>NW_023596225.1:45454978-45610115 GCF_011947565.3 Pollicipes pollicipes | reverse complement strand
CCCTGGGAGGGGCTGTGACGCTCAGCCCGTCCGGCCGCGGCTCCCCATCATTGTCCGACGCCGATCATAACGTCTCATGTTGACACATTTTCGTTCTGGGCAAACAGCGCAGGCCGGGCCGGGTGCGACACCCTGCGATGTCCCGGCCGCCGTGTTTGCGCAGGCTCCGCGTCTGGCGGGCGCGCTGCACGAGTGTGGATACAACGCCTCCAATCGGCACGTGTAGGGGCTCTCGCTGCCCTGCGTCGTCCAGCGCCGTATTAATGTACGGGGCTAGGGCGGGGGGGGGGGGGGGGGGGGGAGGAGGAAAGGGTGATGAGAGATGGGGCTGTAGAAGGGGGCCTGGAGCTGTGCACGCTGGGACTAGGAGTATGGTGTGAGGTGGGAGCGGGCAGTGGACCACAACTGCAAGCTTGCGGTGATCTACGCTTTTAGTGATTATGGCCCGAAGTGTTTCGGTACGGCGCAATAGTTTTGAGTGGATATTGGCTACAAGGACTGGACGAGTGCCTGCGCAGTGTTCCTGGTCCAATTTGTCTGGGTTTAGGGCACAACATGCTGTGTTGTGCCTTTTTAGGGCCCAACATGCCGGATCGGCAAAGACCATTAGTATTGTGGAGACCACTGTCGGTTTCCACGACGTTAACATTTATTTGAAATATTCATTTTGTTTTCATGACTTACCCGAAACGGCGACGTGACGCTGTTTCATGACAGCGTACATCGATGTTATAAGGGATGTGGACATAAACATCGGGGATCACCAAACATCTGCTTGTAAGTGCTGACCCAGTATAAGTTTTGCCATGGGATGACGTTGCTTGGATATCGTTTGAACGAATATTATAAGAATTATTATTGTGGCAGTGATCAGTGGGAAAAATCAGTGTAAACCACGACCTAAGGCCTGGTGCTTGCAAAGTAACCAATGCGATCCAGAAACCGGAGACCATTGATTATGAAAGAGCCAACCGAAACCAGGAGTCTAGGGCCTCGTTTTGATGAGGGGAGGTGGGAAACTAGAAACAAACATGGAAAGCCAGGAACTTGCCGGCTGGTGAGGGATCTGTAGGAACAAATCCAAATTCGAATTTAGTGACAACGTCAGACGTGGCTTTCCATATTCCAAGTGAGTAAAATGAGACAATGGTTAAGACTGTGAACCAGAATAAGTTATTTCTCAAATAAGTACGACTTGTTATGGCTTAATATGCCATGAAATGCCGAGTATGAACTTGGTACACCATTGGCTAAAGATGGATACGAAGTAAGAGTGAATAAAATTGGGCTGTATTTGGCGTACGTGTGTCGCGGTTATTTCTGAGACACCGAATTCCCTGACCAGTTGAAATTTAAGAAATCACTGTGCATGGAAAACACAATAACCGCAATTTATTGCGTTTTGCGCTCATCAGCAGCTTTGTGAACATGGATACGATTTTTAACTGCATTGACATGCTAGCATGCCATGCCACGGTGATTTCCCTTGCCGCATCAATTTGGCCGTCAAAAAATGATGATCCCGTTACATGAAAACCATCCTGCCTCAACAGCAACAGCAACGCAGCAACCCATAACAAAACTTGCCAGCATAGCATCTCGGGATGTAGGCATGTACATGTATACAATAAGTTCTTTCCCACCTCAGGATCCTAGAATAATGCGTAATACAGACAAGAGTCAACCCTTGAACGCATCACCAGAATGCAGAATCTGAAGTTTATTGCCACCACAACCGGAGTTTGACTGTGCCCACATGACTTCCCCTGACCAAATAAAGCGCTGGTTCGAATTCGTGGCCGCTCCCACAACCATAGCATCTACATTTGCGGAGACCGGAGCGCTCTTTCCTATTGTTTCTACAGCCTTGGTCGGGCTTCATTTGTATTCATTCATCAATAGCTGACCCTCCCTGACCCTGTTCATTGGCGGCAGCATTATACCGTACAGCCTTGACTGCGGTCTGAAACTAGAATAAAATACAATATTACTATTGCAAGTTAGTAATAAAATACAATACTTGTACTAGAATTAAATAGAATATGCTGCAAATAAATAAATACAGTACTACTACTGTAGTATAATAATATAATGCAATGCTAATACTAGCATACAATAAAATGCACTGCTTAAATCGCCAATGTCATGATATTTCGGTCTCCTTCAAGTGGGTTTTGAAATCTGCATTTCATGGTCAGCCTTAAAGTATGACTCAAAGCCTAGAAAAAGTTCTGAAAGAGGTACACTTATGGGGACCTTTCATGTGCTCTTTTATGAGGCTTTCTAACAGGTTGGTCCATAGTACTCTTGCAGACATTACGTGCATTGTGAACAACGGCACATTCGTTGACAGCAGCATTGCGAATAGCTGACGATGCAAGAATGACATAAACCGCGGCAAATAGACATACAAGGGCAAGCAAGGACATACCAAGAAATGTACTGAGGTCTATATAGAGCAAGTGTTCTTGGCTACCTTATAACGGCCGGCTGATGATATTTGTGTTTACCAAAGTTTCAAATCACGAGTGAAAATCGTGTCGTTAAGTTTTCTTTCTACGTGCCCAAGCACAATATTCGCCCGTATTGCCACGTCAAGGAACACATCAAATCTGCGATGGGTCCGAAAATGAAGCCAGCCGAGTTGTTGACGTCGTTGCGTAATGCCACGCGAGCGCCCGGCGATGTTCAAAACCTTTCACGAGCTAGGCGACTACACTCTCCTACACAGGTGACCGAACGCAGAGTCCCTGCCCCTTGACACTCTGCGTTGTAGTGGAGCAAATACCATCAAATCCAGAGGTACACAGCACGCACCTGACTCTTGTTATGGGGCACGCTGGCCTGGGCAGAGCGGCGATGGCCAATGTTCGTCACCTTCGCCGGGCGGCGTGACGCAAGGACATCAGTTCCCGGTTGGACTACATTCTCGGACCCATATGATGGGCCTCCTGACAAGTCAGTACGAGAAATATGACGTGAGTGTCTTGAGCACGTGTAAAGAAAACTTAAAGACACGATTTCCTTTGTGATCTGAAACCTTTAATAATGTTGTAGTTTATCACATTCTTGTATTGTCATTCTTTTGATATCTGAAGTTGAAATCAGCGTCAAGAACTACGCTAGGCGTCATGTTCCTCAAAGCAAAAGATCGATCGGTTCATTTTAGGTTAGTGACCTTCGCTGACCTTCATGAAGTCAGAATAGGATGTCTGCAAATGTCCATGTTGCCAAAGAATTCGAAATGAGCCTACAACATTATTTTGCTAGAGCGCTCTCCAAAAGCATAGTCAATTGGTTTTGATCCCGACCTGACTTTCATACTTAAATCCCGAAGTAAATGAAATAAGTCGTTGTCATAAGTTCAATCGTCTAATGTTATCTCAAAGTTGTATGAGCTGTCATGAGCATGACCTGCCAGTTGTAACCTACTTCAACCCTGCTTGCCTGAACTTACAACTAGGCCGAACAAATATCCTGTGAACATCAAACATTTGTTGATGTGTTGAAGGCCGTAAAGAAAAAGAACAGATAATCCATCGGAAAGAGCGTCGACGTGAAAATCGTTGCATTATTTGCATTGTCTGTGTTCAATATGTCATCGAAAATATCAACGGCAATTGACATAAATGTGCGTCAGGGTAAGCAAGTAACTAGCACAAAGCTCGGTGCATGTTCGTATGGAACGACAGTTTAATCAGTCGTGCTCAAAATGAGACTTGCACACATGTCTCATAAACTTCGCTAGCACCAAAAATTGCACGCTTGTTATACAGACGGATTGAGTCGACTGTGGGTCGTTGAGCTAATTCAGGCTTCGGGTGGAATGACATTTTTAATTATTAGGCCCTGCGTCCAGGCAAAATCAAAAATCATAACGGGATTTTGCGAAAAAAATATACAGGCGGATTTCGGCGGTGCGATGCGCAGGACCGGGAGCACCGTATGATGAAGAATGGAGAAGAGATTGATCACGTGCAAACCGTGGATACATCCTGTTTTGGGGCATTTTAAGGATGTCAGTTCTCAGCATCTGAAACAGATGAAGACGAAACACTTATTCCGTCGTGTATGCTAGCTGCAGCTCACAAGCATCTCAAAACTGTCGGACGCTAGGCGCGCTAGCATACAAGCGGGAAGTGGCCAACGCCACCTTTTCCAGACGTCAGGCTGGCTCTGACCGGTATTCGTCCACATATTTATGTTGTCAATGCTTTGGTAACAATGGGCAAAATCGTACATGGTTGAAAATAGATGGACTTCTCCGCCTGAAATTGTTTGGTCGGACGAGACGCATGCCTGGCTAATTGTTAATTTCCTAGTTAATTCTAAGCAGCGTTGTTTTAAAATCACGCTCGGGCGCCAAACGGCAGCGCACCTTCGCCTGCCATTGCAGAGCGGGCTACTCGAACACAATGATAAGTACTATGCGTGATCGTTTCCAAACGCATTTGGTGCGTTCCGCTTATTATCTTCAGCTATGATCTTCATGGCGATATCAATAACGCCTCTGCTCCTTTCGTTCGTACTACTAAGCCAGTAGAACTACCAAGGGCGTCCAACTGGCTTGTATTGCAGTTCCTAAATTTGCTTTTCCCGATAGCAGCAAATTTGATAAGATATGCTATTGTCAAAGTAAGGGACAGACTTTGATAGGAGTGAACCTCACAGACTGGGATGCTTCAAACTTACCTTGCCAAATATTTAAAGGAGCCGCAAAATTTATGGAGATGGCCTCTGCTGCTATCAATTGCTCTGAAGAATTTGAGGATTACGCAACATGTCCCCAGATCGACGCATACAACTTCAGCTACAAGCAAAGTAACGTGAACTGGGGAGACAGGGAAGCCGTCTTACACTTATAAATGATTACGAACCCAAATGGTCATAACAGGTTGGTTGGACTGCCAGCTCATCACGTTGTACTAGTCATTCCAAATAATATTACAAAAATGGCGTGCTTTGATTTATTCCTAAGAGCATGCATTTTGATGCAGCATGACAGACAACCACGCAAACCACAGTTCTGGAATTCGCGGCGTGCTTTGATTTATTTCTAGGAGCATGCATTTTGAGGTAACATGACAGACAACCACGCAAACCACAGTTCTGGAATTCGCATCACGTAGCAGCTCGAGTCAGGACTGGCGTGACATCTGATAAACTGTCTGTCTTCTGAGCGAGCTCCTCGTCCTCTTTGCGCCACACATCCTCACGTGATTCCACGTGATTCAAAGAGGCGTTGCTAAAACGATTCCCAGCCCCACACAAGACATTCGTTGCGGCGCGTTATGGGCTGAACCGATCCCACCGCAGCCGCTGGGCTGAGGTCACCAGAGCCGGAGCCTGACCCGGCCTGACCTGACCGGACCTGCCCTTGCCGGCCAGACTGGAGCCGACGCAGACAGAGGATCTCGTCGGCTGTGACTGGTGCTGAGGACGGGACAGGGCCGGGATCCGTGCGGCTCTGACAAATCTTAAGTCCAAAGCTCGCAACACCGAGACAGCGTGATGCGGTTTATTTGCATAGCGTTAACACGCCGTCATTGGCTTTCCTAGACCTTAAGTCGATCCTAAACATTTCAGGCAGAACGTTAAGTGTAGGCACACCAGACGATTTGCCGAATTGTAACAGTCCTGGGTGACCAGAATTGTAAAAACTCTGGGTGACCGGAATTTTTCAAAACATTGTGATCTCCAATTGCCAGAAAAATGTAGTTCCATAAGATCTTGGCATCTGGATCCTATTTATTCCGCGTGGTCTGTTTTCGAACCTTAAAGGTGCTGAGACGTACCTTTGTGGCCATCTAGCGGGGAATTTATGAACTTATAGCTTCGGCCACACTCACCGTCGAAGCGTCGCGGACCCAACAGCGCGCCCAATGATGGTCATTGGTGGATACAAGGCCGCGAGGCAAGGCATAGTGCCACGCTTAAAAAATTTGTGCCTTGCAGGTATTCTGAAGACTGATTCATTTAATTTCATTGCGATCGTTTTGCACAGCCGTATAAAAGGCCTGTGCCTACACTACGCGGTAGGTTGTACCTAAGGAGATGAAACCTATGAAAACCCCAGTACCGTCACTGTCACGGCGCTAGGCCAGCCTCGGTTTGTACCCGTCGTAGGGCTGCAAGGTCTCGCTGGAGCCTTTTGTCACGGCCGGTTCTGTGTATATACTATTGTATATCACATACCTTATATTGTTAATGAACTGTAGTGAAACAACCAAAGCACAAAGACAGCTGGTTTTTGTACAGAATGAGCGACATTACATATATAAGCATATATATGTATATATATATATATATATATATATATATATATATATATATATATATATATATATATATATATATATATATATATATATATATAGAACTGTTTCCATAAAAACACAGATTTGTACGCAATTTGAATGCTTAAAATTATGCAGTTTTTATAAAGAATTACAAGTGTGGTAAAGAAATCGGCTACCAAAATCATTTTGTATGAGACGTGTCTGACACCAATTACATTTTGTGGGTACGATAAGAAGTTTCAAACATATGGACCAAATTTTGACCATTTGGAAACCTTGGCTACCGCAATATGTGGTAGCCACGAAATTACCCAGATTCTCATCTATCTCATATAAACATATATATATATATATATATATATATATATATATATATATATATATATCATAGTTTTGCTGTAGACTAAGGATTAGTTACATCACGAAGGAGCTAGATTCGATTTATTGGACGTAGTTTCTACCGTAGCGTTTCATGCAGCACTTAGAAAATTCACAAAAATGACCACTTGGGGGGGGGGGTAATTTTTTGGTGGCATGTCACTCAGCAATCAAAGGGGACAGAGACACGTTCTTTTCACGTAAAACCACGCCTTTTCTGAACGGCGGCATATGAACGGCTCGGCAATTACATCTTCCTTGGTCTCGATCGCCGCATAGCTGATGTAATGGCAAAGTTTACTGACCCTATTAAGGCGTCATGGATGTCTGGGTGGCCTTGAAATAGTATTCCCGAAAAAGTCTGCACATCTTTGCGGACGTTTAATTCAGAAGCTAGAGGGGTTTAGGTCTTAAGAAAGGTAGGGCTGTGAACTGCACCGAATGATCTTCAAGATGGCTTTTTCAGTTAAAAACCTGTACAGATGTGGAACGCTCCCTTTAAGTTCTTACCAAAACACGTGCACAGCTCTTGTCTATTGCTTGTCCTATGTGGAACTAAGTTTTGCAGTGCAGTACGGGGAGTGCTCCACATTTGTATGTGGTTTGCTCTAAAACAGCTATCTTGAAGATCATGCGGTGTAGTTCGCGGCCTTGTTAATCTTAGGGTCTAAAACCCTTCAGATTCTGAGCTAAGCACCCGCGAAAATGTACAGAGTATTTCGTGCAAACTACTTCAAGGTTTTCCAGGCATCCATTACACCATAATACGTCATTCAAATTTTGCCATTCCACTGGGCATGCGGCGTTGAAGGTCAAGCAAAATAGGTTTGTCAAACCGTTCGTATCTGGCGTTAGTGAGCACGATTTCCAGATACAATGACCATCAATTGGATCTCAGGCAATGTTGTACAAGCTATGCAAGATTCTAACACGAATTGCGGTTTGTTTTACATCATATAAGGAGTTAAACATTTTTCCTGTTTTATGAAATAAGACAGAATAACGCTAAAACCGAGCACGCAAATATGTGACGACATCTTATACTCGCGGACAAATATGCAAGAACACTATGAGGAAGGGGAAAAACATAAGCATCTAACGATATTTGGTTCAGCACACATCCAGCATCGCGGCGGGCTAACCTCTCGGGAGATTAAAGAGCTACAAGTGAGTGCTGTCATGCAGACGTTCCGTGACGCATTCAATGACGTATTGATGAGCACATTTACTTCATATAGAATTTGTTGTCTTGGGCAGTCTTTTCCACTTTAAAATATGCCAATAGTTATGAGTGACCTTATTTCGTCACATCTGATGCTTGCTTTAATATCTTCAACTGTGGAACATTCCATTTAAACAGGTGCGACATGATTAAATTAAGGTATTTTCCCCATCATGTTACTCTCACATCCCAGCACGTAGTGGATCGGCTTAACATGACCTAGCATGCGAACTACTCACGTAACATACTCTTTTATTACACCGGGCATACCCGATGGCCAGTACTTTGTTTCGTTAAGTTATATCTCTTCATACAAAAAGGACACATCGGGGTAATTTGAGGAAATTGACACCTACCTGCGGGAAAAAATATGCAAAGATGTCACCTGGAAAACTTGTTTGCGATATTTCACGTTGAAATACCAATTTTATTTAGCCCGCGATCTGGGCTTTCTGTTGATAGCGGTTTTGAGACTCTGCCCTTATCATTGTGCCATAAGGCCCGATCAAAATTTATATTTTTTGGCCCGTATTTAACGTTACGTTTGATGAAAACTAAAGCATTTGAGACCTAAGTACAAACCAATGTGTTGTAGCATAAAAATATCAACGGGAGCATTCGAGCAAAAGCTGGGCCTCGAGAAATGTATTTGAGTGGATATGAGATCGGGTTAATAAAATATTTTCTCGGCACACTCCTATGTTGTAAACATAAAAATCGTTCACACACATAACAAACATGTGTCACGTATTTCTCCAAGCAATTTTTACAAAACAGGAATCGGACAGGTAGTTAAGGATTCATAGTTGTTTTTTATATACCGATACCCAAGAACAGGTAACCAGAAGTGCCCCTCCTTCGATCCCACCGACGCAATAAACCATATACTAACACCAGAAAACATAAAATCAACTCTCGGCTTTCTCAGCTAAGAAGAGGAAACAAACGTAAAGAAGCAGGCAAAGAGGTGGTGCAAACCCGAGGGAATTGTGTTATGCAATAGGCAAGGAAAAATCATACCTGAGAAGGCTCACAGTAGTCATTAGCCAAAGCCAGCTACTGACAGCCCGCTATAACCACCCAATAAGCTACAACCCTCCTTCACAATGCTAGTAAGGGTTGTACAGTCAAACAAATCGGAGAGGCAAATACCTGGTTATTTTCTTGCCCGGTTTTGAGCTGGATGTCCAGGGAGTCCATCCAGCTAAGTGGAGCTTATTGCTGGAAGAACTCCCGGAGCCAGCGCCATTAATTTGGGTACATGTGTATGACTTTAACAACATCAGAACGTGATTATGGAGGATAAAGAAGGTTAGATATGAAGTGCTTTCCATACGTGCAGCGCAACGAATCACAATATCTTCAAATATGCTGGTTACGTCAATACGTATTCACGAAATGCTTGCGGATAATGTTCTTAACGATGAACTTTGATGCAGAGACATCAGTTATTCTTGGAAACTATGAAACCATAATGCTGTTCCACAGCTTAAGGCCCAGGCAAGATGTTGTAAATAGTTTATAATTACGATTAAAACAAGGTTGGTCTCGATGTTTTATTCTCCTCATATCCATGTAATTGAGAGCCTGTATATAAAATCGAATGATACAGGGAGCTGTGAAGTTAAAAATTTGTGCATCACAATTAACATTTGGGATTTAGAGATATCTGATAGTTTCCAAATCTGGTATCGCCTAAAGATTGGCTCGGAGCTTTGTGGAGGATGCAATTTTCTATCAGACGCACCTGTTTTTGCAAAATTACTAACCGATCCGGTTGAGAACCATAATTTACACCCCAAATCAAGCAGCAGTAATTTAAATAAGGAAGAATTAAGGTCTTATAGAGTAGATGTGACGTTGTTTTGTCAATGAAGTACCTAACCCAGCTTCCAATATTTCTTCTTAATATACTTGCAACAAAATTAATGTAGCTTGAAAATTTAATAGATTTGTCGATGAGTACACCAAGGTATTTGATTTCTTTTTTTCTTTTCAATAGGTGAGTTGTTAATTTGCACATTTAGTTGGAAATGCAAAGAAAGGGTAGTGTAATGCCGTGTAACTATTTTCGATACGTTCAGGGAAATAAAATTAACACTATACCAGGAACTCATAAGAAGCAAAAGCGTATTGATATTGTTTTGAAGTTCCACAATACTTTTACTTTTGAAAATAATCGCAGTATCATCAGCGTAAGAGAGGCAAATCATGCTACTGCTTAATTTAGGCAAGTCATTTATTATATTAAGAACAGAATTGGGCTGAGAATTGATCCCTGGGACCCCCATTGTTACATTTTTGAATGATGACTAGATAATTCCTACTCTGTACACATTTAGTTCTGCCAGAAAAATAAGAAGAAATGATTACATGAGATTTTCGTCGAATATCATATTTGGTAGGTTTACGTAAAAGAAGGCTTATGTCGACGGTGTCAAATGCTTTTTTCAAATCTAAATACAAGCGTAGCACATACTCTCCGTTCTCAAAAGCCGTAGTGACAGTTTCCTGGAGAATAAGAATCGGTATGTAGGTACCTCTGTTCTTCTGAAATCCGAACTCATTTCAGTGAATTAGGTGGTTTTGGGTTAGATGAAGGACGAGTCCATTATATACAAGCGTTTCGAAAATTTTGGACATAAACGGTACAGTACTGATAGTTCTGTAATTATTTACAAATTGAGAGTCCCCCACTTTTAAAAACGGGTTTTATCACGGATTTTTTTTTTAAATGCCTAGAAATATCCAAGATGACAAACAGCTGTTGAAAAGATGGAGAGTTGCTTTGAATATTACCCTATAAGATAACCCGAATATTTTTGAATTAATATTATCGACTTCAGATAAGCCGACAATAAGGTATCGAAGTACATCACTGTTACAACTTTTCCAGCAAGGTGCCATTTACGATAAAAGCACCCGACTTCGCCCTAAAGGAGGAGGCAAAAATCACTCACTACAGTCTTTTTTGAATTTTGCCAGCTCCTTTTTGGTCGAACTTTTCTTTTAACCAAAACCTGCGGTATGAAAGCACGCAACACATACTGCAGTAAAAAGTAAATCGGTCTCATAATATTTTTGTACGGCAGTTTTTGTTCAAAAGTCCAAAACTCCAAACAGTTCTTTGCCAATAACCCTTTGGCGCGGCTTCCAATCGCTTAATAAAATGAGTGCGTTGTGTCCAGGGATGCATCCAGAGGGGGGATGGTGGATTCAAAATTGCTGTGCGCGCTACTGTTCGAGTTCCCAGGAGCTCCGACACGAAGAGACCGACACCACAACCCGTGGATCTCACGCACGCTGGACTTCATGAACACTAGACGATGCGGCTCTGGATGCTGCGAGCCTGGACTTTCTGACCACTGGACGTTATGAGCTCTGGACGTTTCATACGCATCCGACCCATCCACTTGTGAAGAAGTCACTGCGAGCGGCCACACCCACGCCTGCGGGGACGTCACCTCGAGCGGCCGCACCTCTACCATTGATGGACACCGTCAGGCGAGCCTGACTACCTGCCCCAGCGCCGCTGCGGCAGCTCGGAGCGCACCGCCGCCGTTCGGCTGCGCGGCGGACACGTGATCGCCGTTTGCGCGACACCGGAGGCGCTAACTTCTACTGCTAGTAGTGTACTTACTCGATATTCTACCGCGAGTAGTGTACTGACTCGAGGTTCTGCCACTAGTAGTGTACTTACTCGAGGTTCTACTATTAATGGTGTACCTATTCGAGGTTCTACCACTTAAAGTGCACGTCTTCGAGGTTTTTTCACTCGTAGCGTATTTACTCAAGGTGCTACCACTAGTGGTGTACTTACTCGAGGTTTTACTACTAGTAGTGTGCTTACTCGAGGTTCTACCATTAGAAGTATAACTACTCGAGGTTCTACCACTAGAAGTATTTGTATTTACCAGTTTGTACTAGTGTATTTACTCGAGGGGAGGCAAACTTCTAGTTTATGACGCGAGTGAAGGAACCGGCATGCAAGTGGTGTTGTGTTGGTGTGTCTGCAAAGTGTTGTTTATCCTATTTATTAGGTTGTTTGTACTAATGCGTTGCACGGTTGGTGGATTCTTCAAAAGAGGAAGATGTAGCGGTGCTGTTCATTGAGTGGCTGCAACCTTCCCCTGCATGCTTCCACCTAGTGTCTGGAATAGAGTAGCAATTTTTCAACCTGTCAACCCGCTTATATCTGACTCTCTAGGACCTGTGGGGTTTCGGCCGGGTTATGGGCTTTTAAATCTGTGTTTTGCCATTTCTTGAGTTTTAAGACAATCCAAAAAGCAGAGTGCGTTACCAAACATAAAACTATCAGGAAATGGTCATATATCTATTGTCTACAGTAAGAGTACAAGCGACAGGAAATCCATGGCAGGCATCACACACCGTAAACCAAGCTGCACAAATTGAACAGCATGAAGCTAACATCTCCCTGAAAATTTTTAGTACAATGACCCAATTTAAAAAAACGACCCGATGTCATTAAGCAGCAGTCACGCGGGTCCTTGATATAAATACAGCTAAAAACCGCACTTGGCTGCTATTGTGAAGGTGTGGTGCGCTCAACCTTTCTTGGCTTACACACAAACTATACCTTACAAACCGCTATCAATAATCACGATCAACGAAATACATGGGAAGCTTTGAGCGGTTTCCTGCCCTAGCTTCGCTCCCTTGTCAATACAGCCCGCAGTTGCTGTGGTACAAGACGTGCAATAGTAGTCGAAACTAAAAAAGCGGTGACATAGGGTTGGTCTATGTATGCCTGAAGAAGATGCAATTTACATCTAACGCATTTTTTTGATATCTAACAGGGTATTTACATCTAACGCGGTTTCCTTACTGCGATTTTTTTTAGAAAAAAAAGTTTCTACGCGTTTCGCATTACGGCTTTTGCGCTGTCTAATTTGTCAGTTTCTTCTTATACTGAATTCTGAGCGCAGTTCTGTGTGAAAAATTCATATCAACATATGACGTCAAAAATATATGACTCTCGGGTAACGCTTGGTCGGGTGCAAGCAGCGTCCAGATCAAGGGAGATGCATCAAAGCGGACCCGGCTGGTGTATCATTTTTTCTGAGCTCCGATTCACGCTACATGAGGAATTTCTCCCGTTTTGCGTGCATACTACCGTCAGACGAAGTTCATCACTGACGAACATTTTTGTACAAACTTGTATTTACATTATATATTGGCATGGGGACCTTTGCTTACGTAGTTTTGTTAAACAAACGGGTTTCTTGACCAGCATTTGTAACCGAACAGATTGGTTCAAACAATTTCTGACAACCTTTTTGCATACAAACTTTTGCGCAGGCGTACAATTTCGTTACGAACTTTTCTTGACGAACATTTTACGATCCGATCTATATCCATACGTACCTTTGCTATCACAAACTTTTTCTGTTAGGAAATTTACACTCTACGTACCTAATCCTGACAAACATTAGGCATACGTACTTTATCCTACGAATAATCACCATGCGTACGTTTTATATATACCTTTGTACGCAACCCTGTACATGCTTTACACCACAGGAACATTTGCATTTGCTTATGAACTTTTCCCTACGAACTTTTGCGTGCATAATTCCACCACATGAATCTCACACCCTACGCACCCCAGTTAATCAATTGCGATCAATCAGTTACGATCAATTGAGAACGCAAATTATACATACGTACGTTTGCCTTACGAACTTGTCCTAAAAACCCAGAAAGTATCCGTGAAAAAGGCTGTGGTGAAAGAGGGCGCTGCCGCCAGCATCTATAGGTGGAGCCACCAACGCCACGGTCCTGGCAAGAGCCAGATTTTGCCGCAGCCAGCGGGGATCTGGCTGCGTCACTCCCGGACAGACATTGGGGAACAGGGAATGTGGGGCGTAGTACACCTTTCTAATCTGCGATGAGCCACCAGCTCAACATGAGCACCAGACTATGGTTTCAGCAAGCAGGTTCATGCGCAGGAGCCAGTTATCCTTTCCAATTCAATTATTTGCTCGGACGGAAGAACTAACTGTGGGCGTTGAGATAACGCAGAATAACGCTCGTTTGGGGTTGGTCTAAAATGCCTAATTTGATCACCGAACGGAACATGGAGTGGGAATTTTTGGAAATAATGGGGTGGGGGCCGAGACGGGGGCCCGAGGAACCACTTCCCTCCTATTGTTATCGATGAATTCAGGCCAGCATACTTTGACGAAAGGCACAGAAACTTCAGTTTAAATTGCCGTGCCATCAAAGATGGTATAACATTTAAGCAGCATACCTGTTAAGTACAGGCGGATCTGGAGTTGGGGAGATACTGGAGGCACGTGCCCCCTCTGACCGGAAAGTAAAGGCGCCCCTCGAGAAGCCGCCTTAGGTTGTTGGACACTTATCTGTGGTGGCCATGGGCGGTGGCACAATTTTTTATTGTGAGGGACGGAGACAGCACTAGTAATGAAAAAGTTAGGTCATTTTCGTACCCCAGAGCTTTTCAGTTTAACGAATCGAACCTCTGGGCGCCTTGTGGCCCAATGTGTGTAAAGTTTATAACATCGTTTATCCGCTCAGCGAATAAGATTTTTATCTGGCGGTGAGAGCAAACACGCTTCTTATGACGAGAGGAAGGATGCTGTAGCCTTGGTAGGTGCACCGCTTTATACGACATAGATGTTTTGTGCCTATGAGGCGGTAAACATCCGGAGACACCTTTTCACCGCTGAGAATGTCCTTTCCACAGAATACCAGTGAAAGCAACATGAAATAAAGAGATTGTCTTCACCTTTCCAGCTTCAGCACCAGTTTGGAGCATTATAGAGGCTGACCAGTCTTTTTATCAGTTGCCTTTTTATCTTACAGGCGTACGGGTGGAATGTAGCGCAAGACGACTGCCTTCAAAACGTGCGAATCGACGTCCTAGAGTATCATCTGACGTCGTTTGTCTTGTCATGGCAGTCGGATTTACACGAAATTATGTAATATGATTTAACCCGCCACCGGCATGGTACATATCGTTGCCATTGGTTGGTGAATTTGCAATACTCACTATGCTTGTGCATCACGCTTTTAGTACATTTTGACTGCTGGGGTATTTACTACTCCTTCAATACAGTCAAAACAAGCCTCCGCATTAGTCACTAGCCATTAGCTGACCACATCGGCAAGACGGCCAGCCACCGGAAACCGGCTAGTTGTAACCGACCCTGGAATGGAGTGTGGTGCTTGATTTTGATGGCATTTAGCAGGCACCTAAGTTTATTTTGCCGTATATTTTACGAAACATTAAGTTTGAAAATGACAGGATTTAACGTGATCTAGAAAAGTGAGCGTTGGATTCCCGTATAAAAAGAACATCTAGTAATCTCAAAATTGACGTCAAAATCCGAGGGCTTTTTTGAAAGGGTCCCAAAGTTCAAGGCCCACAATGTTGATCAACTTTGATCAATAACTTTGATCAACAACAACAATAACAACAACCCCAACTTTGATCCGCCCTTGCATGCATGCGCCTGGTGCACAGATCGTACATGTGCTGGCATTCAAGTCACTTAAGCATATCACGCGCATGGAATAGCATATGCGACCCCACTCCACTGCAGCTGACGCACGAAACAATGTCGGTGGATCGGCATTTCCGTAGGAGTTACGACAGGTATGGTTCCGAGCTGGACATGGAGTTATATTGATGGTCTCAACACTGTTTCATACCAAACGTTCTTCATCACCTGCAAGCAATATTTTCTGACGGCCGCTTGGCAAAGCCTAACGGGTCTATCATGTAACAGCAGTTAAACTCTATCCTGAACGTGCGCACCTCCCGCAGTGAAACAGCCGGCGGCCGAGACTTTAAACGGTTGAAAATGAGCGCTGCTTTATACTTTCAAGCTGACTTGGCGCAAACGCGTTCACTTAACATGAAAAAGGAGAACAGAAACACAATTCGTCGCGCTTCCTTCCGGGAGAGAGAAAAACGGCTTTACAATTATGTTATGCAAAGCACAAACGGCTCAATGCAGAAGCTAGCGTAGCCGTTATAAAGTTCGGCAACTGTCTGCATGCATGTTGTATGCTGCGACCGAAGACATGCATCACCCACTTTGTCACCTTGGTTGGAAATCTCTCCCCGAACGCTCGCGCGCACTTCATAATCAGCCGTCGGACATATGACGTCTGCTGAAATCGAGACATCAGGCCCGTGCGAGACAAGATTCGGCGGCGGTACTCGCTTATCTCGTAGATATGAAACGGCCGATCAGTGTCCAAACAGGTGAAACCTAACAAAACCTACAAAACATCCGTGCAGAGCTACCCGCTGTCCAGGAGAAATGAGCTCATGAGGCCTCTGGGAGCAGGATAGTCCTCGCGAGCTTCAGGCAGGGCTTCGTAAGGTGGCAAACGTTACGGAACCGTGCAACCCACGATTCAGTCGAAATGTCTGTTGCCCTCCCACCACTAACTGAACACGGCACCGTACCGAGTAATACCGCAAATGACGTCAGTATCTGACAGTCCCAGGAGCGCGCCGTACAAACCAGGGAACTATGCAAAAGGTCACTTGCGGTCGTCCCTTTTCTCTACAACTGCCTGTGGTGCCCCAGTTACAACATGCTATTGCATATGCAGCGGCTCACGCTCCATAATTGATGCTGTTGACTGTTTCTCTGGATAACTGCCGGGTCGTCCCTTCCCACAACACGATGCGGTGCAGCGATGCTGTGCGTCCAGTCCCATCAACGTTTGCTGATGCTCTACATAGGACAAGTGTTGCATGCTCCTAAAGACGTTCGCTATCATTGGCCTTGCGTAGAATTTTCACCTTTGTGTTCATCAGGAGGTGCAACGAAACCAGCGTTATCAATGCCAAACGCTTCCTCCGAACTGCTGTTCTTCTTTTCCAGCTCCTTCACCAGCGACCCCTTCTTCGTCACCCCATCCAGAGACCCCTTCTCAAGCCCCTCGAGATTCACAGAACCCCTTCCTCCCACCTTGTTGTCTTCATCCTCGGTATTGTAGTACTTTCTGTTCCACGCCTGCTCCTCAGAGCTGCCGAACACAAAGAAGATGATCGTGTCGAAGACCATGAAGGCGGCGGGCAGCAGGAAGCAGTAGCGCCAGCGGTCCAACGTCTCGTGGCCCTCGGTCAGCGCACCCACCACCAGCGGCGCCAGGAAGCCCGGAATGCTGCCGAAGGTATTGGAGATGCCGTACAACGTACCGGAGTAGTTGGGCGCCATGTCCACCGGCACACTCTGCCAGCCCGTATAGCCGGCGCCGATCAGTCCGATTCCGATGAACAGCAGGACTTCGACGAGGGTTTCGTGCTCGCCGAGGAAGGCGATACAGACCAGCGTTACTGCCACTACTGTCTGTGACACGAACTGCGCCATGCGACGGATGTTGTTGATGCTCATCAGGTTGTTTTTGCGCAGGTAGTCGCTGAAAGCACCGTACGCCATCGCGAAGATGAAGGTGACGAGGAACGGCAGCGAGGTGAAGATGGCGTTGGACGAGATGTCCTTGCCGAGGACGTTGCTGAAGTACTGCGGCAGGTCGTTGAGTAAGGTGTAAAAGCCCCAGTTGTTGCAGAAGTTGGCGACAACCAGCGACCAGACCGGCGGGGACGTCAGCACCTCCTTCCACGGCAGCGGCAGACGACGCGTGGAACGCTCGCTGCCGATCGCCGTCATGATGAAGTCGCGCTCCTCGGCGGTGATGAAAGGGTGCTCCTCTGGCGCGTTGTATACAAGCAGCAGCCAGAAGACGAACCACACGAGCGCAAACGATCCCTGAATGTAGAACACGGCCTCCCAACTGATGGCATTTATGATGGCTGACGCCAGCGGCATGGTGATGGCGGTGCCGATGTTAGACGCGCTGATGGCCAGCGACACGACGGTGCTGCGCTCGTTGGGTGGCGCCCACGCACGCAGCAGGGCGTATCCAGAGGGGAAGCCCACGCCCAGCACAAAGCCCATGCTGATCCGGATGGCCACCAGCGCACGGTAGTCCCAATAGGAGACGGTCGGGATGAGGAAGGTCAAGCAGCCGGCCGTCAGCAGCGACAAGCCGTAGATGTACTTGACGCTGGATATCTCAGCGCAGCGCCCGCCCACCACCTGTGTGCAGATGTAGCCGTAGTAGAAGCTGCCCAGGATCAGGGCGACGATCTTCTCGTCCCAGACGAACGGGCCATCTGTCTGGCTGCCGGCGGCGCCTGAAGAATTGACAGCCGTGTGGTTCACCATGGCCACGATCGCCAGGTTCAGGTTGTTGCGCAGCATGTAGTTGATGACGAAGCCGAAAAACGCCATCGTCACCACCACGTATCGCATGGGGAGCACGCGCAGCAGCACGTTCGTCATGGTGGTACACTAGTTGATGCTGGCTGGGTGATGATTCGATACAACTGAGTGATGTGCTCGAGCTCGGCGGTCCCGGACACGTCCGCCCTCGAGCCAGGCGGCCTCCCCAGTAAGTGCCGGCAGCACTCCCACGGGTGGAGATGCGGTGGAGCGCCAGTGAGATAATGTATCGGACGGGCGATGTAGCCCGATATCTGGCGACTGAGAATCTGGCTGTTCTGAGACTAATCTGACAATCGTGAAGATTAAAAGCAGACGCTGCGCGTAGCGGAGCGGGGATGATACCATTAATACATCTCAGATTCGCACCGACGGCTTGTGACAGCAAGTACATCGGTCTCAAACACCAGTTGCACTGCAGGGTGCCGCTGGTGTGGTGGAAATGAGCACAAACACGCTCGTTTTTACGCAATGTTAAATTTCAACACATGTTTCATACGCCTCCTTTTCGGAGTTTAGAGAAGGCTGGTGGAGGAGCCAAATAGGGAGCGGGGCGACTGGCAGGCTGGATCCATTTCGCCTGTTATCTGTCACCCATGAACAGTCAATCAGGAGTGAGACACTCCCGCTACTCCAGCAACGCAATACACCATACGTTAACACGCGCTCGGGTGGGGGTCAAATTGACCCCCCCCCCGAAGGTTTTTCCAGAATGTTTTCCGAACGGCGCGGCGTAGCCGCGGCAAATTTTGCATAGCTGTAGACATTTTAATAGCGGATCGCTTGGTATGAAAATTTAGATGCACCTTGTAACGTTGCTGACCTAAGGCAGGTCAAAGTCAGACCATGGTTTCGGCAAAGGCAATTTCTAGGGAGTCGTTCAATCTGATTCAACAACGGAGTGTTTGACGAAGCCGTACATCTCTGAAATGCTTTCTTAGTCACCAGAAATATTAAATGAACAAATGACGTTGACCTAAGGTCAGGTATGAAGGTGAAAAACCAACTTGATTTATTACTCTATGGCTTGCTGTATGGGGTAGTTTCTGGTGCTCATTTCGAATTTATTGACCGCAGGGACTGCATTATACATCTTCCATTGACTTCTTAGAGATCGCAACATGTCATTGACCTGAGATGACCCAGGTCAACATTTTGTTTTAGGAACATGCTGCTTAGCGTAATCTTTGTCGCTCACTGAAACGCAAAACTCAGAGCAGTCTTGTATGATTTTGGTCACTATTATCTTCAAAAGGTCAAACAAGGTCACTGATCTCAAATGGGCTTGTGACCTTTTGCTTAGAAACAGCTGCCTAGGTTCTGGGGGCACTTTGGAGACCGTCCTGGAATTTGATTTTGTTTGACCTTATTTGACCTGAAGGTCAGGACCTAGGAAGCTCAAACTTTGACCTACGTGAGTTCACGTACAGGTTAAGAAATCCTATAAATTTGGTGACTCTAGCTTTTTTAGTTCCCGAGATCTCAGGACGGGGGGCAAATTGAACCCCCCCCCCCACACCCGAGCCAAGGGTGTCTAGCCGGTCACCCGGGCGCGTGTTAAAGTGAATGTTCCACACTTAAATGGGGGTTTGAACCGAAGCAGCCATCCTAAACACCTTTCGGTGATGTTCACAATCCTGCGCGTCTTAAGACCTAAGCCGTTCTAGTTTCTGAGTTACACGCCCGCGAACACTGGGAGAGTATTCCGGGAAGAGTATTTCAGTCACCTTGGCATCCATGACGGCATGATAACGCCATTCAAGTCCTGTAATTCCATAAGCCACGCGGCGGCAAGGCCAATGGAAATATAATTGTTGAGGCGTTCATATCTGGCGTTCGTGAGCGCAACTTCCAGATAAAACGGCCGTCAATTGTCTCTCAATCAATCCTGTGCAAAATGCGATGATGTAATCAAACTATAACGCATTGAGGAGTATATCTACTAAACAGAAAATTATGTTGTCTCGGGCGATTTTTCACTTAAAAAGCATACCAATAGTTATTAGTTAGTTTGTTTCCTCATATGGGATGCATGCTTCGGTATCTTCAAATATGAAACATCCCTTTAACAACGAAGGACATAAAGGGCGATTTCATTCACTACCTCCAGGACATGGACATCAACTCAAAAAGGCATAGGAATGAAAACGGAGCAAAGAGGAGTGGACAGAACAGACAAAATGTTATGCATGCATAAAGTCATATCGAAGAAGGCCAACCACCATTTCGCTGCGCAGGTCTCAATAATGATTGCAAGTGTAAAATATAAGACTTATGATGACTGTATCCAAAAATAACATTAGTTGCTAGGACTAATTTGGGCTCAGGAAAAGTGTTTTAACTTGCATGCCTTGGTTGCTCTGCAAAATGGAGCCAATGAAGTATTGAAATGCAATCACATAAATTGCCCAGTGCATCCAGATATAAAAAAACGCTTGAAGCCGTAGATCACATAGCATGGTTGCCTCAAATTCGTCCGTAGAGTGTTAATAATATGTTTTAGCCATCTCTGAATCATTTATATATATATATATATATATATATATATATATATATATATATATATATATATAATGGAGATCACTGTAACTCCTCTAAATCAAATCGAGATTGCGTTTAACACCTATTGGTGTTCTGTTGGAATCCACTTATGCACCTCCTCTTCTCGTGCTGCATGTGAATGACTCCCCCCCCCCCCCCCCCACGTGCCCGCCAAACTCGCGTGTACATGCCAAATCTGCACTCACCCCATTCACAGACGATGTGGTGTTATGATTACTTCAGAAACGTTCTGTAAATTGCAAACTATCTTTTACACAGCTTCCAAATGTGTCCGAATGACTTAAAATGGTAACCTATCTTTAGTAGCCAACAGAACTTACTGTGAACAACGTAGCACTCCTATGGTAATCAAAAGCATTTGATCATGTCCAAAAGGATTGAATCCAGGCCAATCCAGAAACGGTGAAAGCCGTCAACATTCACGTCGATGTACGCCTGCATCGCGGGAACTGGCCGTCCGCGATCTCCCGCCAACGACACAGCCGGTGGTGGCGATATATACACGCATATATGTGTATATATATATATATATATATATATATATATATATTGTACAGCTGGTCGTCGTCGCTTTCTGTAGCCCGCAAGCACACGCACGCCACCGGCGTCGTCGCGTGGATATCAAAGCCGTTGCTGCGCTGTCGCGAACCAAAGGTAAAAAAGCTTTTAGGTAATGTTACATGATCGAGAGCAACTACTGAGAGGACACTGTAAAATAGCCATTGGAATTTACGATAAATGATACTAACAACCCTATCTACAATCAACACTAATTAAGTGGATAATTACCGAAACGGAAAATAACACACATGAAGAATTTGACACACGTGCAAGATATGGCCCAAACGAATTTATATACAAACATGACGCGGCAGGCACAGGTAAGGCAAAAGGAAATTATTAAAACGCTGCCGTGGGTTGGCCGGCACCCCTGAAATGGAGGGCCACGTTTTCAAAGAAACGTTACACACCTCGTTGAGTGCCTTTCATGGGGCGTTAGTGTGGCGATAAAGTGGCCCTACTGGTACCAGGGGACCGAGGCGCGACACGGAGTTCGAGCCCAAGCCCGCCGTGTGGAAGCCGAAGGTGCCAACACTCGGCCATGGCGCCTCGGAATAACCACATTGTTATTGTAACAGCTATCGTGGCCGCAATGGTGGGATACAAAATCGTTGTGGTTTCCTAGGACGCAAGCATATAATTGTGATGCACAGTGAATTAGTGCCAACCTATGTCAGCCAACACTATCTAGCAGAGGTCATGGAATATTAAGCGCCCAAACTTCTTAAAAATGTGTAGTTATTCTACACAAAACATGTCCTAGTCAGATAAGTCGGTGCGATATCGGGCTACACCGCCCGTCCGATGTCCGATACATTATCTCACTGGCGCTCCACCGCATCTCCACCCGTGGGGGTGCTGCCGGCACTTACTGGGGAGGCCGCCTGGCTCGAGGGCGGACGTGTCCTCAGTTGCATCGACCCATCACCCGGCCAGCATCAAATAGTGTACCACCATGACGAACGTGCTGCTGCGCGTGCTCCCCATGCGGTACGTGGTGGTGTCGATAGCGTTTTTCGGCTTCGTCATCAACTACATGCTGCGCAACAACCTGAACCTGGCGATCGTGGCCATGGTGAACCACACGGCTGTCAATTCTTCAGGCGCCGCCGGCAGCCAGACAGATGGCCCGTTCGTCTGGGACGAGAAGATCGTCGCCCTGATCCTGGGCAGCTTCTACTACGGCTACATCTGCACGCAGGTGGTGGGCGGGCGCTGCGCTGAGATATCCAGCGTCAAGTACATCTACGGCTTGTCGCTGCTGACGGCCGGCTGCTTGACCTTCCTCATCCCGACCGTCTCCTATTGGGACTACCGTGCGCTGGTGGCCATCCGGATCAGCATGGGCTTTGTGCTGGGCGTGGGCTTCCCCTCTGGATACGCCCTGCTGCGTGCGTGGGCGCCACCCAACGAGCGCAGCACCGTCGTGTCGCTGGCCATCAGCGCGTCTAACATCGGCACCGCCATCACCATGCCGCTGGCGTCAGCCATCATAAATGCCATCAGTTGGGAGGCCGTGTTCTACATTCAGGGATCGTTTGCGCTCGTGTGGTTCGTCTTCTGGCTGCTGCTCGTCTACAACGGGCCGGAGGAGCACCCTTTCATCACCGCCGAGGAGCGCGACTTCATCATGACGGCGATCGGCAGCGAACGCTCCACGCGTCGTCTGCCGCTGCCGTGGAAGGAGATACTGACGTCCCCGCCGGTCTGGTCGCTGGTTGTCGCCAACTTCTGCAACAACTGGGGCTATTACACCTTACTCAACGACCTGCCGCAGTACTTCAGCAACGTCCTCGGCAAGGACATCTCGTCCAACGCCATCTTCACCTCGCTGCCGTTCCTCGTCACCTTCATCTTTGCGATGGCGTACGGTGCTTTCAGCGACTACCTGCGCAAAAACAACCTGATGAGCATCAACAACATCCGTCGCATGGCGCAGTTCGTGTCACAGACAGTAGTGGCAGTAACGCTGGTCTGCATCGCCTTTCTCGGCGAGCACGAAACCCTCGTCGAGGTCCTGCTGTTCATCGGAATCGGACTGATCGGCGCCGGCTACACGGGCTGGCAAAGTGTGCCGGTGGACATGGCGCCCAACTACTCTGGCACGCTGGTCGGCATCTCCAATACCTTCGGCAGCATTCCGGGCTTCCTGGCGCCGCTGGTGGTGGGTGCGCTGACCGAGGGCCACGAGACGTTGGACCGCTGGCGCTACTGCTTCCTGCTACCCGCCGCCTTCATGGTCTTCGACACGATCATCTTCTTCGTGTTCGGCAGCTCAGAGGAGCAGGCGTGGAACAGAAAGTATTACAATACCGAGGATGAAGACAACAAGGCGGGAGGAAGGGATTCTGTGAATCTCGAGGGACTCGAGAAGGGGTCTCTGGATGGGGTGACGAAGAAGGGGTCGCTGGTGAAGGAGCTGGAAAAGAAGAACAGCAGTTCGGAGGAAGCGTTTGGCATTGATAACGCCGGTTTCGTTTCACCCCCTAATGAACACAAGGGTGAAAATTCTGCGCAAGGCCAATGATAGCGAACGTCTTTAGGAGCATACAACACTTGTCCTATATGGAGAACCATCAAGCGTTGGTGGGACTGGACGTACAGCATCGCCGTACCGCACTGTGCTGTGCGAATGCAGCGGCCCATCCGGAGTGAGCTAGGAACGGCCGACAGCATCAATCACGGAAGTCGAAACACCACGCATGCAATACTGCGTTGCAACTGGAACATCACGCTTGAACGCGGACAGAAAGCATTATCCGCAAGTGACCCTTTACAATGATGTATCAGCTTGTTTGCAGGGTCCCTCGGCACATGACAGCTATTAAGCCAATTTGCGACGATGCTGGGCGCGGCGCTCCACGCAGTTAGCGTGGACCGAGTAATAAGCATTGTTTCGAGCGGGTCATCGTCTTGGCCGCCGATCGCTGTTGACGATGTGTTGGTGGCTGAGTTCTGCGCAGTGGGCACTCTCCAGCGGTGCACCATGATCCAGAATCACTGGAGATGTGCAGTCCCAGTTTCGTGCAGCTGAAACCGCTGCACATTGTGTGCATTAAAGCGGCCAATGAGCGAAGGGCGCGTCACGTCACGACCAATGAGCGAAGGGCGCGTCACGTCACGTGTTGCAACGTCAGGCGATGTTGCGCAACGTCTGCAAGCGGCTGAAGCTTGGCTTGAAGCTGACGAAGGCCACCTTGCTGACCGACGGTCCACAGGCTGACATGTTCTTGATATCCGTGGCGGCAACCCGGCTCAAGTAGTCTGAGGGTTTGCTCAGGTTGCCGCAGTTCAGACCATCTTGGGGTTGTCTCCGCCTCGTCCTGCTCCCAAGGAACCTGACGTCCCGATGTCGGTGGAGGTCACGTGCCTGATGATGTCGTGGCCAGCGTGGGTAATCGGGTCAGGATTTCTAATCGGGACGGCTGCTAGACCCACGCTTGACCCACGGTCACAGCATGCTCCCTGTGTGGCAAGGGACGAAGGATGAAGCGGTGATAAGCAAAGCAGGGTGGATAGAGGACGGGAAGAGACTACGTCAGCATTTGCCGAGCGTGGGTATACCGGCTACAACACCTGCACTGCGCCATTTCATGTCCTTTGCCTAGCATTAACATAAAGTCACGCTCCGGTCGTCACGTGTGGTCGTTTTTCCATCTCCCAGAAGGGAGTGCGAAGACTTTTAATGCTCTATGCTTTTTATATCGCTTTCGTGTTATGACGTTTTTGTGTGTAGCCAGATCAGTAAGAATAATGACAGGTGACCACTTTAATCGTTGAAAGTTTGGGCTTCGGTTGGCTTCCATGGCTTCCCGACGCCATGGCTTGGCATGGAAGCAAGGCTTCCGGACGCCATGGCTTGGCATGGAACCATGGCTTTCGCAGCGCAGTTACAAAAGTGTTCAACAACTGTAACATGGCAGACCTGTACGACTTTGCCAAATGACTAGCAGAATATAATGCTTGTACGTCATGCCATTTTGTAGTCAACGGCGTTTCAGCTCTAAGAATAAACGTTCATTGCCCAACTCACAGAAAAATAACTCATGGCAGTTTTTGGCAATTACAGCACCGGGATTGGGCGGCGTGTCACAGTGACCTTGACTAACCTCTGACCTGTCCGACCGGCGGTCAGGGAAGCGGTTTTCACCAGCAGCCAGTTATCTGCGGAAGGTGCTATTGGGCCTGCACATGAGTTGCCTGTCCAAGGACGTGGCCGTCAAAGGCCAAGATAATGAACTGGGCCTGTTATGTCAGCCATAGTAGGACAGTCAGCAAAAATTACAGATGCGAAATTCTGAAATGCATAACAATGTCAAACGTCCGTGTTTAAGGTTTGATCTTTTTGGTATCATCGCGGTGCATCGCTAACAGCGTTCTTGAGTTTGATTGACTTAGAAGAGCTTGTTCAGATCTGGCTAATCACCGATTTCTGATCAGATCAGCCTGTTATGATCTGGCTAGTCACCGATCCTGGATCGGATCAGTCTGCTATGATCTGGCTAGTCACCGATCTCTGACCAGGTCAGTCTGTTATGATCTGGCTAGTCACCGATCCCTGATCAGATCAGTCTGTTATGATGTGGCTAGCCACCGATTCATGATCAGGTCAGTCTGTTATGAAAATGAAAGTAAACACTTAGACGTCGTGGCACGTTTCATACCGCTATATTTTGTTTCGGCAGCAGGCACGGCACGTATTGACTTTCTTGCTAAATGTACATAGAACTTAAAATATGTTAATATTCCGTTACATCTGCAACAGTCCATGGCTCCCTCACAAAACGGAAGAGAACGGCTCGTGATTCATCCCGACACGCCGTTCAAAACCTTCCCTGGAGTCGTGTCTGCATGACGTGTAATTCAAATTCTGACAGGTGTCACGGGAATATGAATTTGAGAAAAAAATCATGAAGTTTTGCGGCTGCTAGTTCTGACAGTTTGAAGTGCAGTTGCAAAACAAGCACAGAGGGCAAGTCGGCCTCACAGCTGGGTTCAAGAGAGCGGCGTGCCGGTCGGGGCACCACTCTGTGGAGTGTAGCGCGACAGCATAGTGATCATATCAGCATCGAGCGGCCGCGGCTGCAGGCTGCACTCGCACCCATGTGGGCTTCCGGCGGCTGCCTCGGAGGCAGTTGCACCATTTTGCGTTTGAATTGTTTTTTTCGTCGTCCGGGCGTCTAAAAAAACAGCATACGATTTCGACTCTCTTCAAAGGCTACAGGACTGCTTTAAATTCTGCACCTTCCGACTGATCAGCTCCGTCCTGACTTCTGAGCAGAACAAGCTCCGTCTGAGCACACCGCTGGCAAACGCTCCTATCGCGTCTTTCTGGCGGCCCGAGAAGTCGACTGGGGGGAGGGGGAGGGGCGCAGCCGCCCGCGCCTGACGTCACGTGTCATGAGCCGCATCTCCGGTCCCTGATGGCGTTCTGCGTGCCCCTGTTTGGCAGACGAGCAGTCGAGTCTTTGTAGCCTCGCTGGATGAGAATAGAAGTTGGGTTTGTTGTGGCATCGCTGGATGAGAATAGAAGTCGGGTCTATTGTGGCCTCGCTGGATGAGGACGGAAGTCGGGTCTGTTGCGGCCTCGCTGGATGAGGACGGAAGTCGTGTCTGTTGTGGTCTCGATGGATGAGAATAGAAGTCGGGTCTGTTGTGGCTTCGCTGGATGAGGACGGGAGTCGGGTCTGTTGTGGCCTCGCTGGATGACGACAGGAGTCGGGTTTGTTGTGGCCTCGCTGGATGAGGATATCATCGATCGTCGATCTTGTGCTCCTCGCACAGGACGTCGGTGCGCTCAAAGTGCGGTCGTTCGATTTCTGATCGAGTTTAGACATGACGACCCACAATGAAACCCTAGTGCCATCACGGAGCATGGTCTAAAAATAGCCAACTATGAACCTATAGAAGGAATTATCACAACTCCTAAAAATACATCTGAACGGGCCAAGCGTTCGTCTCATCCCTAGACCGTGACATCTGCAAACACCATCCTTCATTTGGTGGCTTCCTGTGGCATGGAGTGTGTCAATGTGCCATGCACGATGTCTGTGGCCATTCCTCCGCCGGCTGCCATTCAGCCCAGCACGTCTGCATCTATAGATAAAGCATCTAACTCCGTAGAGTTAGATCAGGTGCCGCGAGCGCCAATGGCGCGAGCTCATTCACCAAGCGCGGGTTTTACTTACATCAATTTACGGATTGACCCACCTGTGCTTGACTCTGGACAAGGACGTAGCCATAGGGGCGAAGTCGTGACCCCCCCCCCCCCTTGTAGAGGCGGAGGTTCCTTGGCCTCCCCTGACAGGCACCTGAACGGTGCTTAATTCCGTGTCTTGCGCATACGTCTCTTGAGAAATCGAGTGCGACTAGCATGATTCTGAACAGTATGCAAGGTTTACAGAAACCTTTGGTTTCTGTAAAAAGGTTTTGACCGCCTAGATCTGCGAAGGGGCCTTTGGTGGTCTAAAATGAGATCCCTGTGTGAAAAGAGTGAGGTATATCCTATCCGAAAAACGAATTTGAGGCCCTTCAGCGGAACCGTGGACTCAACAGGCTGCGGGGCCCTTCTGACAAACTCATCCCTCACACCTGGCGAAACCTTGGCAATGTAACTGAGTATGTCTGATATGTAGCTATTTTGGTAAAATAAGTATTCTGCAGCAAAAACTAGAGCTCATAGTATGACAGTTAATCTATTCCTGACAGGTTACTGCTTTGCGTTTGTACGTTTGGAGAACATGTTATTTGTAACTAAAACGTCTCCCGTCTAAATCCACACCGCTAATGGCGAGTACTTCGGTGGTTCACAGGGACGGCCTGCCTTAAAAAAGAACCATACCATAAGTTCAGTGACCATAAGTTCATAAGTTCAGTGACCCACCCCGAGGGCATAGCCCCGCTCTGGGCCGCCAGAGCAGCCCTCTGTCCACCTGGCCCGATAAATCGGGGCAAGTCCTCTGCATGTGTACGTGCTACGACAGGCATCCTAACAGCGAGCACGCGGTCAAAACTCACGCGGGGTGCCCACAATAAGAACCCTCTGACGTGTGAAGCATACAACGAGTTTATATGTCCGTGCAACCAACCCAGCGGTGACCCGGGATAGGGTACATACCAACAAGGTAAAAGACTTTTCTCCTCGGTGCCGGTACACTCAGCATGCCAGTGGCGTCTCCGATAACAAACCGCTAACGCGACCTGGCTGATACGGGCTACCACGCACTTGAGCCCGACGAGGGGCACTTGAGGTCGGCATGCACGATGACTGGGCCACACGGTGGTCGCCGAGGTGGGGAGTGAGCGGTACAAAGCCCCACGGGGCATGGAGGTGCGGCTCGGTGGCCTCGTTCTGCTCGTCGAGTGCGAGTGACGTCAGCAGTTAAAACATGACTTGATAAAAACATGAGTCCGGGGCTATCGAGCAGCCAAATCGGCAAACAGGCGAGCCAATAAACAGCTCAGGTCATCGATGCATCCACCCCTGGGTTCAAGGTCAAGTTCGGCTCATGACGGCGCTTGTAAGCAACGGTCAGCTGAAGATGAGACAGGCCGCTCTGCCTTCATATGCCATCGGTTGTTCGGAACCCTGGCATGTGGGTGCTGCTCATCTGGCATGGATGAGTGCGCAGGGCAGTAGGTGGGACGAAATAAGTGATATTCTATCGCATGCTTTTCTTCACACGCAAAAATGATCAACACTCTATATCATTGCCGGTTTAGGTTCTCACCCGCATGTAGTTTTGCTTATTAGTCATCAACCGGTACCGGTGGAAAATGATTCACATGGTAAAGTTGGGCAAGCTTGCGCATTACCTTAAAAATACATCTTATCTCGAAAGAATGGTGGCGGAGGTGAGTTTACATCCCCACCGAGCAAGGGGGGCGATACCAGAGGGGTGAGGTTGGGGGGGGGGGGCGAAGAGGCGTCCAGCCCTTACCATTTGCCAAGAGGGCAAATACATATTTTTGTAGCCTTTCAGAGTTTCAGAAGACACTATTATCCCAACAAGAGGCCACGGACGACCGACGCAGGGCATGCCATCAAATTGGTCGACAAAAGACTCTAGACGATCCCAGAGGAAGACCCCAGAGGAGGCTCCGCCATATATCTGATAGGCCCTCTTTGGATCATAGGCCATGTGTATGCATAGGAGGCCCTATGAACAACGGCATTAAGCCCCACAAACCCAAAAGGAGGCCCGATTGGAAGGATCAGAAGGTCCACCGGCCCAAGATGATGCTTGAGGACGTACATAAATTACGTTGCGCAACTTTGGCCAAGTTGAGGTCCCTGCTCTCTGCTGGTCAGGCATTGGTCACCTTCGGCAAACCCCCTTCCCCTGTATGCGCTGTTATGTCGTTAACAAATTTTTGGATATAATTTGATTTGACTATGCCAGCTATGATATTAGCTCTATCAGCTCTAGTTTCTGCTTTAACTTTGATCATTGTAATTAATGGGTGACTTTTTTGTTCAGCTGTATGTGCAGGACATTTAAAAAAGGTTTGGGATAGACGAGTCTCACGATTACTCTGTCTACAGGCTGTGTGAAACTTGGTGGCGCTCGTGCTGGTGACTGGACTTCCTGCTATGCTGTTTTTCTTTTTTACTACGATAACGTATTACCATGCCGACTGGCAATGTCCGAAATCAGCTATTACCTATACATAAGCATTGCTGGCGGCGGCACAAGCTATTCGAAGGTAAAATACATTGCTGCAGAATTCGTGCTTAGTTTTTTTGTGGGAAGCTGTTGCTACAAATACATCGTTAATCCGACGTAAGATGCCTGCATCAGCCATGAACGGGCTTTAGTGCCCCCCCCCCCCCCCTCTGACAGGAGCCCCGCTCGAGCGCTCGTGCACACCGAGGAAGGGGGTGCGCCCCGCTGAGTCTCAGTGACGGAGGACCCCCATCTGCATGCAGCCATGCCCCACCAACCTCCAATCTCCTTCGCCGTGTTTCGCGCCGTCCAGCGACATATCGTGCGAGCAAACAGGCCGGTGAAGGCCACGGGTCTGTCGACGCCGGTTGTGCATTCATTTACGTGAGCACCCCACCCTGAAATGGTCAAGGGTGACCAAACAGGCCCTAATCTCAACGAAACCAGAATCCTCTCACAGAAGGCGGGGTGCATATGTCGGTTCCACGGGCAATGCGCACATGTAGTCGTCCTCTTTTAAACAAATCTGCGCTCCCGATATTCATCAGCCTTGTATTCCGCTCAACATTTAAAAATGTACTTACCTGCTGGCACTTTATTTTCTCTGGGATGTTGATATAAACCGTAAGCTATGCGTTCGCAGCTGACGATATGCCAGAGCTGACCACACCGACGCCTCACGCATCGGACGGGCGCAGCCTCCGGTCTGAACCACGTGAGCCGTGAGCCCACAGCTCTGAACCACGTGAGCCATGAGCCCACAGCTCTGAACCACGTGAGCCATGAACCCACAGTTCTGAACCCCATGAGCCATGAGCCCACAATTCTGAACCACATGAGCCCACAATTCTGAACCACGCGTGGCTCACGCACGGTTGGTCACCCGTATTCGGCCAGCGGGCAAGACAACCGTTTTTCAACCATTCAACTGCTTGCTGTATTACAACTGGAGTACCGGTGCTATTTCAGACCTCAGAAACCGAGACAGTCACAGTTATATCCGTTGCTCTGAGGGATGTTTCAGCTGCTGTAACCGATCTGCACGCCTGAACGGTTTTTGCAAGCAGCTCGCGACATCCTATCTTGTTGGTAGCAAGCAGACTTAAGTTCGACTAGAGCTGAATCGGGAGTCGGCTCACCAGCCAACCATTTTGGCGTGAGCCACAAGCTGTGTGGGCTCGTTATAAAAATGCCGCTTTGAGCCATGAGCTGAATCACAGGCTTCGAAAATTGCATGAACTGAATCGTGAGCCGATCATTTCTAGCAATGTTGTGTCAGCGAGTCGCATGGTTCACGTTAAAATTAACAGCGTGCAGTATTAACCAATAAACCTCTTGTAAAATGGCACAAGTCTATTATTGTAAACCATATGTAGCAAGCGCAATATTGTTGCTTCTGATCTAAAAGTTTAACAAATCTGAGCTAGAAACCAAAGGATATTTCAAATGGTACAGGCATGCTACATTCTTATATCCTATACTAAAATCAGTCGAAGGTTGTCTGCTACTTATTGAATCCAAGGGCTGGTCACAAGGGCGGCGCCACCAACTCTAATTGGGGGGGGGGGGGGGGCGAGGTCGTAAAACTATCACAACGCTCGAATAAATGATGGGTGAGAAATGAAGCATTTAGGGACCGACTTCTTCTAAAAGTTAATTGGCATACAAAGTCCTTGCATGCCTTGCGCTGCACCATTCTAGAGGATGGGGCGCGGAAAACCGAGGAGCAACGCAGGGGCTGAGACCCGCAACTATCTGAAAATTTAGCATTGGCCCTGTGGGCGTTGACTGGAGAGAAATAATTCAAATCCCTTTCCCCTCTCAACTCGGAAGGTCGTCGCTTACTCCAAGCCGGTGGAAATACCTTTTCACGTTATATCGTAGCTTCTTCTCAGCACAGAGTATGTGCTCATCTAGGCCAGTTGACCATAGCAGTGTATACGCATGGTTTGCTCTGTGGCAAAAGCTTTGCGAGGTGCTATTTGGCTCGGGTATTTGATCCCGCAGCTATTGCTTGCCGCCCGATTCAAAACGGTTTTTACTTGCTGATGGAAAATGTTAGAAGAGAGTAAATTTTGCCATTCATTCCAGTAGCAATAGAAGTGTCGCAACGGGATGCTGCTTGCGGATCACAGAGTTCACATACTCGCTCCAGGCCAGCACCACTACCGTTCATGGTACGGCGCTAAGCACAGGCAAACGTTCTCTCACGCGACACGCTTGTACTCGGAAAAGCGACTGCGGCATGAGATGGATTCATTCGACCCAGGCATAAGCGATGCTCGTAACTCACTGGTGCTGCGTTGATCCCCCCTCCGCACCATCATCAAGCAAAGCAAGTTCTCAGCCGCTGTCGCACACTGTACCTGCGTCCAGCTGTGGTTGAACTGGTGGGCGCGGCCTTGAGAAGAAGCAGAAGTTTAACGACTTAATGGTTGAGTGTCCGCATGATGCATCCCACATTGCAAAGGACGGACAGAGGGACATATTTGCCACCTCGGTAAGTGGCAATGGGACGGTTGCTCCCTTGCCTCTCCGGTGGCGCTGCTCTTGGACGCCCCCATAAGGTTGGTGTGCACAGCTCCTACACCACCAGGAATAACATTGTTGAGAGATTTACAATGGGAAAGAAACGGATGAAAGAAAGTCTCTTCAGAAATCATGAGCAGCATGTTACAATGTAATGAACTTAAAAAAACAGCTGTCGAGTGGTATGCTTTCATGTGTAGAGCTGGTTTTTAACCCACGCCCGACTGGAGCGAGTGGAAAACATTTGTGACCCCTAAAATATATCTCAGAGCACCGCGTATTTAAAACGCGACAATGCCCGCGCAATTTTCAATGCGATTTCCTCAGACACGAAGCCAACATCTTCCTCACGAGGCCAAACGCCAAAAATCATCCGTAGTCCTGCGAATTTGGGCCAAATTCCTGCGAAATCGCCCAGTACCTAGTGTAAGCATCTTCCGCTCAGTAGGCCGCGTTCCCCTTTGACGCATATTCGGTCCGTCCTTATATTTTCCTATTTTTTTGTTTGTTGTATATTGAAGTCCGGTTCAAGCAATCTTACTCCGGAAACGATTGCTTTTTACTTCATTTGTCTACCTAGGTCATTGTAAATGAATTTCAGATTATAATCGTCACCTGCATAAACAATTTATAAGATGATATGTTTGGTTTTTGACCTCAGACTGACCTCTGCCACTGCCACTGACCTGCTTGGAAATTGCGAGTTTTCCCCGTGTACAAAACAAGTACAAAAACAGTGATAAAACTTTGCGTCGCACCGCTCTAAACTTTTTTGACTAAACCCAGAAAGCATTGATGAACATGAACCTCCGTCCCTCGGCAAGTCAGGCTCAGACCCTGCTTTAATGTCAGTTCGAAACTGTATCATACCAAAATTGTTGCAAATGCGATTATTCAAAGATACAATGATAGTGTATTTCAGCATAGTTTTAACAGCATATTCACCAAAACTGTGCCTTAATTTCCACGAGTGTGGCAATGGGTAAAGGCAACACCACATAACGATGTCATCATGCAAGGCACCTGCGTGCAAAATGTTTCAAAGCGAGCAATGAACATACATCCATCAAATGTACAGGACAATGTCGACTTGACACACAGCAACGAACGTCCTTCCACTTTGGGAAGGAAACGGGATGACGACCGTTTGGATTATCTCTTTCCAGCTAACGCCCACGGAACCAATATTAAGTTTTCATAAAGTTGTGGTTCTCAGCTCCAGCCCCATCCTGGTCCCTGCGCCTCCATGCCTTACGTTGGCGCAGCGCAAGGCACATTAATTTTCATAGCAGTAGGCATTTGCAAGAACACCAGCCCTTCAACGCACGATTTTGCACCCATTTCCATTCAAGTGCTGATGTCATGGTTTTACAGCCTCGTCCCACTAGCAAAGATTGGTGGCACTGGCCCTGGTTGCCACGCACTTGCTTGCTCTGAGTGCACTGCGGACGTGAGCCTGTTGATGCGGAAGACCATGGAAGCCTGTCAAGTGCAGCATCAGCTCGAGACGTTATCGAACTTTGGAACCTGCGCGGGGTAGCTGATTGCTGTCAACCGATAACAAAAATGTTCCTCCACGCGTCCGGACCACCCGGGCACGTGAACAGCTCAGCACCTCTTTGACCTTCAGCACCTCTCTGAGTGCAGGTCACGCCCCTGCGTCGGGTGCAGGTCACGGAGCAGCTGTAGCAGATGCCTACGCGACAACCTCGTGCCCACATCCCAATGACGAGTGCTGCAGGGCCTCCCGTGAGCTCGGCAGGCTCAGGCGGGCTGTTTGTCCCGGCTAGTGCTCTGACATCCCCTTCTTTCGGTAACCACGAGCCCGCAGACCAGTAAACGCGTCGGCTCGAGTCCAGCGCCCACCATTACACCATTATAACAAGCCCGCAGACCAGTAAACGCGTCGGCTCGAGTCCAGCGCCCACCATTACACCATTATAACAATTAGGGTGGGCCCGGAGCGGGAAACCAATCCTGGCTGAAACATGAGTTCCCACCTGAGTGAATTTAAAATCCACCGGGGGGGAGGGGGAGGGGGGATTTGATGAGAAAGGCCTTATGATCATGTGCCTTGATGCATCACGTCAAATGATGACTTTGATGGTGGGGGCATAATAATGATTTCGAACAAGCTTCAACAGCCCTGAGAGATGCAAATTGCGATGAATATGAATGATATTTAACACAAGTCTCAAGTGATGCATTTTTCACAGCCAAGAAACCATTAGTGCTACGGAACATCGTGATTCAAGGAAAAAGCCTGCCAACCGCCACCAAAACTACGTTCTTAGGTGTAACAATATCAAGTGACATGTCATAGGAAGCGCAGGCGGATGAGATCAAATCAAAGATCGTGATCAAAGCATCGAACGCTCTATACCTGCTCTACGTCATAAAGAAGCTCCAGCCGCCATAGGAGCAGCTTGTTCGGGTCTATATTACGTACATTCGACCATTGCTAGAATATTGTGCGCCGGTTTTTCATGTGGAACTCACTGTTAAGCGTGCGCAACATCTGAAGGAAGTGTAGAGGAGAGCCTTAAGATCATCGTCGGCCGTACCGAGAAATACTCGCACATCTTGCGACGCTTGAACATGGAAACCCTCGCTGACAGAAGAGAAAAACAACTATGCTTAAAGCTAGGAAAACAAATGCAAGCGTCTCTCATGCACAGAGATCTACTCCCAAAGCAGCGAGTGACGATCTCCGGCAGAAATATCCGGAGTGCGCGCACACCCCAAACATTTTGCTGTGGTATGCGACTACGAACATATGCATATCAAATTTACAGGTACTCAACATATCAAGCAGTCCGCAATATACCGCCAAGCCTCTCCTCTCTCTCTCCTTTCTCTCTTCCTCTCTCTTCTATTCCCTCCTCTCTCTCTTCTCTCTCTCTTCTCTCTCTTCTCCTCTCTCTCTCTCTCCTCTATCCTCTCTCTCTCCTCTCGTCTTCCTCGATCCTCTCTCCTCTATCTCTCTCTCCTCTCTCTCTCTCTCTCTCTCTCTCTCTCTCTCTCTCTCTCTCTCTCTCTCTCTCTCTCTCTCTCTCTCTCTCTTTCTCTCTCGCTCTCTCTTTCTCTCCCTCTCTCCCCTCTCCCTCTCTCATACACGCATTTCACTCACGTTGTCGGCTTGTTTGATTCGACGGAGAAAATGTCCTTACGATTAGATAACAGGAGCTTAAGTTTGATTTGACTTCAATCATGCCGCAAGTTCAGTGCACCCTTTTAGTTATCGGTAAGTGCTAGTCCTTAAAACCACACTGACTGAAGTGTGCCACTGACTGACCTGTGTTTGCAAATCACATGTGTCAGTAAGCACGCTGCAGCACGCTGCTCATCGCACTCCCAGGCTCAGACTCTCAGTACGTGGGCACTGGAACATTGGAGGACACTTTTCAGCACACCGCCAGACTCAGCCCGCCGTCTTACTCACTATTTCAAGGCCACTGAACTCCTGCCGAGAGATCATCATCGCGAGCTAAAAGGCATATCTATCCAGCGGCCACGTCTGTGGTAGTCACCACCTGAACCCCGTATACATACAACCATGCAGGTGCCGACACTGCGGCCAGTGGAGCTTGGGCTGAGTGACGTCGGGATATCAGCGGGTTATGGCTGGGCAGAGCGGAAGCAGCGATGCCGCGGGCAGGGAAAGAGTGGCGATAGAGTGGAATGGAGTGATGCCAGGGAGTGTGGTGTCAATCATAGTGGTGCCGGAGAGTGGTGCAGGGGTAGAGTGATGCCCGGGAAAGCGATGCCGGGGAGAATAATGCCGGGGAGAGTGATGCCGGGGAGACTAATGCCGGGGAAAGTGATACCGGATAGAGTGATGCCGGGTTGAGTGATGCCGCGGAGAGTAATACCGGGGAGAGTGACGCCGGGGAGAGTGATGCCGAGGAGAGTGATGCCGAGGAGAGTGATGCCGGGGAGAGTGATGCCGGGGAGAGTGATGCCGGGGAGAGTAATACCGGGGAGAGTGACGCCGGGGAGAGTGATGCCGAGGAGAGTGATGCCGAGGAGAGTGATGCCGGGGAGAGTAAATGCCGAGGAGAGTGATGCCGGGGAGAGTAAATGCCGGCGAGAGTGATGCCGGGGAGAGTAATACCGGGGAGAGTGACGCCGGGGAGAGTGATGCCGAGGAGAGTGATGCCGAGGAGAGTGATGCCGAGGAGAGTAAATGCAGGGGAGAGTAAATGCCGGGGAGAGTGATGCAGGGAGAGCGGTACCGCGGAAAGTGGCTCCGAAGAGAGGGGAGTGACGCCGAGGAGAGTAGCTCGTGGTGAGACCGGTGCCGGGAGGAGCTCGCGCTGGGGCAGGTGGCAGCGGCACCCCGGCGAATGCGTGGCACCACACCACGGTGTGTTGCCATTACCTCGCCACAGTGCCACAGCCCGGGTCAATGCGGCGCCGACACCGGAGCCGCCGTCTGCGGCGGTCACGTACGTCGCTCTCGTCTTGCAGCCGGAGAGCCGCGGGGCCGGGCCGGAGGCACATCCCGGCCCGGCTCCGTGACTCAACGCGTCGCTTCATCAGGGCCTGTCGCACTCCCCTTCAGCCGGCGACGGACCCGCGTGCGCGCCGTGACTCAGCTGTGTTGTCTCGCTCGTCGCTCCCCTGCGACGAGCGCCCGGCTGCCCCGGTGGTGGGCGCCGGGCCACGCGGGGCCGCCTAGACCGCTGCAGCGGCGCACGGCGGCGATCGTGTCCCGCTCCTTGTGGAGGGCGGTGCTGGTGGAGGACGCGGCGCGTGGGATCCGTCGCGTTCTGGCTGTAGGTCTTGTGCAGTCGGGGCTTGAACTGGGACCGGTCTCTGTATTCTTTAAATGTGAGCCACCCACTACGCTGGAGTGCGAGCAGCAACACCGCATGCTTGGTAAGTACTCTTCAGCTTCCAATCAGCAGTGTGTCTCTCAGCCGTGATATATTGCATTTGACTGTGGCTATGTCTCCGAGAACTCGGTGCTCGAACATTCATGGATACCGCTTACCCGCTTGACGTTCTGAAAATGGATTATAATGTGGTGGTGTTTTTATGTCATGCATGACCTGCAACGCTACCATTTTAGGACGCGAAAGCTGGTATGGTCATGAGGGTGTCAGTCTAATAAGGAGGTCAGTTATAAGGGGGTCAGTCTATCCTAATCCCTCGCGTCAATCGCAACGAGGACAAAAGTGTAGCTAGTAGCAGGCATCGAACTCACGTCGCTACGGTTATCAGTACAACAGCGCGAAAGCACCGAACTATGACGCGTCCAAGTGAAGCTCCCCAAACGGTTTTTTATGACTAATCTGATGAATGACTACGACAAACCTATTTGCAATGTTTAATATATACCACCTCGAAATTATCAAGTTAAAAACATCATTTAAAACGGAAGTCAACGAGCTTGAAAACCGCGAAGTCGCGCTGATTTGAACTCTGAGAGCTGTCATGTGCGGCGTCTGACAGCCCAGCTTGGTAGCTTGAAGCCTTAACAACATTACATCGGCCGCCTCATGAAGACCGCGAGCGTGACCCTTGCTCAGACGTCCCAGCCCCTCCAGCATGACCGCTCCCTCGGTGACCCTGCCTGCGGGCGTGACCCCGGCGGCGGCGCGGCCGGCCGGCGGCGGACGGCGCGCCGCCCCTCTGATTGATCACGGCGCGCCGCCGCCGCCGCCGCCGCTGCCGTCGGCTCACTCGCCGCCGACGCGCCGCCGCTCGCCGACGCGTCGATCGCAGCGGCGTCGGGGCCGACGACCGTCGCAGGTGAGGCCGCTCGCGTGTCGCGCGCGCGTAACGCTCGCGTGACGCCCCTGTTACGCCCCTGTTACGCCCGTCCGAGGGTGGTTTGCGTGGATTCATGGCCCGGTTGTGGCGGGGGTTTGTGTTTTTCTGTGCGCTTCGCTGCGAGGCGGTAATAAGCCGGGGACGTGAGGCGGTGAAATCGGAAGTCAGCTGTGGCGTGCCGGCGTGGCGTTTGGCGTCAGGTATTTGTTGACGAGCTGTGATGGCCGCGGCTGAAAGTAATGCACCCAAATATCGGGAGCGCGAAGCAAACATAGAGACGAAGAATAACAGCGCAAAGCAAACATAGGACAATTGGGGAATTTCATCAATGCAAACCACGATACGAGGTTCCATGCGGTTTAAGGGGAGAGGCCTCCATATGTTTAACATCTTGTCGTTGGCCATGCGGTTAACTACATACTTTTGTATCAGCCTTGTGGAAACCATTCGGAAATACGTCTTTCAAAAAAGAATTTTCGGCAGGTTTCCCTCGGATTTGGGCGAGTTATTAGGTCCACTATATGCACGGCATCTTTTCGACATCCGGTTAGGCGCCATCAGTGTGCAAATATTTGCAAGAATTATTGATGGACATCGCTCTCTATGATCGCTTGCCGGCTGATTTAGCGGGTGTAATTAATAGCTTCCTTTTCCTGGTAATTGTCGTTTCGCTCTTATAATTGGAACGTTTGTCTACCAGCCAGCCATTATCTGGCGTATCCGCCTGAATAGCTGGGCGTTTCTTGTAATAGATGGGCCTATGACCCGGGCAATGACCCGCTTTATTCATGGGCAGAGACATCTCTTGTCTCAACAAGCGACATTTCCTCATTGAAAGTTCGAAATACTTGGATTCAGGTAATGCTATTGGCAATGGTATGGAAGAATAAGAAAATGACTTTGCAGTTGTTGAGTTTTCAAAAAAGCAAATAATGACCCACGATAGATGTGTGGCCATTACGGATCCCAACATCCATTGCGCCTACAGCCACAGTCTTTATCCTCGTAATTACAGGAAATGAACTGACGACTCTAATGTGCTGTATTAAGCACAGTTCTTATCAGACACCTGCTGGATGGACTTTTCAGTTCATGGGAACTTGCTGGAGGTAATATTCGATGTGCTATCATCTTTACTACATCAAATGAGGGAAGATTGTCAGAGCTTCGTTTATTCATTTTGGTATTGGAACAAACGAGGTTCGATTACGTCTTTTACACAGATCGTAATTATGTTCACGGGAAAGTTTTTAGGATTTTTTTTAACGACAATTTTTTCGAAACAATAGGTCGCCAAAGCGTGCTGAGTGAACCCACAACCGTTTTTGAATCGTCCAAACGTTCAAACAAGACCACAAACCTTGAACGCAAAGGCTCATGTAAAAATGCTTCCGCTCCGTCTTTTTTTACGCGGTTTCTTACAACCTCGGCGACGGATGACAAATTGACGCAACAAACTCTGACTGATTGTCCCAATTAAAGGCACACGGTGTTTTTCTGCGGTCGACAGCTGCTGTCTGATTTGCTTTGGTCGACATATCGCTATTCGTGGCAGTTTTCTCCCACTGTCCCACCGTTGGTGGAGAAAGGTGAGAAAACTTGGTGTGCTAAAGCGGTCTAAATGGGCGTCTTTTGATAGACAAAATGCAAACACTTGGCCGGTTTTGATGATAGTTGGTATGACAGTTTGTCACACTTGCAGTTTTCACACTTGCTGCGCGTTCTCCACGTACCACCAACGTTTGGCAGCACGCCGTCCCGTAAGCCGCTCGTCTCTGCTGAGTCAATATCCACCAGCTCAACACTCGCTTTATCTTCGTTAGTATGCGCTCCTGACCGCACCGATTAATTCAGGAACAGCTCAGCCGTCTGCTGTCGGCTGTCAGCATAGGTACTGTGCTGGGCGCAGTCACCATCCATATTAGACCACAGTCCAGCTCAGTTACGGTATGTGTAGGACCAGTCCAACCCATCCGCAGGTCCGCAGAGGACCCACTCATGCCACTCAATGTGAGTGGGGGGGGGGGGACAGTCTATCCCAGTCGCAGTCTGTGAAAGGCTAGTCGAGCTCAGCTACAGTCCACGTAAGGCCAGTCGAGCTCAGTTACATTCCAAGGAAGGCCAGTCGAGCTCAGCTTCAGTCAGCGGAAGGCCAGTCGAGCTCAGCTACAGTTTGCGGAAGGCCAGTCGAGCTCAGCTACAGTCCGCGGAAGGCCAGTCGAGCTCAGCTACAGTGCGTGAAGAGCCAGTCGAGCTCAGCTACAGTCTGTGGAAGGCCAGTCGAGCTCAGCTACAGCCGGCGGAAGGCCAGTCGAGCTCAGCCACAGTCCGCGGAAGGCCAGTCGAGCTCAGCTACAGTCCACGAGAGGCCAGTCGAGCTCGGCTACAGTCCGCGGAAGGCCAGTCGAGATCAGCTGCAGTCTGCGCGGGACGAGCTCGGCTCGGCCAAAACCAAAGGAACTGACATGGGCGCAGTAGTCATTAATGAAGGACCGCCGGCAGTGTGCTTTTCTGTGGCAACAAAACATTAACCTCACTGGATGCGGATGGGTTATGAGACGACCCTGAATGTGTATTGCTTTTATTACACCGGCGAAGCACTTCTGTGGTTTGGTCGTAGACCACCAGTGGGGAGTTCCAGGGCGTTGAAGTTTATTATAGTTTTATGTAGTCAGTAGGCCGTAATTCACACTTCAATGACCCCGCGGAACGCAGAAACGAGACATCTTATTTGGGCGAGAATGGCCGAGAACCCCGGAGCTTCACATTTCCGTTCTGATTTGCGACCTCTGGACGGTGGGTTTCCCGGCCGGCCAACTCCGTGCTGACGCTGACCAACGCGGCCCAATCTCGCCAGCCAAAACCGCGGCTCTCGCCACAGCCGGCGGCGGGTGGTCCGTGCGGTCCGGACAGCGTCCGCCGGCTCCGTCCGCCTCCGGCTCGTCCGTCTGCGGCGCCGGACCGGGTCACCTCGCGGCGGCCGCGCCCCGCTCCGTGCCTCTGGCGCGCGCTCACCAGGGTGGGGGGGAGGCTGCGGGTCAGCGGGTCACGTACCCGCCTCGGGGGCCGCGAGCCGGCCGATGATTGGCCGCGGCCCGCGCCGGCTGGCGGCCTGTCTAGACTGGCCGTTCCGGCTGTTCCGACACACTGGCAGCAGCAATGCCGGGGATCCCGGCCGCCAGAGCACTCATCAGAGTGCGATCACCATGGAAGCCTCCGCTCATTGCTCTGTCACATTCTCGTCCGCATGTGAAGCCACTGAAGCGGCGTGGGAAACGGACGTGCAATCTTCCAGCCGATCCGGTGCTTTGGCCAGAAACTGGTGCCAATGTGCCCACCAGAGAAGTGCATTTGACAAAACGGCGATTTGGGCACTGCGGCATTGCGTGGGAAGATAATAGGTGGAGCTGGGTTTTTCAATGTCATCATATCTTTTAAAGCGGGGACGCATTACGGCTCAATTTTCCAATGGAATGCCCAGCACTTTTCCATTGCAGGCTAGACCATTAGGATAAAGTGTAAATTGTTGCAGGGCTTGTTCCAGCTCCAAGTCCGGGGCAGTGACCTTCCGCCTGCTGTTGATCAATTTGGAACAGAGCCAGGCCAGGCACGGCCTGATCTGACCTTCCCGGTCGTTCACGTATTGGGAGGGGAGGGGGAGGGGATGCACGCCTGTCGCGTGCGGACTAGCACTAAATACGAGCCCATCCATCAAGCACCTCTCCAGCTCCACGGGTGACCATCGGCAAGGAAGCCCTCACAGTCACGATCAGTTCGGCGCCAGTATCTCCTCATAGCCCGTGTGCTGCCGCCGATCGGCACTCCCCGAGCGAGAGGCATTTGTCGTGCGTTCTCGCGGGGTCCAGAGCCGCACGTCGCGTCCCCGTGGTCAGGCTGGGCAGCGACCAAGGCCGCCTGCCGTCGCGCCGCGGATCGGGACATGACAGCAGCGAGGCTGCAACAAGTGCCTGTCCGGTCATTGCACGGCAGCGGCGCGAGCAGCCACGTCCAGGCTGGCGCACTTACGCTCCGACCGGGCTTTTGAGCGCTCCAGCTGCAATGTTCCAGTCGAACCCTGCAGCGAATGTGAGCTTCTCGTTGTCCATTGCCGACCGAATGCCAGGAAGCGTTAACACACCACCACTGCAAGCACGGCCGGCTTTCCACTAGGTCCGTGACGACGCGACTGCTCACGACGGCCTGCTCCGAATAGATGGTGCGATCAAACGCGATGGGAACCCTCATCGCCGCCAAACCATTGACGGTTTCCACCACGTGAGTCAGAGCGGATTCACAAATGGCCGTGAAGCCCCAGCCTCCGCCGGTCCGGATATGTTTCTGTTACGAGCGGCCGGCGGTGGCCAGCGGGGTGTCGGTGTCCAAACATGGCACGGCTCGTAAACGCGGGGTAGTAATGCTGTACTAATCAGATATGGGCCGCGCAGTCGTAAACCGCGGCTTTATCGCCGCTTTTCATACAGGCTTGGGTGCTAAACCAGGCACGTGGCCAATTTACCCTCTTTTGCGCAAAGTATGCTGACAACTGTGCCACCGACCGCGGAAAAGTCACGGAAGGGAGACATGCGGCTTAAGAATGGCCCCCTAAAGAGTGTGTCGAATGCATGGGTGCGGTAATAAGGGGATCAGCGGCTGAGCTCCGACTTCCTAATGGGCATTGGCAGGACAAATAACCCGAAATTGGCTATCGTTACTCCAAGTTGGAAAACCTTACTTTGTCCCCGACAGAATGTGACGAAAACGTGTTCGAGTTATGTCCCATGTGCATGATTAGCAGGAACTTAAAAGGGGTGGACCACATTTGGAGCATATTTCAAAAACGTACTCCAGTGAAGCCTCAGCACTAGTTAAATGTTTTGATAGCACTGGGTAGTGCCTTTGCAACACCGTCAATACATAAAAAGAATGTCAATTTTGATCATGTTGAAGTCTAAATTACGCTGTCAACGCTGTGTAACAGCACTACACTTCTTCCCCGAAGTCTCAACCACCGTCGTCATGACAACGACCGTGCGCACTTATTCTAGTGCGGATAAAAGAACGTTTGTGCTTGGCCCAGCGGGCAAAGGGCCTGTTACCGCGGAGCACATTGGTTGAAGTTACAACCAGCGCATTACATGGATCATGTGGTGCTGCCATTCCTGAAGCCAAAGTGCGGCTCGAAAAGAACCGCTGTGGTTGACGAGAAAGGTGCGGTATGAAACCCATGATATAGCGCTTCGTTGAATTTGTAGGATGAAAGCTTCATGTTGGCATATTTATTTTGCCTGAACAGAGTGTTTCAAGCCTTCGTAACATCAATTACGCACACATTTTGACGCATTAGTGTGTGACAAATATTGCAGAACATACACGTTGGAAAAAGCTAGGCAAATTAAATGCATGACTTTCATAGTAGTGAACGGGAAGTCATATGATATTTATTGTGCAGAGTAGCCTCCTTCAAATAGAAATTCTGAACCATCCATGAGATTTAGAAGAACTGATATTACTGATCAATTCGTGCGCGTATGATGTAGCAAAGTGAAAAGCATAAAAACGTGGGATGCTCCCTTTGAGTGCCATTCATTTCATAATGGCCCTGCTCGTGATTATGTCTTGAGCTTCGTGGTTGACAAGCAGCGTGAATCATTGTCTGAATCTTATTGTGTTAGGCAAGACCGGACCCAGAGCGTCGCTGGGTGAGGCAACCCGCCTTTGGGGAAGGCAAAGTTTTAAAATGGCTTTCATTTTCAATAGGGTTTCGAATTTTGCTTCCGTCTATCTCAGAGAGCGTCTGAGTAGAACATTTTCGGAAATGAAAATAGCTCAGATTCCCCACGCATTATTTGGGTCAGGAACTGTGTCATTTTGTGCCCGACTTTAGGCACCTTGGGGGACACTGGTTACCATCTTGAGGGGGCACCGCCCCCTCCCCCTCCTCCTTAATGCACCCATGGTTTTTGGAGATGCAGCTGCGTGCCAACATTTCAGAAATAACGTCACGTCTATGTCGTTGCGTGAAAGGAATGGACCTGACAAAACCCAGTTGCATCACCAACGTTTTTATCACAGCTTCAATTACGACGTCGGCTATTATTACATGGTGACTTAAACGCGTCGTTGACCGATTCAGCGAATCATGACGCGGCCTCACACGGCCGAGATGTGATTCAGAGGAGCACGGACACGAGCGCTGCTCAACTGACCCCAGTCATAAAGCATCACCGCAGCCCGCTCCTAGCGACGCCTTCCACGGAACGGTGGCCATGACAGGCGCGCGCGGCGGGACTTCGCCGCCTCCGCCGCGTCGAGCGCGCCCACGCGGCGCCGCGCTTGTCGAGACGCGGAGGAGGCGACGCTGGTCCGGCCCATTAGGCGGCTTGCTCCGCCGCCAGCGTTGGTCCAGCGGCAGGCGCCCGCCGGCAAATTAGAGCTCAGCTCCGAGTGTTTCATTTTGCAAATGGTCTTGCCAGCGGCGGGGTCGGCTGCGGCGTCGGCGTGGCGCCGCGGGTCACATCCGGGACGCGCCGGGGGGGGGGGGGGGGGCGAGGACGTGCTGGGAATGGGGTGACAGCGTGCTGACGGGCCCGCCGCCGGCGGGGACGGACGGGACGTGTCCACGTTATGTGCCACTGCAGCGCCCGCAGGATTTCTCCGCGCTGGGGGTGTGCGGGGAGGCGACGGAGCCTGGACGCCACGGGAAATGACGCCGCCGAGCGCTTGGACTAGCGCCAGCGTGGACACAATGTCGGTCTGGAATCAGGCCAGAGACCCGGCGACTTCCTGTCTGGACGACACTGGTGGCCATCGAACGGACAAGGATAGTCATCGATTTGCGCATCGCGGGAGATATGGAACTCGTTTTTCATGAGGTATACGTCCATGTGTAGCCACCTTGGGCGTGCTTACAGCGACCCCCTAACCGCGTCATGATCTTACCCTCACGACGACAAAGACCCTAAACTAACGAACCACAGTTCGCCGCACAAAACGCGGACGTCTTTGTCCCAGGCACGCGGTAGTCGCCGACGCACCCGTTTCAGCCGTCCTCCACAGCTGGTAAGTGAAGCCTGCGCCCCCGCACTCCACACGGCCGCGCGCGGCTCGTGCCGGCCGACAGCAGCTCGATAGGGTGGATGGCGCGCGTGCTGACTCATTGTCACCGGCTGGGTCGGGCAGGGGCGGGGCGGCGCCGGCTTCACCGGCGCGGAGCGCCAGCGAACGGCATTTTGGAGGTGACGGCCAGAACAGACTCCGCAGGTTCCACCTGATGCCCCTGGGCCCCAGGAAGCACTCCCAAAGCGGAGATTCGGGAATGGGTCTCACGTATGGCCAGGCAAGGCCGAAGCGCTGACGGAAGCGGCGAGAGAGCAGGAAGCCCATTCATTACGGTAGCCAGCTCAGGCGGAATAGTGTACGCTCCGCGGTGTATAGCGCTCACCGCGAACGCAAGGAGCTCTGCGAGAGTGCACGTGCGGGGTCAGGAAGCCCGCGCGCTCGCTGACGGCGGTGAGCGTAACCGCAGCTCCTCCGGCACCGGGCTGCCGCAGGGCAATGAGCTTCCGTCGCCTCCGCATGAGAAACGGCACGGCACTGGCACAAAGACGGCTGAGCGATCGCGGCGGCGTCTCACGCTGCCGTTCGCCATATTCCGCCTCCGTTGGCGGCGCGTAATTGGAAATGTATAAGGCGCCACCGCCGTCCGAACCAATTAATCACGGCTGGTGACCGGCGGGAGCGAGCCGGAGGGGCGGGGGGGGGGGGGGGGGGGGGCGAGTCCGCGGGGACGGCCGACCGCGGGCTCCTAATGGACTTATGCGGAGTAATGTGGTCCGCCTGGGAGACGAGGCGCGGCGCGGCGAGAGATTCACTGGCGCGCGCGGCGCTCGGACGCGCCGCCGCCGCGGTCTGGCCGAGCTGACAGGCCACAGCCCCGAACCAGCGCTGTGTTCACGCATGTGGAGTGGGCTCTTATGACCAGGGGGCTGGCCGTCGCCGAAATCGACCAGGTGACGCGTGGGGGGGGGGGGGGGTCGTGACGGCGTGGCGGTCCGGCACCGATCAGGCCAGCGGTTGGGTTTCTTTTGCTCGTCCCGTTCTGGTCCAGGAGCTTCTCTGGGCTGAAGAGACTGATTAATTCCATGCTAACTCAGCATGTGACCAACCACTGACTCGGATCAACGCTCACCAGGTCCCGGCGCCATTTGCTGCTGCTGGTCGTGTATGGCGGTGAGCCGCGTGTGATGCGGCGCAGCACGCATGAACATCCGCACTGTTGGTGCCGTCATGGACGCGTGTCAGGGACTGCACACGTGCTATATCATAGGCTACCTCCACTGTCCACGGCTGTTGTCCTACGAGCCTAGACGTCAAGGGACGTCAAGGTGCCGTAAGGGACGTCAAGGCGCCGCAAAGGACGTCAAGGGGCCGCAAGGGACGTCAAGGGACCACAAGGGACGTCAAGGTGCCGCAAGGGACGTCAAGCGGCCGCAAGGGACGTCAAGGGGCCGCAACTGATATCAAGGGACCGCAAGGGACGTCAAGGGGTCGCAAGTGATATCAAGGGACCGCAAGGGACGTCAAGGTGCCGCAAGGGACGTCAAGGGACCACAAGGGACGTCAAGGGGCCGCAAGGGACATCAAGGGACCGCAAGGGACGTCAAGGGGCCGCGACTGATATCAAGGGACCGCAAGGGACGTCAAGGGGCGCAAGGGACGTCAAGGGGCCGCAAGGGACATCGAGGACCGCGAGGGACGTCAAGGGACGTCAAGGGGCTGCAAGGGACATTAAGGGACCGCAAGGGGCGTCAAGGGACGGCAATGGACGTTTAGAGACTGCTTTAGCGAGCCTGGGGCGGAAGCTACCGCGCGTGTCGTGCAGACGAGGGCGAGCTCGCTTGAGCCACGTGTTTCCAAGCGGTCGCGATGCGCCCCTGAAGGCGTGTTTTGTTCGTCGAGCCTGCGTGATAGGTCGGCGTCGTGACGGGCTCACGAGGAGAGGCGAGACGAATCTGGCTATTGGCCCGATGCCACACCACTTCTGCAGCCTGTTGTGTGAGTGGTGGGAGAATGCTTTGTTGGCGCGGTCCAAGGGCACGCCATGTCTCGTGACTAAGCGGTGCTCAATAGCCGAGGCACGTGATAACCATTAGTCTGTTTGTAGTTACACTGAACCGGCATAGCTATGAATTTTTGGGTTTGGGCAGATTGAGCACACTTGTTTTGGAAAAAAACATCTTTCATATTAAAACACAACTAGGAAAAGTGAATGCATAAATCCTTGGATCAACGGAGAATTTCGGTACATTCTGTAACTGTCCACGATGTCTTCTCTTTGCATGTGAGACAATGGAGCGAAAAGGATTCTTTTGTGACAGATCCCCGTATGCAATATACAAAGAACAATTTGTGCTACGATGTTGGGCCCTCACTCACCCCTCACACCAGGCGAACACCACCGTCCGGCAGTAGCAATACCCAGACAGCCTGACGAAGTGAGAACGATTCTGTCAATGGTCACCAACTTTGATTCCGCTGGATGAAAAAGTTTCCGATACTTTCGGACGCGTATGCCCTTTACCGCTCTCCTTTGTTTTTTTTCCACGGTGACACTAGTGTCTTGGGACCGACTCTGAAGCACGAGGCCGACTCTGTCAATCGACGGAGGCGCACAAAATGGCCATTGTCAGCGTTTTGGCCGCTTCCAGACCCTTCCCTGGAGTGTGCCGCTGCGGCGGCGGACTGTCAGCACTCAGCCACCTCTCCTGTCAGCGCCCCCGAGGGCCTCCTGCCGTCGGCGTGCGCGGTGGTCTCCACACCGCCGGTAACGTCGGGGACGGCCTGCGGGCTTCCCCGCCTCCCGCCTCCCGGGGATGCACGGCCGGCCGGTCAGAGGCGGTAGCGGCTGCCGGGGGGCGTTGACCCGTGCCCCGTGGGGAGGGGCCGGAGGCGACGCGGCGTCCAAGAGAGGAGGGGGGGGGGGGGGGCAGCCCGCGGAGGGCGAGACACGGATGCGTGCGGACGGGAAGACGCCGTGGCCAGGTGTTTGGCGTCGAAGAGGAAGCGATGGGGCTGATGGGGTCTGCAAATTTGATATATCGGCACGGGAACGATTTCCCTGGCCCGTTTAGGAAACGAAAGGCAACGGAGAATATGGCATTCAGGATGTAATAAATGACGTTATTTTGTATCCTATCACATTGCGCAGGCACCAGAGCAGCCACTAATGGCCATATTGCCAGCGGACCAAGGAGAATGGAGAATCTATTCCATCAGCAAATGGGAAAATGGGCCAACAAAAAAACTCAGTGTGGTCCGTCTTGGAAGATAATGTTTGCAAATCGTTTGGATGAGAAATCCTAACCCCAGCCCATATGAACGGGTTTTGCAATTCGAAACGCTTTCCACCGTTTATTTGCTGCAATCTGAAATTACAACAGGCCCCTTAATTAAAACGGTTGGCATACTCGGGGAGATAAGGAATACCATGGGGCTAAAATCACAAGCATGTGTAGCCCTCTCTGGTATCACTTCTGCAGCTTTGATGTGAGAGCCACTGTCAGGCGCTTCAAGCTGCTCTCGACTTCATTTTAGCGGATTAGCTTTGTCAGAAATGAAATTCGTTCTGAAAAGCTCAGACCTAGCTAGAATGTGAAAAATCAAATCCCGGGAATCAGAATCCAGAATTGCCTGAATATGCTGACCAGTAATCTTTGTCTGCATCTATCCCGGGACTAGTTCAGCGTCAGTCCCGAATTCTGGCAGACGGCATCCATCTCCAGATTGGAACATTTACGTATTATGTAGCCCCGCAAGTGTGACGCTCATATACGCCCATCGAGAGCTCGCCTGTGCATCCTTCAAAGCAGAAAACACGTGTCATAGATGTCACCCCCCACGTCTACACAGGTGCTAGATATTTGTTTTTTCCGGCAGGTGGATTGCGTGAATCGTACCGCTGTCCTCCGTTTCCGTCCGGAAGGGGACCTGGTTAGCGGGGTGCGGCGTGTCCGCGGTCAGAATTTTCGACGGCTTAATCCCCGATGGGCTCTGACGCGGAACAGGCCAAGTTTAGCAAAGTGGGTCGCAAGTTTGGCGGCGGTCCATCGACGTGCTCGTCTCATCTGCAAATGGAACATCGCGGCGTAAGGTTTCCCGTGCGGGCCGACTGGGCGCACCTACTCATCAGCTGTCCATCAGCCACCGATTACAGTCCGCCGCCGCCTGTCCCTCCGGTCATTAAGCAAAAACCAGCGCGTCGATTGCTCGGCTGACCGCTCAATTAGCGCTTCACGGGGGGCGATTCTTTGACTACGTTTATGGTCCCTCTTAACAACCCGTAAAGTCCGCCGCGCCCGCGCGTGCGCCAGCCGGCCACCGCCGGCGCTCCGTATATCGATTGGCTGGCGGCGTCGGAGCGGCGCGCGTCGCCATGGCAACAGCGGCAGTGTCGATAGACATCCTGAACGGGCGCCTGCTCCTCCGCCGCCACGGGGCATTTATTGATCGGCCGTTGTTGCACGGGGCGAGGCGTCGCTGGGGCTGCAAGTGGGGGCCAGATCCGAGGGGTGAAAAGGCCGTACAGCTGACTCATCAATCATCCCTCGCCATCCTGGTCTCCCAGTTCTAGCAGAGCTCAACGAGGAGAACTTGTTGCTGATCATCGGCGCCAAGTTGCGCAGACTTCCCCCGTAAAAACCGCCATAAAACCGCGTCGCGAGCAGTGACGCGACGCCGTGTCCCGCCGCACCCCGCCCGACCCTTGCACGGAACGGGCGCATATCGATCAGTCGTCGGACGGCCCCGCGCCGCGGTCGGGCACGTGCGTGACACCGGTCAGCTGGCGGCTGTGTCGCGTGGTGACACGCCGCCGGTGCGGGGTCCGACGGGCCGATGTTTCCGTGGACACGCCGGCCCGGGGAGGCTGGCTGATCTGGTATTCAGTCGACAGTTGCCGCGGATAGTGGCGGCTCCCTGTGCTGGCTGAAGTCAGCGATGTCGAAGAACGCTTGCACCGAAGCTACAGTATTGATTTGCAGAATAATCGCCTCGGCAACAAAGGGAGCGTGCGTCAATGCATTTGCATTTCACACGCCTTGGTTGCGAGCTAAGACGATACGAGCCTAAGTATCCGAGGTGCGAAGAGCTCTCGAACGCAGCAGTTTCCAGAGTTGCGGCAAATTATGCACGGAACTTCTCGGCTGGCAGTTCAGACGGCTTGAACTTCTCCATCCCTTAAAGCCACTGCTTCCGGGATCACTCGTATCCGACCACGCGCGGTGACAACCCGTTACTTCCGTTCATGTGAACATCGCGAGATTACTGGTCAGGGTGTCCCCAAACGTACGAAACGCAAAACGCACGTACAGTAGACAAATTAAGACGGTGCACAAAAGCGTGAAGTAAGCTCTGTCATTTTGCCGTGCCGCTAGCCCCTGATGACCCCACTGACCCGCCGGAGCGCGCCCTGTACCTGCTATGATCCGGGGACCGGGGGAGGGGAGGGGCTCTGTCGCAGTGCGAACGCCCGATGGCCGGTGCCGGCCGCAAACCAGCAACACAAACAGTCCCCAGCCAGGTAATGGTGACGAATCGACGGAAAAACACCGTCGGTCTGCGCTGCGGCCGAGGGGCCGCGCGGCTCGTCGGCCCGGCGCTGCTTGGCGACGCCTCCGCGCCGCCCCGCCTGCGGCACGGGGAGGGGCGCTTCGTCCATGACGCAACCGACGTTTATTGCTTTCCTGCGTTTCGCCTGTAATATGCCGGCCGTCGCCTCACGAAGCCGCTCGATGACGTCGTTTTTGATTGCCCGGCTCACGTGCATAACACGCTCAGTCTCATCTCACAAAAACGGCCGATGGCGTCATTCAGCGGCACACCACAGCTCGTCGCAGCGTGTCGGCGGGTTCTCTCGGGGAAGACGTTCCCGGCCTCAATGGCCGCTCGCCCGGCGATCTCGGGAGTCACTCGGCTGGAGGTCTGCCGCTCGGGCGCCCGCGCCACTCAGGCTGCGTGAGAAATCGGCCCCGGCGCGGCGGGGGCGTCGGGAGCCCCCTAAGCCCGGCGCTCCGGCGGCCCCTGCGCGCCCGTCGAACGGCTCGGCCGCCTTACCGGTAAGCGGGGCTTTGCGGCGCGCCCAATACTAGGGTCATTATTGGTTGAAATACGGCGGGCGGAACGGCCGCCGATGAAGATGCGGAGGAGAGCGTCCCAAGACTGTCGGCCACCGGTGGAGCGCGCCTCGACCACCGATGGAGCACGCGTCGATCACCGGTGGAGCGCGCCTCGACCACCGATGGGGCACGCGCTGACCACCGATGGAGCGCGCCTCGACCACTGATGGACCACGCCTCGACCACCGATGGAGTACGCGTCAACCATCTGGGAGCATGTGTCAACCACCGGTGGAGCGCGTCTCGACCACTGATGGACCACGCCTCAGCCACCGATGGAGCACGCGTCAACCACCTGGGAGCATGCGTCAACCACCGATGGAGCACGCGTCAACCATCGGGGAGCATGCGTCAACCACCGATGGGGCTCGCCTCGACCACCGATGGGGCACGCGTCGACCACCGATGGGACACGCGACGGCGCAGGCCGTGTCATGCACGTAGCGCGGTCGTTTGACGCCGGCGCGGCCGATTTCGAAAGATGAGGCCATTTGCTTGCGCCGCCTTGAGCGCCGTGCATATTTCGTCGGCGGCTGCAGCCTTTTCTGGCGATCTGCAGGCAGTCGGCGGGCGCGGGCAATCTCTCAGCGCGCTCGTTACGGGACAGGTTACGTGCGGCGGCGTCCGAAAAGGAGGCATCGCCGCTTTAGGGTTTCCGAAAAAACGCATGCCGGATGGCTGATGCTCTTCGTCGGACGGAGGATGGCAGTGGGCAGCAGCCAGAATATGGAGCGGACGGCATGACGCCTGACGTCCAGCCCGTCAATGGTCTCATCCTCAGCGGCAGTTATAATGCTGGCAATGATGAGGGAGATAGTGATGGGCCCATTGGTGGGTCCAGGTGTGGTCATGCGGTAGAGGCGCCAAACCAGTGCTGTGATGCGTACGCACTCAGGCGCCCAAGGGCTGAGGCGGGCGGACATATACTCTAGCCCTCTCCTTCACCCTCTCATATACCTCTCTCTCCCTCTCTCTCTCTCTCCTCTCATCTCCCTCTCCTTCCTCTCTCTCTCCTCTCTCATCTCTCTCTCTCTCTCCTCTCTCTCTCTCTCTCTCTCTCTCTCTCTCTCTCTTCTCTCTCTCTCTCTCCTCTCTCTCTCTCTCTCTCTCTCTCTCTCCTCTCTCTCTCTCTTCTCTCTCTCTCTCTCTCTCTCTCTCTCTCTCTCTCTCTCTCTCTCTCTCTCTCTCTATCTCTCTCTCTCTCTTCTCTCTCTCTTCTCTCTCTCTCTCTCTCTCTCTCTCTCTTTCCCAGTCTCTTTTCTGCCCGCTCTCTACTCTCTCCCTCCACTTTTTTCTCTTCCCTTCCATCGGACGCCCATTGGCGCCTGCCAGCGGCGCATCACTCAGACAGCTCCCGCGTCAGCTCGCCGCTTGTTGATGAGCTTCGATCCGTCCCTGATTACCAGCCGTCCGGATTGATGGGGACTGCCATGTTCCACCTGCGATGGCGCCGCATCCGCCGCCGTCGGACGCCTCACCAGAAAGAGCTTCCTATGATTGGTTCACAGCCTTCGCAGCGGCGCAGATTTCCGTGGTAGGCTTGTTTGTGATTGGTGCACGGCATTTATGACTCTTTCGTATTCCACGTGCTGGTCGCAATTCGCAGCTCTTACTATTGGCTGCCGGCAGGTGTACCGCTGCAGCATCCCGCCGCCTGCTGCCTGCTACATCCCGATTGACTGGCAGTTATGTTAGCGCCCGCGAACGCGTGTAGCATGCTCTGCTCGCCCAGGCTTTTATTTCGGCGGTCGTTCCGCAGATTTATGGCGCCGAAAATTACGTTCCGCGCCATGGCGTTGATTGCTCGCTGCAAGACTAGGCCGATACTTGAGCGAGCGCGGGCCGCTGATGGACGAGTGAAGTTGGAGCCGGGGTTCCAGGCAGTCACTCTTGCTTCAGCTAATGTTTCCAGCCGATGTGTTCAAATAAGGCGTGAGCGCACGCGGCCACAGATTGCAGGTCTAGAGCTAATAGAACACGGCTTATTTGTCGGACTACCCGGAAAAGCAAACAGGAGCACATGTTTTGCTCCTACGCGTCACTCAATCTTTGAGGCCTACGTAGATGCCAATCAAGAACACCGTCCTGATCGCTATGCACGCATCAAATTTGAATAGTGTCGTAAACAAGTCTTCGGTAGAAATGCTTGAAGTACTACTGTTTTACGATGTTTTAAAGGTTCCTGGGTTCAATTCGCAGCTAGCTAATTCGCCTGCCTTCCTTGGCGCGCAAAAGAGCGATCGCGTCCTTCACTCCCGAGAAGTGGCAGCCATCGACAAAAAGTGCCCTGTCCTCTTTGTCGATGACGTTACCGCACCATCGGACGCCTCACGTCCGCCGCCGGCAATCTAGGCCACCAGTCCCAAGCAAACAGGGAATGAGCGCCAGCATTTGTCTCGCGCTGTGTGTGCGCGTATCCCCTTGCCTCATCATTTTTTTGTTGTGTGTGTGTATGTGTGTGTGTCTGTGTGTGTGCTTGGTCGCGGCGCTAATGGACGCGTCGCTCCGTTCCAGGACCACCCGTTCCAGACGCCGGGCGGCCCGGTATGGATTTCTAATCCATCATCTCGCCGCCGCCCCGTCGCGCCGAAATAGGGGGACGCTGCCCGGGCACGGGGCCCGCCATGTGACCGAGCGCGCCCTGCCCGTCAGCCAGACAGTACGAACGCCCGGCGACGCCATGGCGGTGGCGCTGGCCTCCGCGGCGCTGCTGCTGCTGCTGCCGGCCGCGCTGCTGGCCCAGGAGCCGACCTTCCAGTGCCAGGAGATCAGCATCGCCATGTGCCGCAACATCGGCTACAACGTGACGCTGATGCCGAATCAGTTCCACCACGACACGCAGGAGGAGGCGGGGCTCGAGGTGCACCAGTACTGGCCGCTGGTTGAGATCCACTGCTCCGACGACCTGCAGTTCTTCCTGTGCGCCACGTACGTGCCCATCTGCCTGCAGAAGTACCAGCGCTCGCTGCCCGTGTGTCGCTCGGTGTGCGAGCGGGCGCGCGCCGGCTGCGAGCCGGTCATGCTCGACCACGACTTCGCGTGGCCGGAGCGGCTCGACTGCAGCCGGCTGCCCGAGTACCGCGACCCGGAGAACCTCTGCATGGACAACAAGAACGGCGAGGCGCCGCCGCCGCCGCCCCGCCGCCGCCCGCCGCCGCCCTGCGCGTGCGAGTGCTCCGCGCCGCGCGCCGTGCCGCTCGCTCCCGGCCATCGGCTCTTCAACCGGTCGGTGACGCTGGGCGGCGTGGCCGAGTGCGCGCTGCCCTGCCGCGCCCCCTACTTCAGCGCCGCGCAGCACCAGTTCGCCGAGCGCTGGGTGCTGAGCTGGGCGGTGCTGTGCGCCGTCAGCACCTTCCTGACGGTCGCCACGTTCCTGATCGACCGGAGCCGCTTCCAGTACCCGGAGCGGCCCATCATCTTCCTGGCCGGCTGCTACTTCCTCGTGTCGGTCGGCTACCTGGTGCGACTCGGCGCCGGTCACGAGCTCACTGCCTGCGACGGGGGCGTCATCCGGTACGACGCGTCCGGCGGCCCGGGCCGGCCGGCCGGCGCCGCCCTCTGCACCGTCGTCTTCCTGCTCGTTTACTTCTTCGGCATGGCCAGCGCCGTCTGGTGGGTGATCCTCTCGCTCACCTGGTTCCTGGCGGCCGGCCTTAAATGGGGCAACGAGGTGATTGCCGGCTACTCGCCGTACTTCCACCTGGCGGCCTGGGTCATCCCGGCGGGGAAGGCGATCGCTGCGCTCGCCACGGCGGCCGTCGACGGGGACAGCCTGACCGGCGTGTGCTACGTGGGCGGCCAGAGCCTGGGCAACCTGCGCGGCCTCGTGCTGGCGCCGCTGGTGGCCTACCTGCTGCTCGGCACCTCGTTCCTCCTGGCCGGCTTCGTCTCCCTCTTCCGCATCCGCAGCGTCATCAAGCAGGACCGCGGAAACAAGGACAAGCTAGAGAAGCTCATGTTCCGCATCGGCGTGTTCTCCGTGCTGTACACGGTACCGGCGTCCGCCGTCATCGCCTGCTTGGTGTACGAGCAGCACCTCCGGCCCGCCTGGGAGGCGGCGCTGGTCTGCCCGTGCCAGGCCAGCGACGCCGACGCGCCCAACTTCAACATCTTCCTGCTGCGCTACTTCATGTCGCTGGCCGTCGGCGTCACGTCCATCATCTGGGTGTGGTCGCGCAAGACGCTGCACTCGTGGTGCGTGCTGCTCGGCTGCCGGCGGCCGCCGCCGCCGGCGCTGGCACGTCGCTACGAAGTGCCGACGCTGCAGCCCGGCAAGGCGACGCCCAGCCTGCCGGCCGCCTCCTCGCAGGGCCCGCTGATGCAGTCCAACCTGACCTTCTCGCAGACCACCTCGCACACGATGAGCGAGCCCAACCCGGCGCTCTCGCACAAGTCACTGCCGCTGAGTCACGTGTAGTCATGTCGTGTGCTGATCCGTGTGGGTCCCGCGTGGACCGATGGACGCGTGATGCGGTGGAAGGAGGTGGACGCAGTGGAGAGCGGGCAGAACTCGCGGGCTCTCTAGCGGACCAATGTCGTGTGCTGCCATTAAACAGTACGCGCCACGCCCAGCAAGAACGAGAACTCGGTGGCATCTTCCGCTGTGGCGTTGAACTCCGTACCGGTGCTTCGCTCGCCGCCGTGACCTTCTGACACGTGTGCTCGGTTTCCCGCTTGCCGCCAGGTCATGACGCAAGAATGGCGGACCCAGCGCTAAGTGTTGATCACGCGACATGTCGATGTTGGCCGGCGCGAATAGCTGGGGACTTTACGGCGGCACGCTTGTCGTTCAACGGACTTACAGGGTGTATCTAGGGCGCGGCGCCGGTGTCGTCTGGGGCGATCTCCAGTCTTGACCCCCTGACCCTCGGCGGCGGCCATATTGTACAGGTCCGGCGCGTGTATTGCAGCGGCGACCGGCGCGGTCCAATCGATCACTGGGCACGGGCCCCCGGGGGAATGGGCGGCACACAGCTCCATGGCATCGCAGCCGCTTAGAGGAGCCGGTCACGTGACCCATTCGTCTGGCCACGTGACCTCGACTCCCCGGAATAGCCGCGGGCAGACGGCGGTGAATTTCCCCTGGGGGCGGTTGGTTCCGGACAAGCGGTGGTCGGGCGAAGACGGGTGGGGAGACCGCCTCGCCAGTCTGAATGTGATATGCAGCCGGCGCGCGGGGGGGGTCAAGGGTCGTGACCTGCTGCAGCCCGCCGCTGGGACAGGCTCAGAAGAGCTCCGGCGGGCTGGAGGATTCGTGGAAAGCCCCCGACGGCGTGTGGGGACCCCTGCGTGGTGCGGATGCGCCGCTGGTTGTTTTTACATATCATAGCTGTGTACATGGTCGGCGGCTTAGCGGCACTGGATCTGACTGACGTTGTTTAGGTTTCTGTGGATTGCCTGCATTGCGAAGTAAGATGGGCTTCTAGTCACCCGTGCCGAACAGCTTCAGCGTATTTGCGCAGTTGACGTGTTTATTTTGCGAACAGAGATGTAGCCTGTCCGCCCTCCCAACCAGCTCGTTTTAGTTGGTAGCCGCAGCCAAGCACACAACCGGGAAGGAAGGATCGCCGCCAGCAAAACAGGAGTATCCAAAATTGATTTTTTGCGATGGTGTAATTCTGGTACATTCGCTTAAGTGGTCGCGGCGTGGCTGTCCGGACCGGGGACCATCGTTCCGGGTGCCGACCGGCGTGTGGTGCTAAGCACATCTCACATGCAATGTCCCGTCTCTTCCCTTGCGGCTGGGTCTTCGGAGCACCTGTGGTTCCTCGAACGCACCAAAGAGAATGCCAAAGGCCGAACAGGCGAGCGTATTTTTATTCCCGCACAACACATAGGCTCCAACGGTCTTCATCATCGTATCTGCCGACCACGGTAGATGCCGCAGAAGATGTCTCTCACACCATTCCGCAAGACCCTCTGCTCTGCATAGTCACACACGAGTCGGGTAAACCACATAATCTTCGGAACATTCGCTGTCGTATACGTGTTTCATATCTCATGTAGACTCAATGTGCTCTTTGTATAAATACAGCCCTAGACGGCAGTGGAATGTGTTTTGTCACGAATTTGAAAGCGGGTATTTAGAAAAAAAGGATCATGCTTGGATCAGCTTATTGGCATCGTACGGGAGCTTTCGGGACAACATTGCATGCAATGTCACACACTCGTCCATCGGAGGCAACAAAAGTAGAATATATGACCAGTTTTACATTTCAGCCGCAGACAAGTAATCCAAACCGTTGACAAAAAACACATGCAATGCACTCACAATTCCATGCGATTTCCATGCATTTTTTCTTAATTCTACCACGTCACATGGTAAATGACTGCCTACCTCGCATACCGCCCAAACATGTGCATAATGAATATGTGCGTGTGCATGCATATCAGTGTTTTCGTGATTATGATTAAGAGGTATGGGTGGTGACAATTACCATGTGACGTTGTAAAGTTCAGAAGAAATGTATTAAAATCGGTTTGAATTTTGAGTACATTGATGCGCTCTTTATCAACGGTTTGCATTATTTGTCTGTGGCTGCAATGTTAAACCGGTCACCTATTCTACTTTCGTTGCCTCAGAGAGATGGATAAGATAAATTGTGTGCGACTTTCTAGGTTTTCTTAATGCGTGTCTGAATCTGTTCACATGAATATCATTGTATAACCAAGGCTGAAGAAGAGATAGCGATTATCCCTCATGCTCCCGTTCAATCCAAACAAGCGGTTTTAAATACTGTCTTCTTACACTTACGATGCCCCAGCTGAATAATACGTTTCGAAAATATGATAGCAGCAGCTAAATGCCACCTTGTTAAACTAACGATAACCCAAGTACAAATAATTTCACTTCATCAATTTGAGAAGAAAGAATACATTTTCTGCGTGCACAACCGCCTAAAAAGTGTTCTAAAAGTCTACCTTACTGACGTCATATTCCACCGGAAATCTCTATTTTTGCACGTTCAGTGCTATAAAAAACTTTGCGTTTGCATCTTAGCGCTGGAGAGTACCGCGCCTCCGCTGACCGCAATAAATAAGCGCTGACATCATCACGCATTGGCAGCGTTGTTTCGTGGTGATAAAGCTACTTCCAGTCAGAGTGAAGATGGTTCTGAACTCCTAACACCCCGATAAACCTGTTTCTCGGACTAACTCGGCTGTTATAGGAAAAATATACAATCCCTGCGGAGCGACAAGCTGTGTGTGTGCAATGTGCATTGATCGAATAATGCATATATCTGAACAAGTTAACGTGTAATTCCCTCATTCATCACAGACTATTTAGGTAAGTTATTGAATGCATTGGCGAGGAATATTATGCATATAGAATAGACAGTAGTAATAGCCTTATTCCACGGAGAGAGAAACAGGAGAGTGGAGATGTACATGAGTTGATATTTCGGCAACATATCTTTCCCAAAACGAATAGCAGAGGCGAATTTACTTCTGCTATTCGTCTCGATGAAGGCATGCTGCGGAAATATCAACTCATCTATATCTCCACTCTCCAGGTTTTTTTTTCTTCACGGGAATAAGGCTATTACTTCCGCCTTATCTATACATAGTATCTATGTATGACGGCTACCATCTTGACTTACTCTGCCGCAATCAACCACAGTTGGATTGATCAATTACTCTAGTTATCCTTGCCTCTGCGGCTGCCAAGGGTGGTCAGTGGCGCTTTCCGCTTCAGATCGGTCACCCTGACGGAGCTTAGTCTCGCGCTGCGCCGCATGAGCAACTCCAACGCAGTAGGTCCGGACAATGTATGCCTATCCATGCTCGGGAAGTGTTTTGGAGTGGTTGGCCCTCGCCTGCTACACACTGTAAACCACTCTATCACCACTGGTAGCGTCCCGTCCATCTGGAGGCCTCGCGACAGTCGTGCCTCTTGCACAAGGGAGGACTGGCGTCTGAGTCGTTCGAATTACAGGCCTGTCAGCGTTCTCAGTGCTTGCAAGCAAGCTGACGGAGAAGGTTGTGTGTACCCAGCTTTTAGAATGTGTGATTAGTTACCACAATTTTTGTTGACTCACAATAGGCGTACCGTCCTCACCACTTCAACCGAGCATGCAGTCGCCGATATAGTTAGCTACATAAACAACAACATGGACGCCGGTATGGTCACCACCATCAGCTCAACCGACTTGTCCAACATCCTTCGATTGTACAGACCGCTTTGCTCTTTTAGCCAAACTGGAATGCTATGGTATTTCACTATACTGGTTTTCGGATTATTTCACCGACCGCCGACAGAATGTGAAGGGTGGAAACGGGTCGAACCTTGAGGTCGCGTATGGCGTGGTTCAGGGCAGCGTAGTAGGACCACTGATGTTCCTCCTCCTTACCAACGACATCCAGTTTTATTTTTCAGCTACGTGTAAATATGCAGACGACATGCAACTCATGCATAAATCATCACCATCTGCCTTTGATTTTGCACAGCTGCGTTCGTGTGTTGAGTCCAATCTGACTGCAGTCTCAGTATGGTTTCGTCACAATGGCATGGAGATCAACCCATCAAAAGCTAAATTCATTCTTACTGGCACACCCACCGACCCCCGCAAAGCCGCCGGGCTGAACGCGAATTTTGGTAACTCCCAGCTGTCTCCCTCAGAGTACATCAAAATACTAGGGGTGCTCATCGATAAAAATCTGAACTGGCAGCATCAAACGGCAAAACTATCCAGCGCTGTCTTGGATCCTTGATAGCTATTAACAAGCTTAGGCATGTGCTTCCCAGGTCCACAACAAAGTCCCTAGTTGAGTCACTGGTCTTCCTTCACGTCAGATATTGTTTACCTAGCATGGGTCCCGTCAACAGCCGTTCAGCGCCAGCGCCTGGATAAGGCTATTAATTTCGCGGTCAGGATTGTTGCTGGCAAACGCAGACGAGATCATATCACGGAATCCAGAAAGCGGCTAAATTGGCCCAATTTCGACGAGACTGTTACCAACCGCGACTGCATATGTTTGCATCGCGCCATTTCCGTACTTGGTGGGCCTGCGGGCTATAAGTAACCTGATCAGGCGCCGATCTGAGGTATCTCAGCGGCACACCAGAACCACCGATGACGGAACTGTACTGCAGACGAGCACTGTAAAACACCCTCGCTTAGAGTGCGTGAAAAGGGCATTTCCCTATCGAGCCGTGGCGGCGTGGAATCGCCTCCCTGCTGCCACGCTCCAGTGCAAAACCCTTTATGAGTTCAAGGGCAAAGCAATGTCTTTCATCAGATAACTTACCTAAATTGACCAACTGGCCATGACGTGCAGGTGCTGATTGTACCATAAGTCGCTCATGTTTTATAACATCGTATGTGAGGCGCTGGCATTGCGTCCCATTTGCATGTGTTGCGTGTTCTGTGTTTATCTATGTGACATGCACTGACGCGGTGTTAGAATAGCCACTCGCTGGATTTCGCCAAGATTCGCAACAACAACAACAATAATAATAACAATGATAATAATAATAATAATAATACTAATAATGATACTACTAATAATAATAATTAATCCCATCACAATCAAATCACAAGCATCAGGTAACACGCTTAATCATCACATCACTATTGCATCACCATCAAAAGTTACAAAAGAAAATTCATCAACAAAGGCTCATTGGCATCAATCGTGACGGGCTTGGTGGCTCTTTAGTTTTATTCCCAGGAAATGTGAATTGTTTTGAGCCTGTTGCGATGCCACAGTTTGCATAAGGGCACATTGCGATTTCTCCAAGAAAATGTCGCTAATCTCCGGCACCACAGCATGTAGGTTTCCGAGTACGGGTGCTTGCTTCCCGTCTGATTTCGTGAGTAGGCATACATTCACCCATAGCTCCGAAATAATGCCTCCTATTGGCCACAAGGTTGACGATTATGCTCGCGGCCCTTCTTCCCAACTTGTCTCCACCTTAAGTTCAATTTTGGGCCACAATATATGAGACTAACGGGCCCAACGCAGGCAGAAATTCGGGACCAGTGCAAGGTGGTGATGCGGCAGTAAAACTACTGTTCGGTGACGGTGCCCACCAATGCCTTCCGCGCGTGATTGCGGTCTGTGCCTCGCGGTGCATTACACATACAAATAGCACCACCGCGGTGGAAATGTCGGGTCTTTTTGATAAGTACAACTGCAGACCATTGGCGGAATGGACATCTTGGCTGACTGGCATGTACCGCTGCACAGCCCAGACAAGCAGATCCATGCTGTGGAGACATGTTTCCGTGACTTGATACTTTGGACTCTGACCGCAAGGGTTTGGGTTTTGGACGTGCTCAGCTGTGTTTCAAATATTTCCATGACGGCTGGTGTGAAGCGCCGAGGTGATCATTTAGGTTTCATGCTTTTTTAAGTAAAAGGCGAACAAAGAAAAGATCATTTCTACTCAGAAATGACCAACTATACGCACTATACCATAACCGATGACGTCATCCAGTGTTCTACGGTCGGACGCACTGAATGGCTTTAGAAGTCCTGGAATGACGAGGTAATATAGTCATTACTGACCCAGAGGCCTCGGACGCTGATGCCTCAAAACTTGTCAACTCTACGCTGCCGTCAGATAAGGACCTGCAAACAGAAGATGCAACACAAACCGCGAAGATATTCTACGTCCAAAGGCCAAGAAGGCAACAGCGTCGATCGTTCTTCTAAGACATATGCCTGCAATTAGGGGGTGGTTACAAAAATGGCGATAACTACCCTATTTGTCAATAATCACCATTGGAGACGGACTTTCAATTCGCTATCTGCTGTCAGGGGACACACAAGCCTATCAGCAAAAATCGATTACGTTCCATTTCCTCCAACGCAATCGGCGGCTAACATCCTGACACAACGAAATGGGATCCGGGAACACGCTGCTGCCGATATCCTAAAATGCACGTTATGAAGAGGACCCATCTTTTATTCAGCAGAAAGCCCTGAGCCCGACGAATCCGACATCCGCTTCGACGCGTTCCCGGTAAGCCAATTCATAGTTTCGTAATCTCGCCTCCAGAGGCTCTGCGTTCGCATCTCGTCTATTGTTGGTCATGAGCCACGAGGTGCTCTATGAGACGGCAGGGGACGACGACCGCACTGGGCATCCGGGAACTCTGGGCATGGCACGCTGGCGTGGCGTTGGCATCGCCGGAGAACAAGAGCCGCTAACGTTCTCACAGGAGATGGCCGAGAAGGCTGCGATGTCATCCCCGCTTCGGGAGGTGCCCTCAGACGCCGGGCAGCCGTCCGGCGGCTTCACAGATCACTTCGGACGGCCTTGCTGCGCATTCCAGGCGCTAATGCATGCACGAGAGAGCGAGATGCGACTATATTCGAGTTCAAAACATACCGTAGCGAGCATGTTTTGTCGTTGTCAAACATGGTGTGACAGTCGCAGATCAATTCAGTTTGCTTTGTTGTCGGTCTTTAGGTCAATCATCGAAGCGGCGACAAAAAGTCCCAATCCTTTCAGCGCCAAAATCTTTTACGCATGAGCGATGCCGCCATATGCCACATCGCGGCGTAAGTGACCTGTGTCGAGATGACCCATACAGTTACCGGTCCAGCGACGTTCAGAGGCGCCAATGGTTCCATTCCACTAGCAACAGGCAGTCTAGTTACGACAACTGATCGACCATTGCGGCCCAGTTTCTCGCGCCATTAATTACCTAGTACGGGAAAGATTGCTATCCAGCCTGATGCGCACGCCCACGCAGCAAGGCGCCGCGCACCGCGCGCCCGGCGGGGTTTCCGAAGGGGGGCCCGGACCGGACATGCCGGGTCAATTAATGGGAAATGAGCCGGCCACGAATGGTCCCGTTACGCATTGATTGGCGGGCATGGGCATGGACGAGGACGCCGGGCATGGGTGCCACCGCACGTTGAAGGATAAGGAGAGTCGCAGTCGAGTGAAGGATCGTAGCACCAGCGATAAGAACACCATGCTGAGAACACAGAACACCACCAACGCCGTCTGCTCATTCCGTTCACAACGGCAGATGCAGGGGAGAGGGCCAAGCCCCCCCTTGGGCCCCAAATGAGCCCAAAAACTCACGAGGGCCCCCAAAGCCACCGAACAGACGCAGTTTTTTTAAAGCACGAAGCGCAACAAAATTAGACGCCTTTGGGCCTCCAGGCGACCAAAAGCAGTCACAGGCGGAAGTGCAGGGCCCGCGGGCAGGCAGTAACTTCTCGCTGATTAGGAGGGTGACAACTGATATATTTCTAAGGCTCATTACGATGTCCAGAAGCCCTGCGCTGTCCCTGATGGCCCTATTTGTCTGCTTGCAGGGCAAACCCGATCACTAAGGAGCCCTCAACGTTGCCCTTGATTTCTTTACCTTTGTTCGGAGGGCCCAGTGCTCTTGTTGGGGCCCTTTCTGCCCATGCATGCCGGGACATTCTTGTCAATCAGGGGCCCTCCACGGATCATCAGGGGCATCCACAAATCCTTCTCATTCCCTCGCAAGGCCCTATACGTTATAGCCGGGGCCGCACATGTTTAAGTGCCGATGTATTCTAGGTTGTTCAGAGGCCCTTCACGTTCATTTCAGGTAATCTACCGACGCACTCGCGACATGCTCTTGGGCTCTCTACAGTGGTCTAGGGCCCTTCCAATTCCCGGTCATTTGCGGAGGGCTCTACGCCCTTGTCCGGACCCCATCTGTTAACTTGCGCGGGCACATTTAATCGCTTGGAGGCCCTCCACATTGGGTCTTAGGCACTTCTAACTTTTTGGAGTGCCCTACGCTATTGACGGGACCCTATCTGTTGCTTTGCTCGGACACACTCTAACTCTCAGGGGCCCATCACGCCCAGTCTTGGGAACTTCCCATCGGCTTTTGAGGGTCCTACGCTTTTGACGGAACCCCATCTGTCAGTCCGCTCGGGCACACTCCATCTTACGGGGGTCCTCCATATTGGGCCTTCGGTACTTCTTATAAGAACTGAGGGTCCTACGCTCTTATCGGGGACCCACCTGTCGACCTGCTCGAGCACATCCGATTGTTCGAAGCCCCGTACATTAGATTTTGGGTACTTCTTATTTGAATGCAGGGTGCTACCATACTAGGGTCCTGCTACCTGTTAACATGCCTGGGCACTGTTCGCCGATCAAGGGCTCTCCACGAATTCTTCACATTCACCCGAAGTACTTTATACGCCACTGCAGGGGCCTCATGCGCCAGAGCACATTCGGTCGCTCAGGGGCCCTTCATGCTGATATCGGGTTTTTTCTGCTCGCTCGGAGGGCCCTGTGTCGTTGTTGGGCACAGGTAGGGTAAATAGCACGCACCGTAGCACTCGATGCTTGGGGATCCTCTACATTGGTCTGGGGCTTCCCTTTCGTCAAGTCCTTGGTTCGTTGGCACACACGATTAAACCAATCCATTCTTCTCCGGACCCATGCACACCGCGCCGACTTGGCGCATCCACACTCACAGACAAGGTTGCCGTAATCGGCATATCGAACGGCAGGATGGGCTGCCCACACGTGACGTCACTAAACCCGAGCATGAACACCACACCTTTGAGCTCATTTACGGAGGACCCCTTACTCTCGTCAGCGCATTTTCTGTTAACCCGCCCAGGCAATCTTGATCGCACAGCGGCATTAATTCACGCACGCTGGCCTTGAGTCATTTCCTTTTGTTCATAGGGTCCTGCGCTATGGCCGGATCCTATTTGTCAGCCAACCGGGGTACCCTTAGTCGTTCAGGAGCCCCACCATATTAGTATCAGGTCCTTCTCGCTTGCTCAGAGGTCTCTTCACTGTTGATGGGAACCTCTTTGCCGACCTGCCGCGGTACCCTCGAGCGCTCAGGTGCCGTCCCTGAAGTTCTTGGACTTTTCCACATTATAGGAGGGCCTTTACTGTTGGCGGAGGCCTAAATCTTAATAATAATGATTGGGGCTTTACGTCTCACCGACTGCTGGGGGTGTTTCGCGACGGATGCCTTTATAAGTCATCGTGTGGGATGAGGCGAAGGCGATGCCGGGGCTCGAACCCAAGACCTGGTACAGAGTCGAGCACCCTTACCATTAAACCACCGCCACCCCGGATCTCAGTCATAATCGGCCGGGCCCTCTTGATCGCCCCGGGGCCCTCCACGCTGGTCATGGGCTCTTCCCATGAAGTCAGAAGGATCTCACCCTGTTGCCGAAAGCCCAACATTTGCGTACGAGCGCCAGAGCGGTTTCGCCTGTTCGTGTGTACGGGCCTGGCCACATCTCTTCACGTGCATATGTCCGAGAGTACAGGATGGCGATTTGCATTGACGCGTTAGCCTTTAAGCAGCAGTCGATGAATTTCTAAAGGTGCGCCGATGAATTTTCACGCGCAGTTGTGGAGCGTAATTTTACGCGCCGCCGACGTCGTGCACGTCATTTCCGTTGCCTGTAGAAGTCAAGACCATTACTATATCTATACGTATATCACGTTCTCAAGACATTTTGAATGCTAGGATATTTTGTACTCCTTCATAATAGTCTAACCAAAAACTCTCCATCGGCTATCAGCCATCAGCTCATTGCATCGACCAGCCGACTAGCCGGCTGGCTAGAAATCAAGTTCGTGCTTGATTTTGATGGAATTTGCAGACAACGTCAGCGCATTTTGCCATGCTTTCTCTGAAATACTCAGGCTTAAAATGACAAGATCCACCACTATTTGGAGAAAACAAACAACCTCCATGTATTTACAAACGTAACACGTCTGGTTTGCTAGGGCTGCGCACGGTAAGATGGGTCCCCGTACACAAAATAGTATGTGTGAGTATCTTAAAATCCCATCGCCGAAATGCTATGATTTGGGGGGGAAGGCCCCAATTCTTAGGGCCCCACAATGTTGCGTGCCTCCCCCTCCCCTCTGACGAAATTCCGTTTTCGTCCCCGGGCAGATGGCTAGTCTCGTGGCACGGCTTTGCGGAGTTCGTCTAAGCGTCCATGGCTCTGAAAGGCGGGAGTCCGTGACATGGGCGGGGAAAACTAAGTTGGGATCAACCATGACAGAACATGGTCAGGGGGTGGGGACCACAGGACCATGACCCCTCCCCTGAACCAAGGTGCTTATACAGGATACTGCGTAATTTCGCAGGAATCCGATGCAAGTTTGCGGTAGTTGGGGAAAAATTTGGCATGTGGCCTTGGCCACGTTTCTGCCCCTGGTTGCGTAAATGCAGTTATGCCACTGGGATCCGTACAGCTGTACTTGGTTCACCAACCGAGGGATGACCTAAGCCGAAAACATACGATTTCAGTCTGCCATTGCTCAAAATAACAAAACTTAGGAGTTATAACAGCTAAAGAGAATGCTTCACATTTGAAGGTGTTGAAGCAGGCTTACCTTAACTATTTTTGTACTTTTTAAGTGGAAAAGACTGCTGTAGACAGCACAATTCTCTGTGTAGTAAATGTGCTCGTCCATGCGTCATGATTTGATTACGTCACCGTACCCTCCACAACATTGAGAGCCAATTGATGGCCGTTATATCTGGAAATCGCGCTCACAAGCGCCAGATATGTACGCCTCGACAACCGTATTTTCATTGGCCTTGATCGCCGCATGGCTTGTGAAATGGTTGGATTTGTGCCGTTATCATGACGCCATCAATGCCAAGGTGAATTTGAAATACCCTCCGCAATATACCTTTCTCCATCTTTGCGGCGTGTAGTCCAGAAACTAGAGGGGCTTAGGTCTTAAGAAAGGCATGATTGTGAACGGCGCTGAAAGACCCTCAAGATGGCAATTTCAGTTCAAAACCCATAAAAGTATGGAACAGTTCCTTTAACAACAGCTTCCACGACTATTTCTCCAAGACGGTGAATTAAAGCTCCTTAATAACAACCGCTACGAGCCACAGCTTTCATCAAGCTTTCTTTTCAGCAGCCACTTCCTTCATCGTCCCACAACAACAACTGACCACAGCACACATTTTCATCAAAGGCCACCTTAATACCGTTCCTTGCCATCGACGAAGAAAACAGACAAACGCCGTCGTCGGGAGCGACGAAGCCCTGCGGCGCCGCGCCCCACCTAGCACCATCTGATCCGGTGCAGCCACCGCTGCTCTGGGAAGAGGGGGGAGGGGGGAGGGGGAGACGAGACCGAGCCGCGGGTCCCGTTCAGATCCAACACTCCTCTGACCCCTGCTGGCCCGCAAATGGCCTATTCAAACTCATGGTGCGACCCGTCTGGAATCTATTCACTCTCTGGAATCTCATGTGTTCCAGACACTTCCATTCCACGCTGAATACCCTCCCATCCTCGTCCACTCATCACTACTGACCCCCTTGATCCCTCCGACCCTCGCTGATCCTCGGTGATCCCTCCGGACCCTTGGTGATCCCCGGTGATCCCTCCGGACCCTCGCTGCTCCCCGGTGATCCCTGCTAACTCCCCTCCGCTTCGTTCCCAGTTCCCTGCCGGGCGCCGGCCTCCTCCAATCTGCGCAGGCTTGGGACGAAGGTTGCCGCATCGTGCTATGGCCGGCTAGTGAAATCTGCCTGTCCGCCTTCCTGCTAACTCGTCTTCTGGGGCGGTCACGTGACTTTTGATGCTCATGTAGCTAGCTCTTAAGTTTGCCACAGGAAACAAATTATTTGTGTTCCACACAAATCAGTCGATTGTTGCAATTTTCAAATGTCGGGATGCCGGGTATCGGAAGCGTACGAATCCGGAATTCACCTAGGCATTTATTTCAGTCCTGGACCTTGGCATTGACGCTCCACCACACAATCTTCCCCATTTGTATTCTGCTCATGTACGGGAAACCAGTTTGATACTTCTCCCTGCAGTCGTCATTGATAACAGCTGGTCGACAGCGTATGGAGACCAGCGTCCTGTATTTGCGGGCTGGCTGAGCAGTGCTGCGCGCTGACCAATGGCGACCGTGGAGGCAGGGGAACACTTTCCTGTTCAGTCGAGCGCGGAAGGCTCCAGGCCCTCAACTTTGAAATGAAAGCTGCCAAATCCGTGGAGAAACTACTGTTTGCGTATTATGGGGTACGGTTCTTCATTTTTCACTACTCAGTCCTCGCCCCCTCCCCCCCCCCCCACCTACCCAGTTCATTTTGCGAACCTACGCCCCTGCGCCGCGTGGCCGGTCGCCGCCAGGATGCGCTGTGCATACCATCCGCAGGCCAAACGGAGCCCTTCCGTCTCTGGGTGTCGCTATCGCTGTTTTCATGTCCGAAATATGTTTGGGAAGAAAAACACCAACCCACGCAAATTGCTTTCAACTCCACAAATCAACAGTGTCGTAGGTCTTCGTAAACATACCTTAAAGTATGAAGACCTCTTTTTCCACAAGCTGGCGCATTCAGTGCAAGGTCCATATGGGTGCGGGGGGGGGGGGGGTTGAAGCATTCTCACAAAGTCGCAGGCTTACAGATGGCTGACGTCCGCAGATACAGCCGGATTGCGGATGCCAATACTGACGCAGCAATCCGCGACCGGCCGGCCGGCCCGCTGCCTCCATAGCGGGCAGTAATGCAGCGGGTCAGCTGAACACAGCACATTCCTGAGCCTCGGGCGACTACCAGGCCAGGGCGGGATCACGTTGCCAAAGCCCCGCAGAAGCACGGGCGGCATCGAGACCCGTTGCTGACCGCACGCCCCGCCGCCACATCACTGCCCACGCCACGGCGGGGACCGCTGCCCAACAGGCGGGGAAGGCGGGGGGGGGGGGGGGGGGGTCTGCGGCTGCACCCGCCTCCTGCCTGTGGGCCAGCTGGGGCCAGATCTACAGCACGCCAAACCCGGTGGGTCATCACGCCCGCCGGCCGCGCCGGGCCACGGAGCCACGGAACCGCGGAACCGCGGAGCTGCGGAGCCGCGAAGCCACAGAGCTCCGGTGCCGACCAGCGCAGACACCGGCCGTGGCGGCCGAGCAGCGCCGTCGGCTCTCGTCTGGCCCGGACACCGCGGCTCGGCGAGCACGGAGGCCGCAGCGGAGCCGCGGCACCGCACGCCACGGCATTGGCCGCCGTTGAACCACGCGCTGACACGCACGGGGTCCGTACAGGCCGCGGATGCTTTGGACACCTATGCACCTACTCGAGACGGGAACGTCGCTGCGGGTACATGGGTTCTCGCTGACTGCAAAGGGGTAGATTGAATTCGGTTCACGGAGCTCAACCCGGCTGTGCGTGGCATAATTAATGGCAACGCTTTGCGGGCCAGCAGACGAGAGGAAAGCGAGCTGTAGCATGTCAACGGTCCGGATAAGTCGCGTTAAAATGACATCCAGCATGAGTAATAATAACATATGATAAGTCTACGTGCGAACCTATGACCGATTCCTTGGACTGAAAAGGGACCGATTCCTTGGACTGAAAAGGGACCGATTCCTTGGACTGACCCGAACGCCAATACCAGCCTACAGGTTCCATGCTGGGGGAAACATGCACTAAAATCAGCCAACTCTAACCTACGAGTAATAAAGAAGTTACGGTTATCCTTTCGGGAACTTTACAGCCACAGTTAGCAATCCGATACCTCACTAGCTCCACCAGAAATAATGAGTCAGCACGCGATGCATTCTGCGGAGGGTCACAATGGGGTCACACACAACATGGCCGCGTGTGAAGGGACGACGAAGTGAAAAACATGCCAACGAACGAGAACGTGAAACACGTCATTAGCGTCGGGCTACAACAATAGCACGCCGGGGCGATAATGGCCCCTGCGACACAAGCATACCCGCCCAGTGGCCAACAGCTGCCCACCGTCGTACGGACGCAAACCCGGCTGAAAAACACGGCCTGGAGTGATCAATACCAGGCGGCCGTCGTCGGATCTCTGTGGTCGGCAGGGCGGCACGCCCATCAAGCACGCGATCATCTGGGCGCACACCGGGCACGCTCCACGTGCCGGCCATCGGGCGGCGACGGCCGCCCGCCGCCCGGCTGATGCGAGGAAGCTTCCGGCGGTGATCACCCAATCCGGGGCAAACCCGGCCGGATGGCGACCTCTCTGGCGGACCCGGCCAGACGGCGGCCCCGGCCAGATGGCGACCTCTCTGGCGGACCCAGCCGGATGGCAACCTCTCTGGCGGCCCCGGCCAGACGGCGGCCCCGGCCAGACGGCGGCCCCGGCCAGACGGCGGCCCCGGCCAGACGGCGGCCCCGGCCAGATGGCGACCTCTCTGGCGGACCCGGCTGGATGGCGACCTCTCTGGCGGCCCCGGCCGGATGGCGACCTCTCTGGAGGACCCAGCCGGATGGCGACCTCCCTGGCGGCCCCGGCCGGATGGCGACCTCTCTGGCGGCCCCGACCGGATGGCGACCTCTCTGGCGGCCCCGGCCGGACGGCGACCTCTCTGGCGGCCCCGGTCGGATGGCGACCTCTGGCGGCCCCGGCCGGATGGCGACCTCTCTGGCGGCCCCGACCAGATGGCGACCTCCCTGACAGACCCGGCCGGATGGCGACCTTTCTGGCGGACCCGGCCAGACGGCGACCTCCCTGACAGACCCGGCCGGATGGCGACCTCCCTGATGGGCCCCGGCCAGACGGCGACCTCCCTGGCGAACTCGGCCAGACGGCGACGTCCCTGGCAAAGCCGGCCAGATGGCGACCCTTCTGGCGGACCCCCTCCCGGCCGGCGCCACGGCTCCCTCCCACCGGCGCCACGAGCTCCTTCCGGCCGGCAACACGTCCACGTGTCGGGCACCCGGTTGGGCGGGCGGCTTCACGAGGCGGCGGAGACGGAGCCCCGCTCCAGCTGCCAGATAGGATCAGCAATTGCGGCACGCCAGCCGGCCATGATGGCCTCCGTTCAGCATCCGTGAGATAGCGGCTCAACTGATACGTGTGTATTAGGCTGCGACGGTCGCCCCACCCGTTCATCGCTCGCATCGCGCTGCCCATCTCGCAAAAGCGCGAGCGCGCGGCAGTGGTCCCTTGGGGCGTATAAATCACCATTAAACATCAACAAAGATACACAGCGTAGCATCCCATGCGTCAATACCAGACTAGCCCCCACACCAGCACCACACGGAGGGCACGGCGCCCCCGGAGCCACCCCCAGGCGGCCGCAGGAGGCGCGCCCGGCGCCACAAACCCACAACCTTGATCCCACGCGGCGGAGGAGCCCGCGACAAAACACAATCTCCATCAGCGACCGCCGTCCAATCGACCCCGCCGGCCGCCGCCCGGGGCGGAGGCGGGTGCGAGGGAGATCGCGCGCCGCGCGCACGGACGGCGAGAGGCAAACAGCACCGGAGGGGAGGCACCCGGCCGACCCGGCCGCCGGCGGCCGGGGGCGCGGTGAAACAGGAGCGGCGAGAGTCAGAGTCGGTTCGTTCTGACGAGCTGTGTTTAGATTGGATTCATTAGCGCGCGGCAGGAGCGGCGCAGCACACAAAGTGCCAGCGCGGCAGCCGACGGCACACACGAAATCATCGTCTAAAACTGGGCGATGGGGCGCGACGGCCGCGGGCGTTATGCATAACAATGATACAGGTCCTGGTGGGGAATCACGATGCTGGCACTCGTTGCGTGCTTCTCCGGCTGCCAGCTTGTGGCGCGACGCACCAAGGGTGCGCCGGCCCGCCGTCCGATGGGCCCGGATCTCCGCCGTCCTCGTGGTCGGATGGCCGGCCGCCACCGCCCGCACTACCAGCGCGAGCCGGTGAGCGCGCGGCAGCCGTACCGCACGACGAACAGCAGGCTGCGGCGGCGGATAGAGACGGTCCGTCAGCATCGTCACCGGCGGACCGGCTTCGCATCGAAGGGGACAGCACACCGCTGGGAGGGCGTCCGGGGCCGGACGGGGGCCAGGGGCGGTCCCAGTGCGGACGGCACGGCCCGGCGACACGCGAGATCGCCGGGCTGGGCTCACATGACAGGTCACGCCCTGCGACATCACACACTGTCCTCCGCCGGCAGACTGGCGGACAGGCCGACGCCTGACATGCCATCATCAGTCATCCGACAGAACACGATGGCGAGCCAGCAGAGCACAGACGAACCCTCGCCCATCGGACGGCCGCCCGCAACAGCACAGGGCACCGCAGGACGGCAGATGCCCCGTCACGCGTGATAATGGCAGCTCGCTACACAACATCCACTGCAGCGCATTGAAATAGATTACCCGTTAACCAACGGATGGACAAAATTGCACGTGACAGGGCCGGCGCGCGCAGATCAGACGATTACAGCACGCAGCGGATCGGCACAAAGTGCGATGTGGGCGTCCAGCTGGCAGCTCATCCCTGGGTGTCTGTCCATTAACTGCAGCGATTGGCCGAGAAGAGTCTCTCGTTACCATGACTACCTGGCCGCGTTTTAATACTCTCGTCACACGTGCGCTTGGGGCTGCCACTTCATGCAAATCATGCCTTAAGCATCCCATTTCAAAAAGCTTCAGCAAAGCCGCCGCCAGACCGCCGCCGCAGGCTTGTTTAGGACGGCGCCCGTCTCGAATGTCCTTGCGCTGCTAGGTGGGCCGACGGCCGTGGACTGCGAGGACCACTAGAGACCACTTCACCGGATTGTGAGGACGGGACACGTAGTCGGCCAAGCGGCCAAGTGACAACGGCCGCCCACGGTCGCGGAAGGGCCCTGGAATGGACCGCGACACGCAGCGCACTCTGTAACGGTTTTCGTTTGATTAAGAGTGCCGTCACGTGTTGGACTCGGGGAAACAAAAACACCGAGGCCCGCTTTGCTTCAGCAGGGAAGCTTTGAGAATTTGTTTCGTTGGGAATTTTGCACGCTCAACATAAACAGAGTGAAAGGTCCTGTGCCCGCGCATACGGCGCACGGCATACCCAATTGAAAAAGAACGGACAAAAACTTATCTGACAACGCATCCACCGATTAACAGCGAAATGGCTGGTCAGCCATTTAAATCTATCAAGTTTTATGAAAACGGCCACATTTCAGCGTCATCGTAAATTTCATGCTTGATTTGTTCCCAGGCCTAGTTGGATAAAATCTGACGCGCAATAACAATAAATATTGGGTCACGCGACGTCCCAGATTTACTGGCTACCACGCAAGCATCCATCCAGCCTCGCCACCGCCCCACAAAACTTGCCGATCGTGCGATTTCGCGCCGTCTCCCGGAGAGCCTGAGCGCCAAAAATCCACACAACTCGTGCGCGGAATTAATTACCATTTAAAATACGGCATTAACATCTCATCCTCGGTTGCGGAAGCGGCGCTCTTCCGCTGCCCCCGTCCAGCCGTGCCGGCCAGGGCGGCTGGGTCACGGTCCAGCGCCCTGCAGACATGACCTCGGCACGGCGCCGTCTTATCCGGCGACGTCGCCGGCAGCGGCGTCCGACGGCACGGCCGACACGGATAAATTGCACAATTCCCGAGACAAATCGCACTGCCCCCGGGCGCCAATAAAGATGGCCCTTTCTCTTTTAATAAAACGGCGGCGCCGCGCGCCCAGCGATAGAGACCGGCTGCTGGCGACGGCCGGACAGCGGACCGACCGGCCGGACAGCCGGACAGGGGGACCGACCGGCCGGACAGCCGGACAGCGGGCCGACGGACCAGACACCTCCCGGAACTGGGCAGACAGCAGCGAAGCAAGCAGGCGAAGGGAGATGGAGGAGAAATCACAGTGCCGAGATGGGGGCGGGGACGCACAAACGGACAGCTGGGACAGCGAGACAGCGGCAGTGAGACGGGACAATAAGGCACTACGGGAGGGGGGGGGGGGGGGGCACAGCGCGGTAGACGGTGACCACGGACATGTGGAGGAAAAGCGGGACGCGACGGGAGACAGATGGAGACACACCCCGCGATGAGGAGTCAGCCGTCCAGAATAATGCGGGGCATCCTTGCGAGAGGAAAGGAAGACAAAACTGACAAGCACCAGAGGGTGGGCATGTAGGGGGGAAGGGGAGGGGCGGAGAACCCGGATGACAGGAAACTGAAGAAAGACAGAAGGGCTGAATCGATAATGATGCAAATCCCGCGGCAACACGAGCTGGGAAAGCAAAAGATGCAAGACAAAGGAGCGGCGGGTAAAACCGTTGGATAGGCAAGATAACAATGACGGCGGTGGCTACGGCGCACGATCGGACATCAAAAGCAAATGACAGCACTGAGAAAGAAATAGCTTTAAGTTTGAAGAGCAATGGCGCAACCTGCGATGCCTTTCCGGTCACATGTAGCGATACATCGAAGAATGTGTCAGCGCGCCTCGCGCGAACGGCCGGTGGGCTATTACCCGTGCTTGATGCAAGCGTTAGCACTAACACTGTCGAAGCTGAAAGCCGTCACACCGGCGCGGACACAGAACACAGGACGGCAGGACGGCGGGAGACGGGTCACCGGACACAGGACAGCAGGACGGCAGGACGGCGGGAGACGGGTCACCGGACACAGGACAGCAGGACGGCGGCAGGACCGGCGCGAGACGAGTCACAGGACACAGGACAGCAGGATGGGGGGAAAGACGGACGGGAGATGAGTCACCGGACACAGGACAGCAGGACGGGGTCAGACAGACAGGAGACGAGTCACCAGACACAGGACAGCAGGACGGGGGGTAAGACAGACGGGAGACGAGTCACCAGACACAGGACAGCGGGACGGGGGATAAGACAGACGGGAGACGGGTCACCGGACACAGGACAGCAGGACGGAGGTAGAACCGGCGGGAGACGAGTCATCGGACACAGGACAGCAGGACGGAGGTAGGACCGGCGGGAGACGAGTCACCAGACACAGGGCAGCAGGACGGGGGTCAGACAGACGGGAGACGAGTCACCAGACACAGGGCAGCAGGACGGGGGTCAGACAGACGGGAGACGGGTCACCGGCCACAGGACAGCAGGACGGGGTCAGACAGACGGGAGACGAGTCACCGGACACAGGACAGCAGGACGGAGGTCAGACAGACGGGAGACGAGTTACCAGACACCGGGCAGCAGGACGGGGGTCAGACAGACGGGAGACGAGTCACCGGACACAGGGCAGCAGGACGGGGTCAGACAGACGGGAGGCGAGTCGCCGGACACAGGACAGCGGGACGGAGGTCAGACAGACGGGACACGAGTCACCGGACGGGCGCCAGTTGGAGCAGAGCCGCCGCCGGCCTCGCGCTGGGCGCCGCCCACGCTCGTCCCCCGCAGATGGCGAACTTCCCAGCCATAATTTAGTCGGCACTGCGTGAAGTGCGCCGACTTTCCGAGCCGGGTGAAGCGGTCACGGCCCAACTACCTGCCGGCGATAAATTCTGCAAATCCGCCGCATTGAAGTGGCACGGGAACCTGCCCCGCCCATCTCCCGGTGCAGCGTTTGCGACAGCAAGATAAACCTCCTCCGCACACGCGCGCCATTTCGAGCTTTGACGCGCTTGAAGCAGAAGCACAGCGGGATTTTGATAATGGCGGTCATTTGTTTGGCGAGCTTACGGCGCATGAAATTGAACCGCTCAACCGCTTAGTGTGGCAGCCTTTCAAGTCGGACGCGGCAGGTGGCAGTGACACAGCACCCCGCGTCAGTGACACATTAACAACGATCGCAACTAAACAGGGAATAATGTTTCGCGAACAGCTATCAATTACACGATATATCCAGCACCACCGCCACCAGCTCCCCACACAACGGCAAAGGCGTGGCGGGCACACGGCGCTGTCCAGCAGCGGGGCATCGCACCTGATGGCCGTCACCAGCCCGGCCGGCATCATCTTGCCGCTCCTGCGGAAGCGGGCGCCCATGACTGCGAGCAGGATGGCGCTGACCGCCAGCGAGAGGTGGAGGTTGGACGGGTCGTCAGACACCTGCTGCGCGCCGACACCGAGCGCCGCGCCGAACCCGAGCCCGGCCACCAGCGACATCAGACTGCCTGAGGGCGGGGAGGGACAGGTCAGCAGTCGAACCCGAGCCCGGCCACCAGCGACATCAGACTGCCTGGGGATGGGAGGGACGGGTCAGCAGCCGAACCCGAGCCCGGCCACCAGCGACATCAGACTGCCTGGGGATGGGAGGGACAGGTCAGCAGCCGGACCCGAGCCCGGCCACCAGCGACATCAGACTGCCTGGGGATGGGAGGGACAGGTCAGCAGCCGAACCCGAGCCCGGCCACCAGCGACATCAGACTGCCTGGGGATGGGAGGGACAGGTCAGCAGCCGGACCCGAGCCCGGCCACTAGCGACATCAGACTGCCTGGGGAGGGGAGGGACACGCCAGCAGCCGAACCCGAGCCCGGCCCCCAGTGATACCAGACTGCCTGGGGGAGGGGGGGGGCAGTTCAGTAGCCGAACCCGAGCCCGCCCTCCAATGACATCAGACTGCCTGGGGGAGGGGAGGGGCCTGTCAGGAGCCGAGCCCGGGCCCGCCCTCCAGTGACATCAGACTGTCTGGGGCCGGGGGGGGGGGAGCAGGTCAGGAGTCGAACCTCAGCCAGGGCTCCAGTGACATCAGGCTGCCTGGGGGAGGGGAAGACATGACCGCTTTAGTGAGGCTGAGAAGTAAGACTGCTAACCACACATGTTGTGCCACCTGGGACTGAGCGAACGACGTGTAGATCAAGCACATGACACCGCCTGGTCCAGGGGGAGGGGACAGAGGGCTGGAACACGGCCGGTGTTCCGAAACCAAGTGTTAATCGCTGTCAAATCGACACATTCGTATTCTAGTTGGCTACTTTCTTTGCGTGCATTAATCACGTGCTGCGACACCCCACCCGATCTGAAAATTAACAATGCAGGAACACGCTCCATTAATCGCTCCAGAGTGACAGGCTTTGACACATCCCCAACACGCTAAAGCGCCACATTAATCTGAATAAAGCTCTAAAGAACGCAGCGCCTGTCATGAAAGACTGGTATAAGACTGGCCGCTAACGAATAGCAACACCGTCCGAGTCTCATACAATCGATAGAGCCAGCAGAATGAACAGCCGAATAGTGAGGCGGACTAGGGCACATCGATTCAACAAAGTTGTTTATCTGAACGCTTAAACACCACCATTGTCCAGGTCAAGACCCCTTAAACCAAGTGAGGCAACTAAATTAACGAAGCATTACTCCACACCGCCAGCAGTTTAAACGGCACCACTTTGCCGCACCAAACCCCGCCGAAGTGGAACATCGGGGCCAGCAGCACTTTGATGAACCGAACCCCGTCTTCGCATGGAACATCGGGAACGCCGAAGGCCGTGCACTAGCAGGGGAGCCTAGACAGACAGCCGGCACAATGAAGGGGATTGGTAGGCCATAGAATCCTGTTGGCCATTGAATGACCCCGGCGCGAGGCAAACGCACGTGCCGTACGCAGGCTTCGAGACATATTCAGCGTAAGAAGTCTTACAAATACATCTGACGCGGAAAAACGGGCCTCTAGCTTTACAGTGACTTCAAAACATCAACATACAATGCCGAACACGCTAAGAAGGTGACGGCACCTCCGAGACACGGCGTATTTCACAGCGCCACATGCCCGTCGCAGATCTCAGTGCCGCACACCACGGCACACCCGCGGTCAGACTGAGCGGCCAGTAGGTTGTGTGTGTGGGGGGGGGGGGGGGGGCCACTCCGAGCGGATCATCCCGCCGGGTCCGTCACACGACTACCCTTCCCCGACAGCTGCCGATGCCGGCGGCCCCGGCACGGCCCGTCGCAGGAAGCCCCGCCAATACCGGGTGTCAATAGCAGCCGGATTGCCGACGGGCCCTCAGGGGGGCACCGGCGGCCGGGTGCCGACCTCCCGCCGCCTGTGACCCAATGCCCCGGCGGCGGCGGACGACGTGAAAAACGCGCCCGCCGCCAGCGGCCCGCGACATGTCTGCGCTGCGGGTGAGAGGTGGAGGGATGAAAGGTCTCTGATGAGTTCGGCGGAAGCGGCCGCCGCGACTCCGGACAAACAGGATACGTGGGCCAGACGGAGGCTCATACACAACAACAAAGTACATGTCAGAGTTTCCGTGGGCCGCCGGAACACTACTGTGCATCCGAATGGCGAGTACATGCAATGCCAATAATTACAGGATGTACAAGTTTTGAAGGATTGTGCACAGCACGTGAAGCTGATAATTTCGAGACAAAAGGGACGGTCAAATACCACGAGAACAAGAGCATAACAGCATACAACAAACTGAGCCCAGCATGGAGGACAAACTGTCCGCATGCACCCTCCGGCCGCACATAAGTAACGGGGACTTGATTGTCTCACACAGGCCCCCCAAGTTCTAGAACAGCAGCGCACAAACATAACCCCCTTACAATACAACTCGCGCACTCTGACCGGTGCGCAATGACGGCCCCCAATCAGCAGACAAGTCCCAGTTGGTAAGGACTTGGAAACAGCAGTGGCCATGAGATGATCCCACGCAGGTGATCTCTCGAGTCGGGATCACGCAGTGCGCTGTACGCGCTGCAGCCCGGCCGCCGGTCGTAATCACGCACTGCGGCGCCACGCGGCAGAGATTGCCGCTCCAGTGCCGACCCGACCCAGCGAGGCTGAGGAGCCTCTCAACGGCAGCAAAGCCCTGGCACGAGCCTCGATCCGAACCGCCGTGCCCACAGCGAGGCTCCGGGCGCCCGGCCTGATCCCACAGACACGGGCCGCAGTCTACAGGTCTGGTTAAGTCCCGGCGTGATCCCACAAACACGGGCCGCAGTCTACAGGTCTGGTTAAGTCCCGGCGTGATCCCACAGACGCGGGCCGCAGTCTACAGGTCTGGTTAAGTCCCGGCGTGATCCCACAGACGCGGGCCGCAGCCTACAGGTCTGGTTAAGTCCCGGCCTGATCCCACAAACACGGGCCGCTGTCTACAGGTCTGGTTAAGTCAGGTTAGAGTGTCACAGAGACGCTGCATGGATTGGTCAGGTGCACATCAATGACTGGTGGACGCACAGACAGGTGGCAGCACGTGACGCATGGTGGGAGAGTCCCTCCACAGCCCGTCAGTATTCTGAGCCTCGTGACTCACCAGCCCTGGCGTAGCCCATGACTCCGCCGGCCGCCACGATGGCCGCGAAGCAGTATGCTGGCAGGTCCGCAGGCATGCTGAGTGTCTACTGGGCACAAGCAGGCTTTGTCAGGGCTAGTGTCAGATGGGAAGTGGTACAGGCAATGTGTGCATGTATGCAGACAGCAGCTCTTTCGGGACCGTGGTGCATATTTCATTGTTGGCTGTATCAGCAGAAGGTGTGATGCAAGTGCAGAAAAAAGCTGGTGGCAGATACAGGACAGAAACAGGAGACAAGGCAGAAGACCAAGGTACCAATGTCATTTGGTTGATGTTACAGATAGTGTGACAAGATCAGATGTGAAGCATGCTAAATCTGGCAATGGTTGATATGGATTGGAATTAATATGGGTGAAGATGGCACAGATAACATGAACAATCCCCTGGGGATTTACATGTCCATCATGAGGTCAACAACTGAAGATGAATCAGACACTCTAAATGTTTCTATGTGCATATATGGCATACAAAAATAAAGCTTACTCTTCTTTCAAACCAGAATTGAATTCACTCTGAGTGCAATAAGCCTCAGTTTGTAGGACAGCTGAACTGACATTTAGCCATGCTATCAAAACAATAAATCTCTGGCAATGCTCTGACAATTATGTAAATAGGTAACACTTCAAAACATTGCATGTATGCTCCATACCATTTAAGCCATTTTCACAATAATATGATTGTGATTTTGCTGGGGTTGGCCTAGTCAAGGGCTCTTGTCAGAAAAAAATATGATTTTAAAAACTGACAACCCTGTCCAAGATTTCTTTCAGCCATGGTTTCTGACTTTTAACCATCCCTTCTCCCCATAGAGAAATATTAAGATATCATCATTTTGGGCTTCAGGTTTTCATAGCTCACTTTTCATACAATCAGAATGTCTTGGTAGAACAATAATGTGAATATTGAGAAGCATGTAAAAATAAAATAACCTTTACAGCTATGTCTATCTCTTTCTCCTTCTCCCAGTTGTTTTACCAGGAGTACAGCTTACAGTTCTGTCTTATCTATTCACATTCAATTGATTTCAGCTAAACCACTGGCCAAACTGGAGGATAACTGATTGTTCAAACAATTGCAGTCATGCTGTTTGTCCAATAATATCTGCTTGCTCTCATCTTTTTCTACAAATATTTTTCCACAACAAGCCTTTAAATCAGCCACAATACCTCGGTACATGAACATTTTATTTTGCATTCACAATGCATGGGTTGATCTAAGCTCTTGACTCAGCAGCTCAACACAATTCTGAGTATCACAGATCAGCCCATATCCAATGTCTTTTATGATATCCAAGGGGGATGGGGAGAGGGTCATCCAAGTCATGCCTCAAACCAAAAATCACCAAGCTGGGCAAGACACATTTTTGAATTTTGGAGCAAATCTAACTCACTTTCACTAAGACAAGTTTGCTTAGGAACCCTCCTTGAAATGCAAGAAAGTAAAATCCAACTGCATTTAGAAAATCAGGACACTTCACTGATTTTGGCCCGATGACAAGGTTGCTCTCTCAGGCAGCATTCTGTAACAGCCGCATTCTCCTGGAATACTTTTCAAAAACTTGCATCCCTGGCTGAAATCTTGCATAGGTGGTACGGGTCTACTTTTCATGTAGCAAATTTTTATTGACAAACGTGACCTTCTCGTTCTTACACGACCTTGCAATGAGCTGCGGACGCCCTGGGGATGGAATCAACCATACCAGCCGGCAGTTCCCGAAAGGTCGAGCAGCCCCAGACCCGAACCCCGAGCCCGGAGCGTTCGCTGCGATCAGACTACGAACAGATGTCGTAACATACCGCCCTCGGCAAACGACACAACCTTACGTACTTCTTTTTCTAATTCTAAGGCCTTTTCCGCGCCCAATGCCCACTGTACCGACCGTCACAATGCAACACAGCGCAATACAACGCACGAGAGCTTATCCCCAGTGGTACAATGCCTTGAGGTGCAAGGCCACGAAATGGCACTTCTGCGAACGCCATGAAGACTTCGAAAATAAAAACTAGTTTTTCGATAGTTTAACGTACATATAGCCTTAATCTTCATTGTATTTAGGAGATGGATGCTTGTCATCAAGTCCAACTACGTTTTGTGCGAACCTAAGAAGGAAAAACAGCGAAGTGTTTAAATGCGCTAGCCACTATTTCACTCTACCAAGAACAAATACAAATTGCCTGACCTTACCCTTTATTCGAAGAAGCGCCAAGGTGGCGCACATGCTTCACTCGTGGTATATCAAATTCACTATCCTTTTGCCTAAAACATAAAGCGCGGGAGGCGAGGAGGGCGACGGGAACTTTTCTGGAGCCGCGTTTAATCCCCACGAAGGCGCGTTTGATCCTGCCGGGCGTGTGCTACGATATCCACGTGGCTGCCTGCAAGAGAATATCTTAACAGTTTGTGTGGATTGGTTACCATCAGACCAAGGACATGGCTTTGAACCCCCAGTACCTAGCCATCGGTGAACAGTTCGCCAAACAGTATTACACGCTCTTTGATGACCCAGCATGCAGAGCGCAACTGATCAACTTGTACAGTGTAAGTTATCATGACTTGGTATTGTCTCCTGCTTTACCTTAATTTATGATTGGGGAAATTCAGCTGGTCAGCTATGGCAATTGTTACCATGCTTGGAATGCTTCATTTTCAAGATAAATGATCAGGTTGTGTGTGCTTATTCTTAGATCTGTTTGATAAAATCCATCCACTGCACTGGACACCCTTGTGACTTCTTTGACTGAGCCTGGAGCACACTTTCAGGAGCCTAGGCCAGGCCAGGTTGCAGTGAATTATCAAAGTATGTTTGCTGAAATATGCTTTGCTCTGTTTTCATGTGAAATCAACTGAACATCATATTTTCTTGGAATAATAACATTGTATGTTGAAATTGATGGTGCTTGTGTGTCAGACTCTGGGCTCTCAAAATCCAAATGGCAGCAATACTCTTAGGAACATTCCTGCATTGCATAATGTTATGTCCTGTTACCTGATATGCTCATCTTGTTCATCACATAATTTTTCTGGAATATATGATATGTTTCTCATGAGTCACACTCAACACTCTGTTAATCCATTTACCACATTCCAAGAGAAAGTGTATAAAATGCTTTGTAACACCCAGGTAATCTTACTTGTATAACATAGTGACTTCCAAGCAGGGAGATCTGTTATTTAGAGGTGTTACCTGATTTTATTGCAAAATGTCTCAATTTGTGGACTAATTAATTTTCTCAGCAATGGATGTGAAAAATGATCTGAGTATTCAGGGCAAGGGGGATATGAGTAAAATTTTGTGCTTCCAGTAACTGCCTGATTCTAATTATAATAATTTTTAGCTATGATTTATGACTCGTCTGGACCATATACATAGAATACAAGGTGTCAAGGTTTTATTTCTATGAAGATCACCAACTTACCTCACAGGTTGCCAGGATGTGCCTTTTTGCATTATGGAACACATTGTTTAATGATCAGGAGCAAATACCTTAAATGCCAATCAGCACTATTATTAGGTTTGATTTTGGTTGCCTGGCTGCCACACATTTAACATCAATGCATGGAAGTATTGTAGAACACAGCAGCATATATAAACAAACAATTTTCTTGGCAATCTTTAATTTGCCAAGGTAAATGTCTACCTGGAGTTGTCTGTTCTTTAGTGCTACTGAAGTTAGACCTGCTGTCTTGACACTTTTTAAATGTGTTTAACAATCCAACTGAATAATAGGGACAAGCACCTACCAATTATAACCAGAGTGCCAGAAGGTTTCTGAAAATCCATTGCTCTAAAGGAAGAACAAAATTGATCTTTCTATTCTCCTTAAAAGTATAAAAGCCAGAACTTAAAAATTGACAGGGATGGTACTGGGTGTAGGCCATGAGGGGCTGTTGTGCCACCTAATGGCTGGGTGGTTTAAACCAGCTTGCATATGGGGGACCTGCGCTCGATTCCCCATTTGTGCCATGACCATAAGTGTTAATCAATAGCATACACAAGATTTTGTTGTGGGGTGGGGACACCCCCCATAATTTTTCACAAAAAACAGGTTAACTTTGTGGCTGATGTGCAGAATTCTTTGTTGGGTATATATCGTCAGCGAGCATTCTTCATCTCCTTTTTTCACATGTCTTCCGCAATGGTTTGAGTGCTAACGCTTAGTTGTGCTTACATAAACACACAAAATTTGATGACAGCGGAATACGTGGCCAGGGGGCCCTACATGTGTATATCCGTGATGTTAAGTATGGTACTGTGGTTGCTGGTACTCCACATTTGGTTTGACCTTTTGTAATTGTTTGAAAGAAGTTAAAGGGCATGGTCATCTGAATTCAAGATGTGATGTGTTATGGAGAATGTAGCTGAAACTTGTGTTAAAGAACTTTCTTGCTGAGTAACCAGGGTTGAGGTTTCCTATTCAGTTTATTGTTTGCAACTTTAATCCAAACTTTTTAAGGTGACATACTTCTAGGATCAGAACTCATGCTAAGCACTACTTGTATGAGCCCTAACCCCTACCATCCAATCACACAATTCCAGGTCAATAGCAGAATTTGGTGACAAGAGCTTTACATGCCGCAATGCTCGGCACGATCCGTTCCGTCCTCTGACGTCATCTGACCTTAAGCGCTGCCACTGATACTAGCCACAGGTCATGTCTGGCAAGGACAAAGAGCGAATGCCTAAAGTGAGTTGAACTCACCCTGCTATGGCTGGGTGAATCAGAAGGCAGCCACTCTAACCACTTCAGTGAGTGGGGCAGACTTAAAGTTGGAGGGGCTCTAGACAGCTGAAGGTGAAGAAATCGTGACAGTGGAAGGGACTCTAACCCCCTGCATCCCCTCCCCTTCCCCCCAACTTGGGCTCCAGTCCTCAACTTTGAGAAGTAGAATGGTGAAATCCGGAACAGACAGGTTTATGGGCACATCTTAGTGGAAGATTTCGTAATTTTTCGCTGCTTACTCCTCCCCCCCCCCCCGCCTTCCCAGTCTTGTTGCGTAACTACGCCCATGGTAAGAACATGTGTCAAAACAAGAGCACAGCCAGAATCTTGGTAGCGAGAGGAGGGGGGGGGGGGGGGGGTGCACAAAAGTAAATGGTTGTCCCTGATAATAGAAGACTCCTCAAACTCCAGTTTTAATCTTTCACTGTAAGGTCTGACTTTTAGTTAAACTCAGCCTTTTTTCTTCGAGGGCACAGCTTTCTTCATTTTTCAGTCATGTCGGGAGACGCATTCCATGAGGGACCCCATAGTGTGAGCACCAGGGAGACCACTTACCTTTCCCAGGCAGGGCCACTTACCAGGCTAGACCACCTACCTCTCCCAGGCAGGGGTCACATGGCCAGAGCACTAGGGACCCATCATTTTTCCTGCAGGGCTGAAAGGTTTTCCATCCCAGCCCAGGTAAGTTGCTAGCTACCATTCTGGCGATTCGGGAGCCGGTACCCCTGAACGATCGGGATGTCCTTAGTGGGATATATCACACAATGGTCCCCTCCCTGGCGCAGGAGGCCCTCTCGCCGAAGCAGTGGGTCCCGGATCCATGCAGAGGCCCTCACTGACGCAAAAGGGTCCTCTACTGTCACAGGAGGTCCCATAACCATAATTGGCACAGGGATCCCGATTTGTCTTGTGGGGCCCATGACTGGAATGCGGCGTGGCCCTGTTTGTTGCTAAATCCAGTCACAGGACAGTTACAGGCCACAGAGTCACATGATTGTCTATTAGGCATTGAGGGCCCTGTTTGACCAGGCCCCCAATCCCAATGCCTCGGGTGGCCCCGTCCAACGCAAGAGGCCTCTGATACTTGTCGGTCCGGTATTGCCCCGGCTTTGGCAATGTGCCCCTGACTGGCACAGGGCTGACCGTTCGTGATGGGTGGTCTTTGACCTAGATAGGACATTCATTGCCGCAGGCCCCAATAAATCCAGAAGGTCTGATAACACCATCCGAGAGCTTTGTCCCCCGTCCCCGTACTCCGAGGTCAGACTGAGTGCTTTGCTTCCATGTGGGATGCTTGTGTTTTAGTTCCAACTGATGCTGTGTTCTGGGGGTATATATGACCGCCGTAGTCAAAAGTGCTCCAAAAAACGTTGCAAGGTTGAGAGCACTGTGCGACGTTTGGATCGAGAGAAAAATGAATTACTCCCCCCCCCCCCGCCTCTTTTCATTGTGTCATGCGTTTTCATATGATTTGTTGATGGTCGGTATAGCTCAAAAGTTTTGAAAATTTTGATCGATTCCATATTTTGTGACAAGTTACCACAATGTCATCTGAGGTAGATATATCGTGCTGGCAGCATTTTCTGCGGGAATGTTCGCAACAAACTCGAGAGCCTGGAGTATTTTAGTTTCCTTTTCTGATCATGTTTTTCATAACATTTTTGTGTTTGTGTTTGTGTTTTTTAGTTTACATGTTTGTGTTTTTTGAGACCTCATTATAAAATGACTTTGATTTATATACATGCTGAGCCTCTGCCAAAAGAATACTTCAGAATTCAATATCCTTCTGTGCAGCATTGTCCCTGCTATCTGAGGAACAGACTGGGACATTTCGTCAGATTTGTCAATGTCAAGAAAGATGTTCACTTCAAAGCACTCCTCAGTTGTAAGCAGTGTTTTCATTCATGTGGCTCTTCAGTTTTCGGTGTAATGTGAAGTATGTCCATATTATTTGCAGTTTACTATTGAGGTTTTTTGTCACTTGAAGTGTGTCCATATTGCTTACTGATTTGCAGTGGTTTGTACATTTCGCGGTGTCTACATTGCTTGTTGGTTTTTCAGCCGGAGATGAGCCTGATGAGCTTTGAGGGCTCCCAACATCGAGGAGCACAAAAAATCATGGAAAAGTTTGCTGTAAGTATGACACTTCCTGTCATAGGTCCTGCTTGTAGCTACCCTTTCTTTGTAATGGTTCGTAGCTTCATTATCACAGGAAGCCTATGCAGGCCAAAATTTTGAATGCCTGGCAAAGAAACGACGTAAGCCAGAATCTTATGTCAAATGCAATTGTCAGAATCGGGACACTTAAGGGGTGCCGGTAGTGCAGTGGTTAACGCGCCTGCGTTAGTCACTGCACGTCTGGGAAACCAGAGGTACGGGGTTCGATTCCCCGCGGTGCCCGCCCTTCCTGCCAGGGTGAGATGCAGGCGACGCCATATGGCCTCAGCAGCTGAATGCGTCGTAAAGCCCCAATGACTGACTGACTGACCGGAACACTAAGCAGCGCGGTAAACGCGGAAAGAGGGTGCACATCAAGGGGCTTACATATTTCATGTGGGACATATTTCCCATCTCGTCTTGTGAACATCAAAGTTATTAAATTCAAATACTTTCCAGTCGTCTCATTAAATTGGACAATCATCTGTCGTTTGATAGAATAGCAAAACACAGCCTGTTGAATGAAGTTGTGTAGGTGAGGTGATGTGTGCTTTTCCCCGCCTGCATCTGTGACATTAGCGAGACCGCAGGCAAAGTTCGACACTCATGAACCTGCCCGGCCTGGTCTGGCCGCTGTGATTCCCAGCTGATGATATCTTAACAGCCACCCATGAATCATGACATCAGCATTACGAAACATTGAACAGAACGGCGTGTCCATTGAGATGAAACAGCTTGGGAGTATGCAGTGTGTCCTTGCCATTCCGTTCACGCATTTATTTAGCCGCGCCGTCTTTTGTGTGCAATTTTCAGTTCATGTCATCATTTTGTTCCTCCTTATTGCTTTAAAATCAGACATGGACTGCTTAGTTTTGTTTGCAATTGTGTTTTGACCGGTCTGCAAACGTGCCTACGTTTTAACTTTAAGGTAATGTAATTTTTATATCCTGTGTATTTTCTGTGGTGTCTGTTCAAGGTTAAAATATTTTGGGACACATCTATGAGCTAGCTGCTGATGTTTATTTTGCTCTTACCCGTCCCGGTATAAAACGCGCTTGCTCTGCAGGCGCTGACGTTTGCGAAGATCCAGCACATCGTCACTACAGTGGATTGCCAACCCATGTTCGACGGCGGCATCCTCATCAACGTTGTTGGACAGCTCAAGGTTAGTCTCACACCAAGGCATCACCGCCTGAAGTGGGCCGGCTAGGCCTCCCCCGCCCTGCCCTGTCGGCGTGGCTCACGCGATATTGTCGCACATTTGATGCTTACACTCACTGTCAGTGGTCTTATGCACAGGCTGATGCTCCACGAGGTCGTAAAGTGTTGTGCTCGGCGGCTGCCAGCAGGCGGCTCTCGTCTGCCGGCCAGCGCACCACCATTGGTTGACGACAGGGCCCAGCACACCACCATTGGTTGACGACAGGGCCCAGCGCACCACCATTGGTTGGCGACAGGGCCCAGCGCACCACCATTGGTTGGCGACAGGGCCCAGCGCACCACCATTGGTTGGCGACAGGGCCCAGCGCACCACCATTGGTTGGCGACAGGGCCCAGCGCACCACCATTGGTTGGCGACAGGGCCCAGCGCACCACCATTGGTTGGCGACAGGGCCCAGCGCACCACCATTGGTTGGCGACAGGGCCCAGCCTCCGTGGCCAGCCCGCTTGTGCCACGCCCCTGGTAACGCTCCGCCCTCCGCCTCGGCAGACGGACGACGATCCGGTGCACGGCTTCTCGCAGACGTTCGTGCTGAAGCCGGTGCCGAACGGTCAGGGCTTCTTCTGCCAGCACGACGTCTTCAGGCTGGCCATCCACAACGTCTGAGCGCGCGCCGCGGGCCGGAACTGGACACTGCCGGGCGGCCGGCCAGTGCGCGCCGCCGCCGCCAGGGGCGCCCCGATCGGCGAGGCGTGGGACTCGCGAGGTGGTGCCCTCCTCTCAGGCGGGAGGTGGCCGGCGCACGTGGCGTCCGACGCCTCTCGCTCCCGGTGTCCGCGAGAGGCAGCGGCAACGCCGTGGCAGCCTCCAGTGATGTGGCGTTGCGCGCTGGGCATAGCACGTAGCTTGTTTCGGTAGACCCGTCGCGGCTGAAACGCCCGTCTTACATGGATAACACGTCTGGAGCACCGGTTCACGCTCTAAAGAGCTCGCTTGCGATCCATTTCGGCCAGGGAGGCAAAATCGGCTCGTCGTTTTGCGCTTCGTCCGCCCTTTTCTTACAATGTGCCTTTGCATGGCGTTCGGCGGGTTTGCGTTGCGTCCTGCTCCGTTGACGGCGACCCACTCGCGTGCGGGCAGCGCGCCCGCCGCGTCCGCCGCGTCCGCCGCTGCCGCCGCGGCGCCCACTGCGGTCTGTCGGCCTTCAGCCGTGCGACTCTCGGCGTGGAGGGTCGGCGCCCGGGGTGGAGGCTGCAGGGGGGCCGCTACTAACACTGGTGATACGGCGGCCGGGCTGCGTCGGTCGCCGCCGCCGCCGGAAGCCAGGACCGGGCAGCCCATTTTAAGTGTACTTACAGCCTGCGTGTAATAAACGTGTTATGCGGTGGCGGCGTGTGGGCGCTCCGCTAGTGTGGCGGGCCTACGTAGTGGAGGTGCGTCATTAAGAGATGGCCGGTCTCGGCACGAGCGGCCGGTGTCTGGAGGGATGACAGATCTCAGGAGTTTGTGCGGAACTGGGGAGAAGCGGCGGCTCTGCGGTGATGGCGCGTTCCGAGGTATGCTGACCAGAAACGATAAGAAGTCGCGGGAGTAGCGCTGGTACGCGTGAGTCGGTGAGAGGATGGCCGTCTTTGGGAGTGATGGTGGGTCTCGGGGTGGTAATGCCGTCTTGATGGGGGGAGGAGTAGAGGAGCCTGGCTAACGCTGACCCCTCGCGTGTTCGCGAGCCTCGGCTCTTCCGGCCTTTTGGGGCGCGCCGGCTGTCATGTTCATTTTGCACCCATCGCGAGTTCTAGCGACGATGGTTTCGCGAGCGGTGGTCAGGCCAGGAATGAGGAACGAGGAACGTCGGTCCGTCTCAGCGACGGTGGAGGGGCTGGACGCCACGAGTTGCAGCCTCAGGTGACTTGCAACAGCCGTCATCAGCCGCCAGCCTCTGGCCAGGTCGGCGGGTGAGCGGGTCGGCCCACCCGCGTCGGAGCTCCCTGTCCGACTCAGCTGGCAGGATGTGGCGTGTAGAAGATCGCGGGTGGGTTACTAATGGCTGTGGTACGGCAAGCTGTCCCGGCTCTAGGACTCCGAAGGTTTATGCAACTTATTGCGGAACTTGGCGTGGGTATGCCATGAAAACTTGCGATTTGATCGTAAACGAAAACGTCCGTACGTCCACATTGCGCCTCAAACGCACTAAAAGTATCTCAACATCTGTATTTTAGTTCGTGAAGATGCTTCATGCACGATGCTTCCGACACGTAACCGAACATAGAGTCTTTAACCTATAACAGGTGGGTACTTGTTCCCTATTGCAACCTTTATTTCCGGACGCCTGGATCGACGATGCGGTGGGGTGCGGGACCGACGGTGGCGCCACCTGAGGACGGCGGCACGAAACACGATCGGACGGGGCTGCTCGAACGCCCCTCCCCGGTCGGTGTGATCTCGAGCCCCACCCACGGCGCGGCGACCTACGACCCCGATGATCGGGCGCCGGCGGCACCGCCCACGGCACATGCCTGGCTCCAATCACCGCCTGACGCTGCCCCACCGCCGCCGACCACGGGGGTAGCTAACACTATCGGAATTGGGGGGGGGGGGGGATTACAGCCACGCGCGGCCTCGGTGGCGTGGATCGCTCGCAGGCAGGGCAGACCCTCTTGCGCACGGTCGGCGGGCGGCGGCGGCGGCAAACACGGCCACCAGCCACCCCACCGCCCAAACTCCGCCGAAACACCCACAGACGACACACATGGCCCAATATAGCTCTCTGCGTTCTTTCGTCCGATCACTACATCCGCGCACATGCGCCCCAGCCCGAACACGGCTCCCACCGAGTCACCAGCACGTGACCTCGCTAGCTGTGGCGCGGCCCGCAGCGCTGCAGGCGGGCCGGTCAGGCGGCCAACGAGCCCTCCTCGCCGTTCATCAGCTGGCGGGCACTCTCGCTGTCGCCCAGGGCGACGGCACCGGGCCCGGCCGGCTGCTTCTCCGGCAGCGGCCGCGGCCAGAAGCAGGCGCGCAGCCGGCGGAAGATGAGCGCCGCGAACAACGGCACTGGCGTCATCGTCGCCACGACGATCGGCACCACTGGAGGGAGGGGGAGGTGACGTCACTGGGCGCGGCGGAGGCGGCGGCCGACGGGTCAGTACACCGGGCGGTGCGCACGCACGCACATCACGGTCATGGTACAGGACATGGCCATCTTTCAGTAACGGTACACGCTAGCCGGATCAGTATACCGTCTCCGATAAGCACATAAATAATCGAATCGATGTATTAGCGGCCCGGTTCTAACGTCCGAGCATCTTAAACGCTCTCCGGCTCCGAATGAACGCCTCCGTCAGGCACGACAGCTCCCAAGACGCGTCAAGTCATCGAATGTCACGGCGAGAGACTGCGTGTCGTGTACTCTCACGCGGCGTACACGCCTGTCGGGATGACGCGGCGTACACGCCTGTCGGGATGACGCGGCGTACACGCCTGTCGGGATGACGCGGCATACACGCCTGTCGGGATGACGCGGCGTACACGCCTGTCGGGGTGGCGCGGCGTACACGCCTGTCGGGATGACGCGGCGTACGGGCCTGTCGGGATGACGCGGCGTACACGCCTGTCGGGATGACGCGGCGTACACGCCTGTCGGGATGACGCGGCGTACACGCCTGTCGGGGTGGCGCGGCGTACACGCCTGTCGGGATGACGCGGCGTACACGCCTGTCGGGATGACGCGGCGTACACGCCTGTCGGGATGACGCGGCGTACACGCCTGTCGGGATGACGCGGCGTACGGGCCTGTCGGGATGACGCGGCGTACACGCCTGTCGGGATGACGCAGCGTACACGCCTGTCGGGATGACGCGGCGTACACGCCTGTCGGGATGACGCGGCGCACATGCCTGTCGGGACGCGCCCGGCGGCCGAAAGCTCACCAATGGAAAGGTCGCTGGACGGCTCCGGCAGCGAGAACTTGAGCATGAAGATGGCCACGCCCGTGTTCTGAACGCCCGTCTCGGTGCTGATGGCGATGGCGTCCTCCCAGCTGCGGCCCGTGGCCCAGGAGGCGCCCGCGCCGCCCAGGAACCCGGCCATCGGCAGAATGGCAGACGCCAGCAACAGCTGGCGGTGGAGGCGGGAACTGGTTACGAGATAGCGACATCTATCAGAGAAAATGGGAATTACAGACTGCAGCGGCGAATGGAATGCAAGTGAAACGTCGGGACACACCTTGTCCAGCTGGACTGGTGCATGATCCTGGAAGGTTGCACCATATGATACGTCACGTGCGTTGCTCTTGAGCATAAATACAATACAAACGACCTATTTGCGCTCGATACTCAACACCAGTCCCGAATTTGGTTACAATCCTTGGGTGCAATGCCGCGTCTCACAGAATATGTGCTGGAGACAAAACGACACACATTATTTTCCGGCTGAGAAGCACAAGCATCCGTGGGTCAGAATAGAAAAGTCGACGGGTGCTGAGAGGTCGAGCTTTGCACTTTTGATCATCACGACATCGAAGTTCTCCTAACCTGCCAGGTCAGCAGGCGCCAAATGTACATGTTGGTGTAGATGCCGAAGCCCACGATGAAGATGAACAGGATGACCGACCACGGCTTAAGGACGCGCCGCAACACATCGGCCACCTGGAGAGGCGCACAACCGGTCAGCACACCTGCGATCGCCGAAGAGATCATACACACATTAAAGATCAACATCACCTCAGGTCCAGGCCGGGCACATGAGGGCCGCATATCTACTGATCCGCGGTGAGTAACAGGTTGTTATTTGCAGGCAACTTGACACCTTTTTAACAAAAGCTTCCAACCAATGCGTGCACGTGCTTTCACCAGCACACTAAAACTCCGGGCGCGCGCCGAGTTAATTGTTGTTGTTTATTGGAGTTTACGGGCGCGCGGGCCGCGGTGGTCATTTGGCGCCCAACGCGCCGAGTTCATTTACGTGTACGGTGCAGCGAACGGGAAACAGAACACGCTCTGCACTGAATGGGCCAACGTGACTGCGTCAACACCGGTGAATACCGGAGCCCCGCAGACACCGCATGTCCGATGGTCAGCCACGCGCCTCAGATGCCTATCATCGGAGCAAAAAGCGTCACACCGCGCCCATTCAGACGACTATCGCGCCGACGGGCGTGACCTCGTCTGACCTTGGGCAGGAAGCGGTTGATCAGCAGACCAATGCCGCAGGGCACGATCAGCGACAGCAGCACGGTGAGGATGTTCCGGTAGGGGATCACCAGGGTGGTGTTGGCCGTGATGAAGCGACCCAGGCAGTACACCCAGCCGGGCACCGTCGCTGCAACCGGGGTCAGACGCGGTCAAGGCAGGCATCATCGCGAGCACTGCGCGGAGCGGGGGACGACCACCAGTGCGTGTGCGTGAGGGTGCGTCGTGTGGGTCCCTGCCAGGTGGCTGTGACGTCGCGGCAGAGCGCGAGGACAGTGCACGACAGATGCACCGAAGCAGACGTGTCAGCGAGATCACAGTAGCACGGGAGAGCCTACGCGCCAAAGGACGCCTAAAGGGTATACAAGATTGTCGAATAGCGCAGGCGCTCCGAAAACGCGCGCCATTTCCGACAGTTTCGCAAAGGGCAATGACGTCCGCCGTAATCAGGTGTCGCACCAGCATGCGTGTCCACCATCTCCGCGCGCTGTTGCTATTTCTGAACCTCCCCTGACGTCCCAGGCTCAAGAGACCCCGCCCCTCGGCGGGCGTGAGCGCACTCGCCGGGTGGCAGTGCCGCTCTCGCCCTCAGGAGACCCCAGCGCTCCGCGGGCGTGAGCGCACTCGCCGGGTGGCAGCGCCGCTCTCGCCCTCAGGCGGTGACCGGCGCTCCACAGAGCGCGTACGGATCGCCTAAGGGGGAGGGGGCACGGACCAATCCAGGGCACGGGACGAGACAGCCTGACCGGGCAGAGCCTGCGTCCAGCGCCGATCGACGCTGAGTGGTAAGACATGTACGCATGCACGATCATCGACCGGGGGGGAGGGGCGCGGCACCGTCGGGCAGCCTGAGCGGGGGCAAAGCTGTTAAGCACGGGAGCGCTCGGCCTCTGTGACCTTCACGTGCGCCTGCCGCATTAAGCACGACAATGCGCCAACGCCTTTCTGAAGGCCTTAAACGGCTTACTCTTCAATAGGCCGTCGGAATGGCTGGGGGATATTCTCAACTGGCGGGAGCACTCATTTTCCAGCCGAATAATGCCCGTTTAAATCCTTTAAATCCACAGTACTTAAGGAGGCCGTTCAGTTATAGCTTTATGGGCTCGCGGCCTTTCAACGGCGCCAGACGCCACGACACACTTCAGAACTCGGTATGTGGCTCAAGGAGCTCACATCGATCAACGTTAGGACCACCGGTAAACATGAGGTTCGGGCCATCAAGTGCAAAATTCACCTGCCACAAACGAAACCACTAGCCATAATTCATTCAGAAAACGTCGATCTCTTCTGGACAACAGTTCGCTGGCAACGGTTAAGCGAGCGTTTAAAGACGCGTGTTTCTGGCTAGCAGGCGAAGAAAAATGGCATGACGAAGTCAGAGGGAACCAACATTTAAGAATCTGTGAATAGGTATCTGTGGCCTGGGGCTACTTTGAGTAAACTATGACGTACGTAAGCATGATTTTAATAAGTAGTTCAACCATACAAGTGGAAATTTTTTGGATTGTTCTGTCCAACAACCGATGATTTTGGGGTTTGTGACCGGGATATACTAACGTTTCCTGGTAATCTTTATATCACTACAGGAACAGATGTATGTATGCATATATGTGTGCGTGTCCGCTATTTCTTCTGTCCCGTTTTCAGGCCAAAAATGTACCCGGTCATATTCCCCCTGTATCGCGAGTTTGTGCGACGCAGATGAAGCCACAAACCGTCTGATAACTTGAAAATGCCGTGTTAAAAAACGCCAATAAAAGACGCTGCCGTGAAAACCGTGCGTATTTTAACGCTAAAAATTACACCAACGTGCTCGCCGATTCGTTCCCTTTCTTCACCAGCCTTCTGCTGATCGTTATTTGCTCTATGTCGTTCGCAAATTAACTTCGAGTAAAGAGTTGCAACACGGCTTTCCCGCCGGCGACGAAAATCCGCTAGCCGATCTCCCGGTTGTCCCCTGCGAGATCTGCGTAACTACCACATATGGACGTAAACAACCACAAAATGAGCAATTTGGCATACGTGAGCCTTATTTCGCACAAGACAAATTATCACTCGCTTTTTCAAGCAACATCGCTACGAGGCACGTATGTAGGCCGCCGGCGACCAGCTGTTTCACAGCGGGCGGGCCACGGTGGCGACCGATTACATTACACGGCCCCTTTGCTCGCCATCCCAGGCCGAAATCTCGACAACCACGGGCCGGAGCGACCCGGGAGACCTTCGATAGGGAATGGGACGGGGAATCGCACTGTGCCAAGTGCGCAGTCGCCCATGCCATGTGCCATGTGCTCACGAGCTGGCAAGATCGATTTACGTGAGTCTACTCACGTTTGTGCCACTAGCGGCATCCAGTGCAGGCAGAGGTGTGAATCCAGTTTGAAATCTGCTGCCAATGTACCGCCCACAATTTCAGTGTACACCACAATGCGCGACGTACAGCAGCGTTGCACATCGTCGGAAAATAGGGGAAATCCCAACATTTCGGAAGGCGTCATCGGCCGCAGACACACCACTGGCGAAGGGCATTTGCGACCGATCGACGGTCAGCCGGCGAGGCACGTCTTCTCGGACGCCTTACTCGATGGCGACGGGTCGGGACGATCCAATAGTGGCGCGCTTCGATAAATAACTGAACTGGCGATCGCATGCTGTGCAGTGCTGGGTCGCACGTGTCACGTGTTATGAACACACGAACTGGCAACACGAATTTTGCAGTTTTGGACAGCTTTTCACGTTTCGTGTCAGATCTCGGCATTTCGGAACAAAGCGAAGTCGGGAGTGGCATGCTTCGATAAGGAATCAAACGGGCAAATGGGTGGTCCGAAGTGTGTGATCGCACGGGGGCCGTGGTATGCCCGCACGAGCTGGCAAGATCATTGTATCGTTTTCGATGGCTTTGCGTTTTGCACCAGATGTCGGCTCCTAGTGTATCTACAGGCGTGAACCAGACTGCAAAACCTACGCCAAACCATTGCCTACGATTTAAGATAAGCGCAGCGAAGCGAGCGTGCAGACGCCTGCTACACTTATGTCACAGCCCCCCCCCCCCATGTGACAACCCCACGACCTTCTGTTTTCCAAAATACATTCGTGAGGTTTTCTTCGGCTTCGGTGCGGACATCTGGCGGTTTTAGGGCCCCTTCCACGCAAAAGAAACCGCATTTACTTACCTAATTGTCTTTCAAATCTCGGCACCTCTCGAAGACCGCCACCGACAACGCGCTCTGTACAGCCCGGGGCACATCGTACCCTGTGTTACCAACCCAGGCCGGGGTGAACCACCCACAGTCTCACCGAAGGCGGCCAGGGAGCTGACGAACGTCATGGTGACGGAGAGGTTGATGTTGCCGTTGAAGAGGTAGGTCCAGATGTTGGAGGCGCCGCCGCCCGGGCTGCAGCCGGTCAGGAAGAGGCCCAGCTGCAGGCCCGGGTCCACGAAGAGGGCCATCGCCAGGCCGAAGCCGGCCTGCCGGACCGGACGCAGCGGTGAGAGGGGCGTCACAGGCCACAGCCGGCGGCTCCGCCAGCTGGCCAAGCTGGAGCCGCCGACAACGGGGAGAGGGCTGCTGCTGCCGCGTTCAGTAACAGGTTCGATATCACGCTGACGCGTACATCACGCATGACATCGAATGGACGTCTGATACACGCTGCAAAATCTGGTTTTAATTGGGAATGCCGTCAGTGATAGAGAGGGGGATATAACACGTGTCCAATAAGTGCAAACCGGATCAATGCGCCGATGTCGGGATTTTTTTGACGGATTCCACGCCACCATGGTCAGCCTTTATCACACAAAGTGCACACAAAGCCTAGGGCATACAACTTCAAATCCGCTGAAAGATTCCACGCCATAATGGTGAGCCTTCATCACGCAAGATACACGCAAAGCCGGGAACACTTAGCTTCGGATCCGTTGAAAAGATTCCACGCCATCACGGTGAGCCCTCATCACGCAAAATGTGCGCAAAGCCTGGAGCACTTAGCTTTGGATCCGCTGAAAACTGCCGTGACTCCGACGGCTTACGCAACAGAGGTCAGATCCCGCCCACCGAGAGCAAGCACGGATCTGCTTTGCAGCGCGGGCGGTTGCAGACAAAGGCCGAGTCCGAGGACTGGCAGAAAGCGGTGACAGATGGATCGATCCTGTTCGAAACGGGATTGGATCACCTGCCTTAGAATACATTCGCCCACAAACTTCCTTCCAAATCCACTGAAGTTCGCTGATAGAAACTACTGTACGAACTGCTGCTCACCGGTTTTACCCCTCACTCATCCACATCAGTTCGTGAGCGGCGCTGCCTTCCGCAACCGCGAGTGATCCCCGTCGGTTCGCGAAAGGCGCCACCTCCCGCCACCGTCAGTGGCCCAGTCGGCGTTGCTTTCCGCAGCCGCAGGCGTTTTCCAAGTCAGTTCGTGAACGGCGCCGCGTCCCGCGCCAGTCCGGCGAGTCGGCACTGGCGGCGCGCGGGCGTCACGCCGGGCCGGGACCCGCGTCCGCCGCCGCCGCGGACGCGGTCACCGCCGGCTCCGGCCCGTGACGTCACCGACCGCGCCATCCGCTCAGCGGCGTGCTCCGGGCCGGCGCCGACCTCCCCGGTGACCGCGTCGGTTTGTTTCATACAGGCGACGACTCGCATCTGCTTGGGATGACAAAATTTATATTACGGGAGGGGTTCGTGAGGCTGACCCCTTTCACAGACGCTCCATCAGTCCGATTCTGTGGTGTGTGGCGTTGATTCATTTGATGACATTGGCTCTGCAGGACAAGAAATGGGAACCAGTGCAAGGCAGCTTCTGGCAGCGCTCAGTAGCACGCATTGTGTAATAGGGATAGAAAGGTAAGGGGTGCTCAGCCAACCTCATACATATGCAACTTTCAGTCAGTCAGCGGCGACACCGCCTGGCACTCTGCCGTATCAGGGCCGCGGCCAGTTCCCGGTCTATGAGAGACCCGCCTGCCCCTCGCTTAGCTCGCTCCCATGACAGTCACAGCTTCCCCGTCCACAGTCTGTGGCGGCTTAGCTATGTACGCGAGCGGGTTTGCTTCAGACCAAACGAGTTCTTAATCCAGGACTGAGGCGCAGAATATAACCAGGGATTTCCAGCCACATCGGTCGCGTTGTGGCGGCACCTCACCGTGCACGCGCGGATAAAACCAATGCCCAAGTCTCGACTGAAACAGGACAAGCCACGGGGAACGGCAGGCTACATGATATGATGGTTGTATGATATATCACTATATGATATGGTGATATGGTGGTAGTATTGCTTGCCGTTCCTTGCTACTAGGGCAGCAGGGACCGGCAAGCAATACTACCACCAGCGAAGACGACGTGCAAAACGGCAAGTCCGCTCAGTACAAACGGAATCAAACACGATTGTCACTGCCGTTGATTACTCGACGAACACCGCGCTGCCCTGTACGTGTGGTATTACAGCGCACGGCTTAAGACCACGGCACAACGTGCCACGCCACGAGGAAGATGTGCGGATGTTATACGGGACGCCACGAGGTAGTCCCGTATAACAACCACACCTGATTGTTCGCTTCGACGGTACAATCAGGGCGTGGTCATTGGTGTCGCCCCGAACGGCTCGTGGTAAGGCTCGCTGATAGCCCCGACGCCTGCTGACGGGCGTGAGTCACGGTGAATCACGACGTAGAATCGGCAGGTGAACCGAAATAGTGATTGCGCCGCGGTATTTGGCGTACTCGAGAGCTCCCGCTGACCAAAGACCAGGGTGCGTCATTATGGCCGAGCAGAGCGGCGGCGTGTTACAGCAGCGCCAAATCGCAGCACGCCTTGTGTGGGCATTTTGCAAGCAAATCGGCGGCATAAGGCGATGCCAGACGTATAATAAAACTACTACAACCAAACACAGCTTATATTTGCTCAGTAAAGTGGTGCTAACCTTGGATGCTGCTTCAGCTCGATCGCCTGTGCGCAGAGTGAAAGCAAGCAGACCGCGGCGATAACGCGTTTTTGTCCCGGTCGCTTATGGCAGCAGGCTGGGCCATGGTCAGCACGTCCGCTCAGCGGGCCGATAGTGTCCGCCGGCCGAGGAAAACCACCGTCGCGCTCACCCGGAAAAGGCGGCCAGCGGGACCGGTGCACCGCCGGCAGCGGAGGCTCGCTCCGGGCGTGCCTGGCACGGACGGAAGTCAGTTACACAACCCCGGCTGGCGGCGGCGGCGAAGGCGCTCTCTTTCGCCAGGTCATGGCCGGGCCTGAGGGTGTTCACCCCGGTGGAGCGCCGGTCGCCTCAGGCCCAGCCGCGCCGCGCCTGCAGCGTGGATTCCACCGGCCAGTCAGCAGCAACAGCTCGGCCCGTCGCCTTGAGCCGCGCACGTCGCTCGGTCCATGGAGGTCAGATTCATCCGAGCGCTGACGCGACAACCCCGCTGGACCGACAGACGCCGTCGGCTGCGGAGCGGGCCGGCCCGGGGGACCCTGGGTGGTCAGGACGCCCGATACAGCCGCCGGCAGCACGCTGCAGCCCTCCGCTAAAGGCTTTGTCGAAGTGCGCAGGTGGTGCGGTCGATAGCCAGCGCCGAAAACCGCCGCACTTTCCCCGTCACATCGTCACGACCGGGGCGCGACTCCAGATCGGCGCGGCTGCCCTTTACTCCGGGCCTGACAGGGCAGCGCGTTTGAAGCACGCGTGTCGGTGTCGGTGTTCAGCCCGGTGGCCCCCTCACGAGCCGACGACCGCGTGTCACGTGACTCAGGGGCCACGTCAAATCAACCCCGGCCGCCGGCGTGACACGGAGCCCGGCACAGGTCACATTTCCATCCCGCCTCCGACACAACCCGACGTGTCCGATTCTCAACCGTCCGGCCGGCGGCGACGGTACGCTCCCCGCGACCTCCAGCGGCGCAGAGGTCACCTCTGAGCCTTACCACACGCCCGTGACGTCGGCCGGCGGGAAATAACGCCCGGCCGCGGTGACGTCACAGCCGTCGCGGCCTGCCGGTGGCCCCGGAGATTCCTGGTGACGCCCGGCGCGTGTGCTGGGCCAGCTCGCGGCCGGCCGAGAACGGGTCGGCTCGGCCAGCGGTGCGACGGCGGCCCGGCCGAGCACCAGCCCGCACCGCGGCCGTGAGAACGGCTCCAGTGGGGCTGTGCCGGGACTGTGGCCGATGTCGCACGCTGAGGCGGTCTCCATGTCACCGGGGAGTGGCGGCCCCAGCCTGCTGCGGTTTCGTACCTCGCCTCCCAAATCCCCGACCTCGGAATGAGGTTCTGGCGCCAAGTGATCTACGGCGCGGAAGTGCTTATCTCGACCCATGGCTCTGGGCCGCAGTTGTGACGAAACCCATCTCATGCACGAGGCTCATCACAAAAGCCCGAGAACGCCAGGCATTGGAGACGCACACGTCGCAAATTTCTCGAGGCCACGTCTATGGGCTCCGACGGTGGACAACGAACACTGAATATCAGGATTTCAGTCAGTCAGAATTTTGGCGTTTACGTTATGCTGGATACGCAGCTGATGTCTCCCAGGCGCCCTCGTTGCTAAGGCTGTGCGATCGCAGCAGACCAGCTCACGCTGCGAACCTCTATCGCGTGCGGACGCCCCAGCGTCGTCCGACCGGGACCGGGAGGTCCTCTGCCAGCAGCCGCGGCCGGCAGAAAGCGCGGCCAGACGGCTTCCCGTGTGATGCGGGGACGCGTCAGACTTGCGGCGCGGGCCCGTCCGGGCACCAACCGCAGCCGGGCACGGGCACGGGCACGGGCACGAGGGACTCGTGTCCGGACTGTGCGCACGGCCGCTCGCACCGCCCGGCAGCACCAATCAGCGCCGCCCACGCCTGTTGACGCATGCAAGCAGACGGAGAACAACGCTCCGAAGCTGCGAGCAGCCGTATGGCGACGGATGCACTATCCTGGAAAGACGCTACGGATATGTTCGGACAGAATGTCGCACGCGTCTAGTTTCACCTAAACCTAGCGTTACCGCGCCGTTCTAAAAACAGACCGACACGGACTGGCTATGAACTGCCCCGACACATGACTAACTAATACATCACCGAAATGTGCATAAATATCATCTATTGCACTTGGCCTTTACGGAACGACCACCGAAACGCAAATGTTCCGTGGACGATTCCAAAGCGGTAGCGCGCAACAACGGAGAGGGATGGGAAGCCCAGTATCACCTCAACCAACCGCAATCCCAACACCTATCATCTAAACACGGCCGCACCGCCGGTCATGGGGGCAGCCTGCGGGTGACAGTCAATGACAGATGTCACCGGCCGTCTCGTCGGCCCGTCATTTTCCCCTCAGCGCCGGCCGCGCCGCGTCGCTCGATACCGCCACCGGCCGTCCCGACAGCCCGTAATAGAGGGCCGGCCGGCCATCACTCGGCGGCACGAGGCAATCGCGCTGTCATGACCATCGGCCGGCCGTGCCCGGTCCGCCGGGTCCGGCCGCACGCGCAGCGGCGGGGGGCGTCTCAAGACCGTCTCGCGATCAATGCACAATCCGAAGATCATTTCCTGACGATTAATTCGCGCCGGTAAGACAGCACTGCGCGTGGTAAGCTGTTCTTGAATACGTGATCCACTACCAGCTGGAGGAAACGATTTGGCCTACCAACTCGCCACCGATTTCCACGGAGTTCACAAGGCCGCGCAATTCGTGACCGTGGCGACTGAATAAGCCTCGGGACATGTGGACATGTGCCAATAAACCATGGGGCCATGTGGCCCCACGTGGCAGAGCTTCGTTGCCGGGCGTGTCAACACTACATGGGGACAACAGCGGACCCCATAACCGAGAAGCATCACAGCATAAACAAACAGTTCCCGGACGTCAGGCGCGCTTCAGGGCAGGAGCTCCAGCGCGTCTCCCACCCCCCGACGCCAGCGGTGGTGACTTGCAGTTATGAGATGGCCCGTCTCTCGAGCCTGTCCCATCAGCGTGACGCAGCGCGCGCAGCCAGCCGGCGACATCGGTCCGGAGGGCCCCGCGGCGGGGTCGTCACCGCCGGCCTCGTCACGGGAGCCGTGTGACGCAACGTCACCCGCGCTGCGGCGCGTCGGTCGCTCCGCCCGACATTCGCCCGCCCCGCGCCGGTGAGCTCATCCGAAAGTCGCGCTGGCCGGCAATGCGGCGTCTGAGAATGCCCGTCCGCCCAGCCAGCACGCGCCAGCAGTCTCCGGCGGGCTTCGTCTCGCCGGGCATCTCTCGCGCGTTCAGCCCGCCCCTCGACTCTGGCCCGATTCTCACGATCTCTGCCCCGCTTCTCACGATCAGCGCCACGAAGCTGCTCCGTTCGCCACGCGTCGCGACGGCGACCACTCGTCAGATGCCACCAGCGGCGCGATAAAAACCCGCGATACTTCCGCCGAACGAAGACACAGACACTCACTGGAGACGCGATGACGCCACAGGCCGGCACTCACCAGCGGCATGATGATGTACTGGCTGATGACGCCACGCCCACCAGTAGCATGATGATGAACTGTCTGATGACACCACACTAACCAGCGGCATGATGATGTACTGGCTGATGACGCCACACTCACCAGAGGCATGATGATATACTGGCTGATGACGCCGATGGCGGGTCCGATGGGCCGCACGATCGACTGCTTGATGACAGCCAGGTCCAGCGTGCAGCCCATGTTGACGTACGTCAGCGACACCAGCGTCGCCACCGAGTAGGCGAAGATCTTGTCCAAGCGGCGGTTGCTGCGCACCACGCTGACGGGCAGCTCCTGCTCGGCCTCCGGGGCCGGCGCCGGCGCCGGGTCGGCGGCATCGGCGGGCCGGCGGCCGCCCGACACGCGCACAGCCGCGTGGCCCAGGTACTTGCCGGTCAGGTTGAACGCGCGCCACACCGAGTCGGGCCCGTCCACGCGGAAGACGATGTCGCGCGGCGCCACGGCGACGCCGCCCGACGCGTCCACCGGGTCGACGCGGAACTGGTAGTCGCCCGGCGGCAGGTCGGCGAACTCGACGCGCACCGCCGTCGAGTTGCCCTCCATCAGATGCTCCACCTGCCGGGAGATGCGAGCGGGTCAGAACGGGTCAGGGCGAGTAACGTCAGGTCAGGGCGGGTCTGGACAGATCAGGACCGGTCTGGGACTGGTCAGGGCGTATCAAGTTAGGTCAGGTCAGGTCAGGTCAGAGCGGGGTGGGGTTACAATTACGTTAGGCTCGCTCAACAGGACAGCACGTGCCCTTCCTAACCGCTCCGCACACGGCTCCAGCTGCACCACACCAGGCTGACCGGGCCGACGTTCGGCGGAGGTCGGCGCAGCGTGGTAACGTCCTGACCAACAGCAGCGGCATCACCTCCGGACACCCATCCGCGCACGGGAAGCGACCCAACTGACACACCACATGACAGAGATGCGGCCTGCCACGACCAAAAGCGCTGGCCGAATGGCCGGGAGGCTAGTGCCTTTGGCTCCCACGTGCAGATCCGGCTTCAAATCCCGGTTGCGCCAGGCCCCTGGGCGTTGATATTACTACTGCAGTCGCTCGCGAACCATAAAGGGATGTGTGGCGACGCGCCGCAGCGTTTCCTTTCTTAACACGCGCCGGGTGGCCGGTGGGATACCCTTCACTCGGGTGGGGGGTCAATCTGACCCCCTACGATCTCAAGAACTGAGAGAGCTAGATATACGAATGGCACAGTGTGTTGACCTGTACGTGAACTCTCTTAGGTCAAAGTTTGAGCCTCCCAGGTCATGATCTTCGAGTCAAATAAGGTCAAACAAGACGGAATTCCAGGCTTCATACCTGGCCTTTTGTTCAGTCAATTGTTGTGTTGCCGAAGAAAGCATCTCAGAGATGTATGGCTTCGTCTAACATTCCGTTGTTTGATATTGAACGGTTCCCTAGAAATTGCCTTCACTGAAACCATGGCCTTATTTTGACCTGCCATAGGTCAGCGACCTTACAAGGCAAATTCAAAATTTCTGATGTCAGACGATCCGCTATTTAATTGTCTACACCTATGCAAAATTTGGTGCAGCTACGCCGCGCCGTTCGGAAACCATTCCGAAAACCCTTCGGGAGGTCAATATGACCCCCACCCGAGCGCGTTAAAACAGGCCCGTCGCCGCCTCGCCGCAGTATCTCTCCCACCTCCCCTGACCTGACAGGTTGCACGCGTCGGTGGCACGTGACTACCTGACCGCCCTCTCCCCCCCCCCCCCCCCCCTCACCAGCCGTCGGCACGCGTCATTTCCCGGCCGTGGTCGACAGCGCCAGCTCAGCGGGACCAGCCCGGCGCCGCGGACAGCAATAAAGGCCGCACAGGTGCGCCATTCCGGACGGTCTTTGTACCAATGTCGCTGCAGCAATACACCGGCCGGCAGCTGGACGGCACGGACAAACGCGATGACTTGGCGGGTCGCGCGGGACATGCCGGCAGCGATGGCGAACATGTTGGATGTGTCGGAACTTCTGCCCCACAGGTGGCGAACGTTGAGAAATGAGACACGTCGCTCGGTTATGAACACCTGCAGGTGGTCAATATGGCGAAACAGATACGCCGACCGGGTGACTTAGGCGGCCACTGTTGGGAAATGGCACAATACACCGATGGATGCTGTTCTGTTTGGGCGATGTTTGGCTTCGTCACCGGTGTTTTGTTTTCCGGGTACTGAGGAAAGCCTGTCCGTCGCCCCTCCTCCTGACCGACCGCTCCGATGCCGACAGATTGGCGGCTTCGTACAGACGCGCCGGCCATAGGGCGGCCACGCCATAACGCAGAAACACGCAAGCCGCCACAGCGCAGAGCCACCGCCGCGTTGGTTGCACTGGCGGGTGGTAACCGATGCTCCATGGGTGATGCGTCAACTGACGCCTGACTGACCAACTAAGGAGGGTGTAAGGCCTTCCGTATCTTGCCGATTTGGATTTCGCCTCCGACTCGCAAAGCGTGGATTGGCTCAGAACTCGGATCTGACTCCAAGTGCCACAACACGATTTTGGGGGTGATGTAGCGCGGATGCAAAGGGACATGATTTGATTCCGTAGTGGTTCCGGTGGTGTCGATTCCAGTGAGAAGATCTTACTCAATAAACCACTTTGAGCTACCTAAAACATTTTGCGTCATAGATTTGCCTATCAATCAAACAATGCATCTTGTGTAGCATTTCCTGCAGACAAGATGCATTATTTGAGTTATTGCCCCGAAAGATGCAGGATTTATTACCAGGAGAACATCGGTTATTTCCCAACTTATCTTTGCGCCGACCCACCTATGATTTCAGTCAACGCCGTCGACTCAACTCCAACTCAAACACACACTCACCAAGTTTCATAGCGATAGGTCTGACATACACTCGACGAAAGCCTCGATGACTTCCGAGTCGGCTCCGACTCTGAGCCAGAAGCCCGTCCGACGGCAACTCCCCCCCCCCCCCCCCTCCACGCCTGGTGATCCCCCGCCTGGTGACCCCTCTCCCTGCCTGGTGACCCCTCCCCCGCCTGGTGACCCCTCCCAACACCTGGTGACCCTTCCCCACACCTGGTGACCCCTTCCCCGCCTGTTGATCCACCGCCTGGTGACCCCTCCCCAGCCTGGTGACCCCCCCCCCCCCCCTGGTGACTATCCCCCGTGTGGCGACCCCCGACCTCCCGCCTGGTGACCCATCTGACAGGTAACCGGACTCACCTGCGCCGGGTCAAACTTGATGGCGCTGGCGGCGGCCGAGGCGGCGCCGCAGCAGGCCATCCAGAGCGGCACCAGGGCCACCAGGTACATCAGCACCAGATGCAGCGGCCACAGCGGACACATGGCTCCCCTGCGGCGGCAGAACGCGAAGGCTGTTAACACACCTTACGGCACGCGGGGCGGCGGGGGCGAGCTGCAGTGGTACGCCGGGGCTGCAGGGGAGGCCGATGGGACTTACACGCGGATATTTTGGTGACGCAACGAGAAGTACACGCATGCACCCGCCATGCACGCAGAATGAATGCATACTTGTGTACTTGCTTACTGTACAGCGCCAGGGAGTCATGAACCGACCGTCGCAATAATCTCTCACGTCGCCTAGAATATCGCTGAAAGGCATGGCCTGGCTACAAACTATGTAGAATCTCGCCGTATGTCCTCCAGACGAGTATCATGATCCCTTATAATGCGCATCCCTCTGTCAAAGGGGTCAAACGGCGCGGCCTCATCCTGCACAACGTTACAAGACCCCACATGAGACAAAGATGAGCTCCGAGATCCCAGTGCTCGCACGGCCGGGCTGCGGGGGCTCAGCGAACTGCACACAAACCAGCCCCGTCATTAGCGGCCGGTCACGTGATGGCCTCCATCTAGTGCCGCTGGCCGCCGGTGGCGAGCCCAAGGTGGTGCTCAGCTTCAGGTGATTCCGTTCTGATCCCGACGGTGGAGATGATACGACTCTGACATTGGTTATGTCCAACGTCATCAGCATTAAGAAACTTCAAGAACTGAGCGGATTTGCTCGTAAGCCGAAGGCTTAGTGGTATACCGAGTAATCACAGTACAGGCCTTACTTGGCGGTCACGGCCATTTACGCACCTGTGTAAATGGCCAAGACATCTGTGTTTTCCTCAATGATGAATGGATCGCGTTGGGATCGGTCCAACCTTCCTTCGCTAACGTAATTTTCGTCGAATTCTGAACGAGCAACACGTTTTTTCTGTTCTTCGATGCCTTTATACACGTGTGGGTACGGATTCACACTGTGAACATCCGCATTTACACTGCATACGTACTGGCATGACTTTCCTCACCTTCAGGTCTATGTCAATAATTTAATTATATCAATAAATCAGCTCGCAAATTATAACAAATGTAGATCACAAGAGCGCGTCACAATTGCCTCCTTCACTCGTAATGCCGCGCAGAGACGCCGCCTGGGGCTGGAAGAGCCTTCAAACGAACAGCTGCGTAGACACCGGACGGGACAAGACCGCCCTTGGCCTTCGCACACTTCATCGAAAACCCGTCTGGGCGGAGCTGGACCAGTGAAAACGAATCATCGCGCCAGTCACTCGCAGCCCACGGCGCGCGCATCTCCTACCCCGGGCGGTCTTAAGACAGGCGTCGACTTTCAGCCAGCTTGTGAATCACTTCATTGAATGGTTTAATCTTGGCAGGTGAATGTTTAGCAAAGGTTTGAAGCAACTTCGTAAGAGCCCAGGCTGGCTAGGAACGGTCCACCAAAACCTTTAACAGCGGTGCGTCGTGGACCGGGGTGGGGGGGGGGGGGGGGTTTGGAAGTAGTAGGTATTGACATTCCCGACATCAATCTGCCGTCGCCAAAAATGTTGCGGGCGCCAATGCCACCAGGGGGAGCTCAGCAGCCACCGGGAGAACCCCAGTCGACCCGGCGAGGACCCAGCCAACGCTGTCAAGACAACTGACGATGGGACGCCCCCAATCGACACGGGAGAGGGGGGGGGGGGGGCACCCGACGCCGACAAAGCCCCAAATCGACGTCGCGGAGAGCGGAGGGGGGGGGGGTACCACCTTTCAGGATTCTGCCGCCACTGCGCGGGCCACCTCCGCGCCGGCGGAGCCCGACCGTCACAGGGCAGACCTCCACACGTGCGCGGCGGAGCCGAGCGCGGCGCCGGCCGGCTGAGCGCACCACTTTCGCCGCCCCCGGGGCCGAGAGCCGGCGAGGCCCGCGGCCGCTCTCGCCGCTCTTGACCCACTGATCTCCCACAGCTCACGGGGAGGACGGGGAGGCTGGCACGGCGAGACCTCCTCTCTCCGCTCTCGGCACGGCGCCCTCCCACAGCTGACGGGGAGGACGGAGAGGCTAGCACGGCGAGAGGGGGGAGACGGGGGGCTCTGCTCTCGGCACGGCGCCCTCCCACAGCTGACGGGGAGGACGGAGAGGCTAGCACGGCGAGGCCTCTGAGAGGGGGGAGACGGGGGGCTCTGCTCTCGGCCCGGCGCCCTCCCACAGCTGACGGGGCGGACGAGGAGGCTAGCACGGCGAGGCCTCTGAGAGGGGGGAGACGGGGGGCTCTGCTCTCGGCACGGCGCCCTCCCACAGCTGACGGGGCGGACGAGGAGGCTAGCACGGCGAGGCCTCTGAGAGGGGGGAGACGGGGGGCTCTGCTCTCGGCACGGCGCCCTCCCACAGCTGACGGGGAGGACGAGGAGGCGAGGCCTCTGAGAGGGGGGGACGCTCTGCTCTCGCTGCTCTCGGCCCGGCGCTCTCCCACAGCTGACGGAAAGGACGGAGAGGCTGGCACGCGCCGGCGCCGGCACCGCCCGGCGGCCGTGCCAATACGGCGGACCGCGTTACATAATGACGGCCGGCGAAGCAGGGAGGTAGTGGGAGTGGCGGACCCATTCGCTGCACACAAGTGTATGGGAAGACCCGCTATAGATTTCTTGGTTTGTTTTTTATTCCAAAAAGGCGTGACAGTTAAAACATTTTCGGCATCGCCGTTTCATTTTGCCTTTTTAACACCTCATAAATGACAAACGGCAGTGATGAGGCCGGTGCCAGACTTCAAGCCGACGCGTTCAAAGCGAGTTCGCAACCGCTTTGATCATGTCCCACTAATGGCATACATGTGAATCACGCACACCGTTATCGATTAAAAACAAGCCCGCCGAGTTTCAACCAACGGCGCAGGGCGTGGTGCTGACCTTCCAGCCATTAACGCGGCACGCAACACGCCCCACGCCAAGTGATCACTGCCGGCCCTTCGGCAGCCTTGACTTGATTGGCCGACAAGCAACGGGCGGCCTTCGCTTCCTGCCTCCCGTTTGTCGTCGTCGTGAGCGGCACACAGTCCACCTATGGCGGCAGCCTTGGACTACATGCACGCTATCCGAGTTAAGCCAAGGCTCCAGCCACGGCGAAGCACTAGTGACCATGACCAATGACGTAAGAAAATCATGGGGAAAAGCAGCCCATAAATTGCAGCTGCATGATTTAGATATGGCCGCACGGTTTGAACGACGCCTTGCTCGAAATGATTCGTTTCCATCACTACCCCAGCGCTGTACGTCTGGCAATTATCGCTAGCACCAAGAGCAGTCACCTCCCCCTCCCCCCCCCCGTCACCTAAGAGCGGGCTTGCGAGACGGCGCGCGCCACCCGAGCGGTGGCGGTCGGTTCCGCCTGTCACGAGCCCGCGGGCCACGCTCGCCGGCCGACGGGAAAAGTACAGCGCCGGCCGCGACCGGCGCGCCCAGCACCGCCCGGGCCAGGCTCCACCAGAGCGGCGCCAGGGAGACCCCAGCCGGCTGGGAGACCGCTGACGGCCCAGCGCCGCCAAGGCCAAGCTCCACCAGAGCGGTGCCAGCGAGACCCCGGCCGGCTGGGAGACCGCTGACGGCCCAGCGCCGCCAGGGCCAAGCTCCACCAGAGCGGCGCCAGTGAGACCCCGGCCGGCTGGGAGACCGCTGACGGCCCAGCGCCGCCAGGGCCAAGCTCCACCAGAGCGGTGCCAGCGAGACCCCGGCCGGCCGCGACCGGCACCCCAGCACCGCCGGGGCCAAGCTCCACCGGAGCGGCGCGAGCGAGACGGCGACCGGGAGACCGCTGACGGCCCGGCACCGCGCAGCCCAAGCTCCGCCGGAGCGGCGCCAGCGAGACCCCGGCCGGCTGGGAGACCGCTGACGGCCCAACACCGCCAGGGCCAAGCCCCACCGGAGCGGCGCGAGCGAGACGGCGACCGGGAGACCGCTGACGGCCCAGCACCGCGCGGGCCAGGCTCCACCGGAGCGGCGCCAGCGAGACCCCGGCCGGCTGGGAGACCGCTGACGGCCCAGCACCGCCAGGGCCAAGCCCCACCGGAGCGGCGCAAGCGTGACGGCGGCCGGGAGACCGTTGACGGCCCGGCGCCCGCGGCAGGCTCCGAGAGCCCCGCGTGCGTGCGCTGCAGGCCGCAGAGACCGCTGCTTTTCCACAGCGTATGTCAGGGAGACCTGGGACATCAAAGCCACGGAGCGTTCACGGGGGAGACCTGGCCTCAGCCCCACAGGATGGGAACAGCAGCGCTGGAATTCGACCTACCATTGTTACCCCTTAAAATGAGCTTTCCGCAACTTTCCACCACAGCCGCTCGAGCAGAGAGCGGCTGTGCCCGTGACAAAAAGCCGGCTCCGCAGCGAAGACTAATTCCGGACGCTCTGCGGACTCCAAAGCCACTGCATCCGCTCAAATATGATCAATCATCGCGGCCTAAAAGTGCCGTAAAAGTGAAGCCCTACCCAGCTATTACGGCATTTTCGCCAAAGCTCCCAGGAATTATGAAACACATCAGACGGTGTGGAAACCACGCACACCAGATGGGAGGAAAGCGACTGGGCCAGCTCAGGGGGTGGGGACGGTTCGCACCCGCTGAGCTTTTCACAGAGAAAGCCGGAGGCTCGGAAATAAGTTGTTTATCATGCCAAGCGATACCGGACAAACTGCTCCGCCCGAAGCCCTATGCATCACAGTGCACACGCACCGATATGTCCAGATCGCGTCACTGGATAGCGATAAGGTGATGATGTGGAACTAGTCAGCTACGGCAGAGCAGCAGGTGGCAACGTCTACTTCTCCCCTCACTGCTCGTCTATTCGCCCGGCCCCGACCGAGCTGAACGTGGTGCGTTTACGACCCTGCTCAAGGCCAAACTTGGATACTGCGAGTGTAAGAGCTGCCGGACGCACCGACTAGCTTTGCAATGTTGGGATCTTCGATGTTGTTGGGACGAAAACCTGTATCGGGCTCTCCCGGGAAGTTGTCAAAACCTGGTCTTAATCAGCACGAGAGCGAGATAGCTGATCAGTGTCGTAGGAATGGGAAGCCAGCCAGGATAACCCGACAACTGCTGCCACTCCATCTCAATCAGCACGAACACAATAGGGCCAATTAGCCCCTGAATAGCCAGTGTCCTATGGAAGGTAGATATCCGCCTCATCCTCTAAACGTCCTTCACAGCAACACGGCTACCACGAAACCAACCGGAAAACCACAGATCCAACCTAATCATCTATTGTACCTGCCCTCTGGCACCAGAAAAAAAGGAGTCCACACTACCAAAACGGCTTCCAGTCCGTCCTGGCCGCAAAAGTGCCGCGCTTCCGTCGCCACCTCTCCGTCGCTCGCACTCGGCCAGCACCCCACTGACCCCCGTCTCACTCACGAGAGCAGCATGTCGGCAGGTAGGCGGCCCGATCCGAGGTTCGCACACCGATCCCGTCCTCGCGGCAGCACAGGGGGCGGTGCTCACGACGCCACGGCCCGCCGCACACTGCTCACCGCCGCCGCCGCCGCCGCCGCCGCCTCCGCCGGCGCTCAGGTGCTGCCGGCGGCGGTGCTGGCGCCGCTGATGACGTCAGCAGCAGCGCCAGCAGCTCGTGATGACGTCAGCGGCGGCGGCAGTAGCCGGGCGGAGAGCAGCGCTCTCCAGCTGCGGGTGCCCGGGAGGGCAGGGGGACGAACTCAGGGACCCGAGGGATACGGGCTGAGGAGACCCGGCAGCCGGGAGCGGCTGGAAAGCAGCCCTTGACCTTGGACGCTCGTCAATAAAGGGCTGGTGTTTTACTGAGGTGCTCCAGCACCGCCGTCCCACGCTGTTCAATGCCACTCCGACGCGAGTGGGTGCTGACGTCAACCTTGAGGGGCAACAGAGCTTTGAGCGAGCCTGCAATGAAAGACCTACTTAAGGGCCTCGCGGTTGCCGTTCGCACCCCTGGATCTCATTATTGAACATCAATAATGGAAATCGAGAGGCGTCGACTTTCCATCGGCGCTTCCCGGACACCGGCTTTCCACCGGCGTCTCCCGAGACACCGACTTATCATCGGCGTCTCCCGGGACATCCCGAGACACCGGCTTTCCATCGGTGTGCGTCTCCCGAGAGACCGACTCACCATAGGTGTCTCCGGAGACGCCGGCTTATCACAGGACACATCCGAGCAGCGCCTGTCTGTTATCAGAACAGAGCAGAGCAGCGCCTGTTTGTTATCAGAGCAGAGCAGAACAGTGCCTGTCTGTTACCAGAGCAGAGCAGTGCAGTGCCTGTCTGTTATCAGGGCAGAGCAGAGCAGTGCCTGTCTGTTATCAGAGCACAGCAGAATAGCGCCCGTCTGTTATCAGAGCAGAGCAGAGCAGTGCCTGTCTGTTATCAGAGCAGAGCAGAGCAGTGCCTGTCTGTTATCATGAACACTCGCGGCTGTCGGATCATGAGTTGAAACTGCAACGAAAAAACATCGCCCCAGGCGAGCTGTGGCGGTGCCGCAGAACTCACGAGATCTCTTCGAAGCATTGATGCAGTAATCACCTGACCAGACGAGCCACGCCGTCAGCCAAGCTAAGGCTTACTGAAAGTGCCGTCCAAAACTAATCACGAGGGCGGGTTCAAACAAAAGTAGGGCTATTTTACTAGATCGAGTACAGACAACTCTCAGAACTTCGTGCACGGCAGGCTACCATACAGCGGCCAACAATTCTGCTGACCTTACACGGACTAAGCTGGCGGCGCTGACGAGCCAGCAAGCCGTTCCAGTTGGTTACCTTTCCGTAGAACGTAGGCCGCCCGGCCGTTCCATGTACCGCGCTAACAACTCAACGACGCCAACAATCAAGAGCGCAGGCTACGAATGTCGTACGAGCGAGACACACCAATCAATGTCTGTTTTGCTCGCTGCACTGACAACGGAAACTATCATGTGACCGAACTCGCCGGCTTAGGTTTATGTAACGGCCAGACGCGGACATGAAGTTTTACGTCTCAGATTACGCAACGGGTGGAGTCGCCAGAAACGTGATTGTATAAGAGTGCAACGAACTTAAGTAGTCACTCAAGCACGAACTGCCTAGCTCCAGTCGTTTTTGTGTGTTTTTGCTTGACGCAGAGTATGGTCAGAGGCTTAGTGACGCTAGTGCCCACTGTGAGCGGATACACCAGCCGGCTAGAGCCGCACCAGACCACGCCACGGCACCAGCACCAGCACCAGCACCAGCACCAGCGGCGCGCCGTGCCGCGGGCGTGGTCCCCTCCCTGACAATGCAGGCCGGCCAGGTCACGGCGGCGGACGCCTTTCGCCGCGGCCGCTGCAGCGTCGGCCTTGGAGCCAGCGGCGCGCGGCGGGCGCCCTTTCTCCGCGCCGGCCCGGCGGAGGTCGGTCGGGAGCGGCCCGGCACCCGGCGGGGAATTCCCGAACTAACGCACGGCTGGGGACGGCCCAGGCCGAGGGCTGCACGGGGTTCCGCCAGTGTTATCAAGGCTGGACGTCAGAACGTGGTCCCGATCCGTGACCTAGGCCAGACGTTTTGATGACGGCGGGATTTCTCGCATAGAGTTCGGCTGGCACGAGCGTTCGGACAAACTCACGTTGCGAGTCTTGCACATGCTTCTGGAAGTTTCCAGTATTTTACCCATATCCGATAAAACCAGGGATCTATCTAATCCAACAGGCACCAATCTAGCAGGCGCTATCTAATCGCTGCGAAATTGCGCATTGCTGCGCATTGATGCTCGCTGGCTTCTGAAGGTCAACTGACGACCGTGGTCAGGATCGGTCCCATACCGCAGGTGTTCACCAGCATGAGAACAGCATGGCATGATAAGCGCGGCTTGCACACCGCTTCTACAGTACAAGTTCAATGGTAGCGTCGGCGTGCCTATCCCCAGGTAAAACAGTTGCATGATGCACCATTTCATGGACTGAAATCTTTACGGTTTCTTTCGAGTTCATCCTTGATACATGTGGTACTTCTGCGTGTCTGTTATACTACAACTGATTGTCTGCGGTATAACTTGGTGATTTTCGATTATATTATTCTACACTTGCGACGTCTTTTGAACACCAAGCCGACTATGGTTGCCTGAGGCTGGAAATGTGCATGTGGTCCTGTCCCGGGGACCAGCCACCACGTCATAAATATTGGGTAAGAACAAGTCGGAGTCTGGGGGTAACGTGACTCGGAGGCGTTCAGCAGCTGGGCGCATCTCAGTGTGCATACTTTGCATACTAGGTGTACGTACTAGGCGTCTTATTACCGCGTAGAGGTGTGTAAGTGACATGATCATAGTGACATAAGCGACAGAGAGGGCACCGGCTGGCATACACCCGGACGCGCTAAGTTCTGGGCCGCACTCAGTTTATGCGGTGTCACCCTGACCACCTAGAAAACAATCAAAAACCTTCTGAAAGAATACGAAAGGAAACTGACAACAGAACTCAGCAGAAACCCCCCGGCCCTTTGGAGGCACGCCAACCCATGACTACATCCGAGATGCGGGACAAGGGACATTCTTGACGAAGATAGGGCATTGACCAACAACAACGAGGGAGAGACCACTGATATTTGCAAACTCTTCTTCAGCTTTCACGGATGTCGTGCCTGTGATGCCTTGCAGCTTCGACGGACCGTTTCCAGAACACGTAGCCATCTCTTTTAAGACAGTGGCGAACAAACTGGCCTCTCTGAAAGCATCTAGCACCCCTGGGTCGGACAGTGAACAGCCGGAGTTCTTCATGGGTCCACCGACGTCCTGGTAGTACCAGTGAGCATGCTGCTCCGAAGGTCGCTGCATCCGGAGGACTCCCCCAAGAGCGAGAGTTTGGTGCGTTATTACCAACCTTCAAGAAAGGTAACCGGCAGTCTCCAGGAATCTACCGTCCAGTGAGCCTCACCTCTGTTTCGTCCAAAACTCTTAAAGCCTTCATCCCCGACAGTCTTTTAACACATTTCCCAGAGAACTCCTTTACACGCCTCAAACATTTAGAAAATCGGAGTGCCGCAGTGGAATGTAGTGATATACACGTCATTCGTCCGCGGAATGGGAGCAGCGTACGCCGAATTCAGCAAAACATTCCATAATGCATCCTGAATCAACTGATTTTCCAGCTCCAAGCTCACAATGTGAGGGATAACCTACAGCGCTGGATCAGGGCTTTCCTTACCCACTAGATGCAGAGACTGCAGGTGCAACATTCAAGGTCTGACCGAACGATGATGCCAGTGGCATCCCTCAAGTATCCATGCTCAGGGAAACAATGCTGTCTGATCTTTTCATTGGCACTACACCAGATCCAGCATGAAGTGTGGTCAAGATGCTGGTGGATGATACTGAGGTGCACTGATGTGTTCTAAGGACCTTGACTGGCTGCTTTCTCCAGATCTCCAGGTCAGACCTTTCAATGAATCAATGCATGTGCAAAGTAATGCATACTGATACTTGCAACCCACAACTGTCTGACCTTCTACCCAAATGGTACTGAAATCACAGTCTGGAAAGGACCTCCCACTGACCTCTGAACCTTCAAAGGCAGTCCACAGTCATTCCCCAACATCATTGTTTTCCTGAACAACATCCACCTTGACCCTTGCCATTCAGAGCATTGTATGAATCTGAGCACATACAAATTCAGAAAATCTGAGCACATATGAATTACAGCACCCAAAACATAAGTGATTGGAGCACTTCCACACACAGCAGTATCATCAGCCAGTGGGCGGTTTAAATCTAGGCATATCTCATGGAGGAATAACACCACATAAAACATTCCTTGAACAAGACTGCTCTACTGCTTGAATGGAAGCTCAGAGATTAGAACTGACATGCCAAGTGGTCCTTTAGTTCCTGATCACCATAAGGTAAGGTTAAGTATGACCTGGTGAACAGACTGAAAAATACTGACAGTTACAGTTATAAGAGTTGCAGTTACAGTTAATTACAGTTACAGCAAACAGTCAGAGTGGCTACCACTGAGCCAGTTGGTAAGTTTGAGAGATCTCAACACCTTGGCACCTCCCAAATATCAAACAACTTCCGGGAAATTCCTTTGAATGGGGTTACTGTGCGGGGTGACAAACTCTAAACGGCCTTGATGTGAATGTGGTAGACCCGTGAAAGCAATGATGTTAAGTCACCTGCATCTACTACAGCAACAATATCCATCTTGACTGACACAGGTGACCTTTCACACTAATCATTCCCGTAGTAGTCTAAAAGGGCAAAAGGTCATCAAAGGTTTTCCAACATCACAATATTTTCGCAATGAATCAGAAATCACGCAGCTACAGCAATCCGCATTAAGTATTCACAAGAAGCGCGTTCACGTGCCTCACCTGCCTATAACACGCGTGGTCGGACCGCCTCCTCACCAAGGACAGCACGGCGGACGGAAGCGCAGGCAGGAGGATCACCCCGAGAGAGCAGACAGCTTTCTTCTTTGAAAGGTTTCTAATGTCAGATAGCTTATGGATAAAGGCTCCATTCGGCCATAGGAATGTTGCTAGCACAGGAATAAGTGACCCAATGGTTGATCTTCCTTTTCTACAGTCACCAATTGGCGTCAGGTAATTGGGCTTTCGCTAGCCGTATCAACACGATGAAAATGACCTTGTAGACCATCAATAAATTACGTTTCGTATGGAAGAACAGTAGCTTCATGGAGTCTCACCCGATCCAGTGTGACAAAAAGACCGATGTCTTTCATATAAAGTAGTGCGTAACCTTGGGTGATGCCGAAAATAAAGGGAAAAGGACTCCAAAATATTCAACGTATTTTATGGATGGCACTGGTGCCAGGTCTATTTGGTTCCGAACTAACGACTTGGTTTTTGAATAAAGTAAATGATATTGGAGATATTCGGTTCGTTTGATATGTTTTATCGTATTTTGATGAAGTGCTGCTCATAGATAAATCCAATAAAATTTTCGATTACAAAATCACATATTATTATCGATAAGCGCTCGAGAGCGATGTTCAAACTGACGCTCCTGAGTCATTCAAGAAATCGACAAAAGCGCTGTCGTAGTGCCTTGCCATTGTTTGGGCGTGGTTCGTTGCTCCCAGTTCGGGTCATAAGCGACAGCGCAATTTTCAGGTTGGTGCGCAATACTTATATGCATTTTTGCTACATTCTATCCGTTGCTGCATCATGCCTAACAGTAACGTAGGTTTATCTTGATTCTGAGTTGTGTCCATACAGCATGAAGTTTTTCGTTGCTCTAGAGGTGATGGTCAAGTTTGTTGCCCATTAGGCTTTACATCCAATTCTTTAAGTATTCAGTTCTTACCTACCCACCACCACACATTGAAATTGGTAAACACACCATCTTTGTCTCCTACAGGGCTTGTTTTCTTCTCTCTTGTTGGTATTGGCTAATTGGTATCATGTCATCACCAGCAGATTGCCAATATTGTGGCCCAGTTTCTGTCCCGCTTTAGCTCAACCTTTGTGCAGCCTGAAATCTTGTGTTTCCAAGATGATTGAGTGTGCAGAGGATGCTGGTCCAACATAGCCATCAAATTGCTGGAAAATTAAAATTATGCATATCTTAAATCTTAGTCCTTTGACTCAGCAGGTCACCATCAATTACATTGCAGAGGGAGCAAAGGTTTCAGGGAACTGTGATGTTTCAGACAGTTTTAAGGAAAAATACTCCTGATAAACATTTTAATGTTAAAGGATTTTACCCAGGACAATATGGCACAGCCTGGGTGTGGTACACACAAGCATAATGTTAAGTGCACCAATTTTGTATGAGCATCCAGTGTAGTGAATGTATCTTTTACAGGCAATAGTGAGATTTTGCTTGTTTTTTTAGGAAAAACAAGCCTGATCAAATTGTTTTCATGCAAATGCTTACCTGCTTAGGCAGCAAAACCTGTAAGAGTTATGATCCTTGTACCTGAAGGCTGTGGGAGCATGCTGCTGATGTTTGTACATGCATGAGGCTCTAGAAGATGTGGTAGATGGGCTGAGCCAGGCTAATTATGTTCTTAAATATTTTTCTCTTGCTGGGCTTTGTATCCTCCATTTAGTACTCAAAGGCCAATGATAGAGATGCAGTTGGTCTAAGGTCATCTTGTTTTAATGCAGCGTCTGGAGTGGTGCAGAAAGTCATGTTAAGATTTATGCTGCTATCCTCAACACCTGAATGCTACAAACACACATTTGTGTATGAATATAAATCTGTTGTCAAGTTATTAAGCATTGTCAGCACTGTCAAATCTGAGATAATCATGTGTGATAATGGTAGAATGGTCACATGGAACTCAGCCTCCTGCATGCAGGGTTGTGCACTTCATGTTCTTATTGCTGTTAGAAATGAGTGGTGAAGGAATTGCACCTGTGCATAGGCTGGTTTGGCACCTGGCACCAGCCACCATTGCTTTTGCCACAATGCTCAATTTTTTTTCTCATTTTTCTAATCAAAGATGACCACTGTTATCACTTATGTCCACCAATCATTCAAAACATTTTTGACACAGCATTTGCCAGTGCTGCCACTGTATCATCAATAACTGGGTGCATTTTAGCTGGGATATACTACAGTTTGAGATGTATAGATCTCCCTTTAAACAATATGATTAAAAGGAAACAGAGATAACCACTGTTGCATGGGTATTGCATTGACTAAGTGTTGCATTTATCCTGTTGCTAAATTTACCATTTTATGGTTTTTGTTCAGTTACTTTTAAGAAGAAGGTTTTTTAGTTTAACTGGGTTTGATAGATTTCTTTGTCATAATTCACTGAAAATTTTTGCCACAATGTTCCATCTAAGGATTTCTACATGCACCACTGTCATAATATCAAGCAAGAAATAATAGCTGTTAATAGGCTCAAACAGCTGCCTGATGCCCTAAGGACCATGCATCAAAGCATAGGAGGGAGGGGGAAGAGTTGCATGTTTTTAAAAGAGGGCTGAAATTTTTTATTGAGTTTTTGAAACTGTGCAACAATATTGTGATTGTTTCAACAGGAAACAGCATGGCTCCTACCCTGCCATATACCACATCCATTTCAAGTTGAAACTTTTAATTAGTCTGTATTCTGAAACGGGCTGCCATAGTCAGACAATACTTGCACTGTGTACGTTAGATGTTACACATTAATTTCTTGAAGCCATTCGCTTTGTGGATCCCATGGACTAGCTGAAAACAGGTCTTGGGCAGATCACTGTCCCACAAAGTGGAATTGTATGTATAACCTTGCACACATACATATGTATGTATGTATATTTGTATGGCCTTGCACCAATTTGACCTTTCACACCTCTGTTGTCAGCCACCATGTCTTCGCGCCGTGCCGCCACCCGCCGCGGGGTCACCAAGAAGCGCGCCCAGCGCGCCACCTCCAATGTGTTCGCCATGTTCGGCCAGGCCCAGATCCAGGAGTTCAAGGAGGCTTTCAACATGATTGATCAGAACAGAGATGGCTTCGTTGATAAGGAAGACCTTCATGATATGTTGGCTTCACTGGGTATGAGCGTGGGCAGTGGCACCCTCCTGTGGGTGGGGTGATGTTTCATTTCATCCACTGAGGGAGATGGTACTGTAAATGCGCATCTTTTCAAAATGTGAAAACATTAGGTTTCTGTGGTATCAGCCTGATTTAGCATTCAACCATCTCCCAGGTTTGGCAGTTATTGATCCAACGCTAAACATGTCCCGGTCAGCCAGTGAATCATCTGTTGTTTATAATGCATCAAAACAGCTTAGCTGCTCGGTGTTCATCATCATCAGATCCATACTTTGCAGTTCTCATATCATCAGATCCACATTGTATATGTACCCTGTAATGCGTTTCATCATCACATCTGTACTCTGCAATGCTTGCCATCATCAGATCCATACTGTGCATTGTTCATCTTGAGCAGATCTGTTCTGTGCATTGCACATCATCATTAGATCTGTGTTGTGCAGTGCTCATCACCATCAGCTCCATACTTTGCAGGGCTCATAATCATTAGATTCATGCCATGCAGTGCTCATTGTTTCAATACCAGACCCAGACCCAGACCAGAATGGCCTGCTCATACCTGCCTGCTCAGTGGCCGCTGTCACGTGTTCATGCCCCTCCGCCGGCAGGCAAGGACCCGACCGACGACTACCTGGAGGGCATGATGGGAGAGGCGCCCGGCCCCATCAACTTCACCATGTTCCTCACCCTATTCGGAGAGCGGCTGCAGGGCACCGACCCCGAGGAAGTCATCAAGAACGCCTTCGGCTGCTTCGACGAGGACAACGCCGGCGTCATCTCGGAGGACCGGCTGCGCGAGCTGCTAACCAGCATGGGTGACCGCTTCACCGACGACGACGTGAGTGGACGCCGTCGCCAAGGTGCTGTGCCAGCCACTTCACAGTGATGCTGACCACTGTGCCACGTATGATCAAATAGGGTTTTGTGTGCCTTTGTTGAGAAAAATCTCATCATCTACCTATTGGGCGGCCACTGATCCTTTGAATATATGTGTATATATATATATATATATATATATATATGATTTTGTCTGTGGTCTTGTAGCTGATGCCACTTTTCGATAAATTAAGCAATGCAATCTCAGCCGGGTGAATGTAATCGTTTGTTCGGCTGGCTGTTTCATCAGGGTATCTGCTTTTTGGCTGGCGAACTATTGTTTACTTATCGTATGTAAACTGATTGTATGCACACTGTCTGAGTTTGTATAGCTCTCTGCTACCAGATGGTATTGTTACCAACATGTCCAATGGCACGCTTCACAAAGGCCTGGCTGTCGTGATAACCTTGCTGTTTCGTTACGGCCATACTCACCGCGTGTGCTGAATGGTAATCCCTGCCGTGACCTTCGTCTCCGACTCGCCGGCCTGGCAGGTGGACGAGATGTACAAGGAGGCGCCGATCAAGGGCGGCATGTTCGACTACGTCGAGTTCACGCGCATCCTGAAGCACGGCGCCAAGGACAAGGACGAGCAGTAGCGGCTCCAGCCCTTCCAGCGGCCCGGCCTCTTGCGCGCCTTGATCCCGGCCGGAAGACATTCTACTTCACATTCGCAGCAGGTCTAGGAGAGTGCGCCTCAGACTGACGGCCGCTTTCGTATTTTTACATTTTTTTTTACCATTTCGTTTCGGTGAGAGCTGCGCGGTTTCCTGCTGAAGGATCCGAAATGCCGGTAACAGTGCATGTCGGTTATTGTCGTCATGCAGGTTTCGTGGTGTTGTAGCTGAAATTCATAAAAGTGATGAGTGCCGCCGTTCGCTGTCACTACGCCGTACCGAATTGTGCGCAGCAAGAAGTAAAGGATTTTAGCAGACAGTGGCAGTGACGTTGACCAGTCGTGTCTCGTGTGAAATGGGTGCCGAGAACCCAGAGTGAGTGGCCAGGTCATGATAAGTAACTTGATGATGAATGTGCTTTTTAACTTTGTAATAACTTGTTGCAAGGCTTAAACATGAAATATTTATGATGTAGCTGTGAAGGAAATCGAAATATAACACGTCCGTTGTTCACACAACAACCTTCCATTCTTGACGTGTTGAGTTCAAGTCTGAAACCCGTTGGTCTTCGGTTCTGGAAGCTGTCCTCCAGCACCATTACTCCAGACTGGCTGTCACATACTTTGGGCGTTGGTTGAACAACGATTCATCACCGAACGCGGGGTGAACAACGCCTGATGACCGCGCGATGGGCGAACAGCGGCTGATGACCGCACGATGGGCGAACAACTGATGACCGCACGATGGGCGAACAACGCCTGATGACAGCACGATGGGCGAACAGCGGCTGATGACCGCAAATGGGCGAACAACGGCTGATGACCGCACAATGGGCGAACAACGGCTGATGACCGCACGATGGGTGAACAGTGGCTCGTGATCGCGCGTCAGGTGAACAGCGGTAATTGCTCATGCGGCACATGACGCTGGAGACTGGTGCGGGCCAGTTGCGAGATGTCACGATCAGTTCCGAAGATAAGCGCGTTGAACTGAGCGCAGTCGAAGGCATCATGAAGGGAAAGCTGTATGGCAAAAGAGAACCATGACAGTTACGGTGGGGTAGCTGCTCGTTCCGGCAATTTGATCAAACATTTTTCTACGCGACGCTCTGTGATGTCTTCTCATTTGTACTTTTGTCAACGTAGCGCCTTTGTTCTGTAGCCCGTGGAACACGGCCTGGCGACGAGTTTTCGCCACAGCGCACTGGCAGGATGTGATTCATCATTCGCGGGCAAGCATCTAGCCGGATGACGTGCACACGTCTCGCAAGTGGGTCATAGGTCACTGGGTCATTAGGGCAACCTGGGCATGCTTATCGATGCCTGCTGGGATGAAGACAATCCGTGTAGCCCACCTCTATACATGATCATGAACGTTGACTTTCTTGGCGCATAAACTTCAAAATACCGACGCGTCTGCGAGCTGCGGGCAATCTTCTCGTGGGCGCAGCAGATTCAGCGGTGCTATTATCTGAAAACGTTTTTTTTGCACATGTAAGTATTTTATGTCTTGTGGCATCTAACGAGGTAGTATCTAGTCACCATGTCATCAATCACAATATCGAATGTTTTTGACGTGTTGGTAATTCAGCCTGACGACCCTTCCTTCACACGACATGACTTCAAGAGCAAAATGGGCAGGCATTTCGTATTACACCACAAGCATTTGCCCACAGTGAATTTTGGCGTAAAGACGCCTTCAGTTTCAGTATTTTTACCATATTATGCAGTGTTGAGGATCTTTAGGTGTCTGGATGACAGGAACTTTTGAATAAACTCTAGAATGCATGGCAAGTAGGGATGGCTCACAACTTTGAGCCACACACTGACAAAACATTTGTATGATTGAGCTCCAAAATGCATGATAAGTTGTAGTGATGGTTTACAATTTCTGGCCACACACTGACAATACATTTGTGTGATCAAGCTCCAAAATCTGTAACAAGACGTAGTGATGGCTCACAACTTCCAGCCACACACTGACAATATATTTGTATAATAGAGCTCCAAAATGCATGATGAGTTGTAGTGATGGTTCACAATTTCTGGCCACACACTGACAATACATTTGTGTGATTGAGCTCCAAAATGCATAACAAGTTGTAGTGATGGCTCACAACTTCTGGCCACACACCGACAACACATCTGTCTACCTCAAGAGTTTGGTGCAATTTCAACTTTTGCTGGTGTGAAGACACATTGCCTTGCATGGCATATGATGTTATCCCAACTTGTACCTGGAATTATAGGGTATAATGGTCAAGTGATCAGCACCTTCAGCTCCCATGCTTGGCCCTCATTGAGACCCTGGTCACACAATGACAGCTGAGCACTAAATTGGCCTCTGTAGTCTCTGTTGCTTGCTTGTGTCTTATGGAGTGAATAAGGTGTAAGAAAACCACCATTCTGTTTGAAAATAAAATGGCAGCAGACACCTGGCATGCAAATTTGAAGCCTGAACAGCATGCATGTGGTACTCCTTGGTTCTACCATGGGTAAATTATGTCGCATCTCTGCCAGTCAAATGCACAGGTTGTATGTACATTGTTGTGTAATTTGTATAGCTGTATTGCAGATCTGGCATATTTTCTAAATGCATGGGATCCCTAAACCAATAAATACATAAAGCTTTTGTATTCCTAGCATTTGTTATAAGGTGTGGAGTTGTGTTAATGTGCTGCGTTGCAGTTGTTGCCTTTGCACATACAGAACTTGTAGACATCATGTTCATTGTATTTCTTTTGCCTGTATTCCATGCTTGAAACGTACAGCATGGGTCTTTTGCTAACATAATGTGCCGATTCCAGCCCTGTTCTCACCACATAGCAAGATATTGACAAACAACATGGATTCTGACAGTGATGATGACAATGTGCACTTTGGGACTCCTCTGGAGCCCCTGGAAGAAGGTAAGATGCTCTGCATCTGTGTGGTATTGTCATATTTCTTAATTGCTACACACAATATAATTTTTCTGGCTCTCATGAGCATTAGGAGGGGCTCAAGACAACATTTGGAGGGGCTCAGCCTCTCCAAAAGTATATATAGTGATGCCCTGGTTGGCAACCCAACTAATTTTTCCTGTCCAAAGCCAGAGGCAATATATATATTGTTTAGACATTATATGGCCTTGCAGACTGAATTGTCTAAAAGCCCAACAGCTGAATACTAACAACTTGTTTCCCCACAAGCCCAAGTATCACATGATAGACTCTTGATGAACCTCTAGTCCCACGCCACTAACCCACCACAACCGCACCTTTACCTACCGACCTGGGCTGGCGCGCAGGCAGCGCCGCCAAGCGGCGACCACCGGCACTGGAGGATCAGACGGTGCGTGACGCGCGCGGCCGCCAGCGCTTCCATGGCGCCTTCACGGGCGGCTTCTCGGCCGGCTTCTTCAACACGGTGGGCTCGCGGGACGGCTTCCAACCGGCGACGTTCGTGTCGTCGCGCTCGAGCCGCGCCGAGGGCCGGTCCGCAAGACCTGAGGACTTCATGGATGACGAGGTGAGCGTGGCGGGTAGCTGCGCGTCGCCGCTCCCGGAGGCTCAACGGAGGGGGATGGGTCGTGTGCGTGGGAAACTGCAGTCAACGAGCTCGGGGATGGTGTTTGCTTGCATTACGCGAAATTTGTGGTGGTTGTCTCGTGCGCAAAAAGATGGCAAAGCTAGTGATCCTGCATGGTAATTGGTTATAGGTGGATAGAGACTTCAATAACGCTGGCTAAACGTGGGCTGGCTGGGTTTGCTCACAACTGTATCTCAGCGTTTTTATGAAGTTTGCTGAAAATTTAAGGTCTTTGCTGGGGAAGCACAAACGGAGGTTTGGTTCAGCGTCATTGACACTGCTCACTGGTCTCATGCTTCATCAATTTTGATGTTTTCTGGACAGGACCGGGGTGAGCACGGGATAGCGCCCCAGCGCGTGCAAGCCAAGTCGGACTTCCAGGAGGCGCCGACAGGTGGCACGAAGCGAAGACATCCACAGTTCGACGAGGGCCCCATTCCCGGGCAGCCCGTGCTCGAGCAGCTGATCAAGCCCGTCCGGTGAGAGTTTGAGTTGAGAGTTTGAGTTGAGAGCCTGGCGTCCTAAAGTCAGCGACTGCAGGTGCCTTGATGAGCAACTGTATCGTGCAGGCCAGTAATGCTCCATGACCAACTTCACTTCATGCATCGATTAGATGAAGAAGTAAATTGCTGGGTAACGACTTTGTGCCACGATCTCGATCTTAGCACGGTTAGTTTCGCTTCCACTCCATGACTTGGGAGACACCTATGTGAGCGTGCACTCGCGTGCTCCCTCCGTCTGCGGCGTCCTGGTAAACCCACCCGTCCCCCCCCTTCCCCCCCCCCCCCAGGGATACGGTGGGGGTGCGGATTCTGAAGTCGATGGGCTGGCGGCCCGGCCAGGGCATCGGGCCCCGCGTCACCCGCGCAGAGAAGAAACAGCAGCAGAAGGTGCGTGCCGGCCCAGTCAGGAGCTGGCTCCTGGTGCCGGTGTCAGTGCACGCTGTGATCTGACTCAGCTTTATCGCCCCTGCTGATCGATCGATGCACGTTGGCATCTCAAACATTTTGTGTGTAGGCTGGGCTCGATATGTTCCATTACCTGCGAAGCGTGTAGCATAATGTCTTATGCGAGGATTTGAATGGTGGCACACTAGTCCCAGAAAGCCCTGGTTTATCGTGGGTGAACTAACACAGCAACACCAACCTGCGCTCGTGACAAGTAAGCGCGCGCTCCACCCAGCAGCCGACCACCCACCCCGACGCCGTCCGCCGATCTTCCAGGTGTACGGCTGCGCGCGCCCTCCCGGCGCCGACTCCGCCGCGGCCGCCGACTCCGACTCCGACTCGGACTCGGACGCTGCGCTACGGGAGGTGCTGCTGGCGCCGGACGACTCGGAGGCGCCGCTGGTGCGGCCCAAGGACGACCTGTTCGGGCTGGGCTACCGCGGCCTGGAGCGGCGCGCCGTGCTGGGGCCGCCCTCCGGCGACCCGACCCTCCGCTACAGGGACGCCAAGGGCAAGCTGGCCGTCCGCGGACAGGTGGGCCGCGCCGCCGGGCGAGCGCGGGCCGGCAGGGCGCCTGCCAACGGCCGACCAGTGTGGTGATGGGGGCTGTTGGACGGCGGATAGCCCGGCACTGGTCGGTGGATAGCACAACACTGGATAACCCAGCACTCGTCGGCCGTGGATGTAGAGGCTCTCTGGGGAGGGAGTGGGAGGTTGGGCTTCTGCGCTAGTGATGTAGCCTTGCAGTCAGCTGTGCTAATGCTGATCGAAGGCATACGATTTCTCATTTGCCTTGTTGGGTCTTGCTTGTGGTCATAGCGCACCTGTTGCTTGTCTTGTGGAAGAGAGAGAGAGGCGATAGAGAAGCGTCCTGGCCTCACCCTCCTTCGCCTCGCCGAGCAGGCGTTCGGCGTGGGCGCCTTCGAGGAGGAGGACGAGGACATCTACACCACCGAGGACATGTCCAACTACGACTTCTCCGAGTCGGGCCCGGAGCGCGGTGCGCGCGGAGGGCGGCCGGCTCCCTCGGCCGCCGACCTGCTGTCGCGCGCGCTGGCCGGCTTTCAGCTGGCGTCGAGCCGGCCGGCGGCGCGCCCGCGCTACCCGCCGCCGCCGCTGCCGGCCGACTTCCGGCCCGAGCACCGGGCGCGCGGCTCGCGCTTCGAGCCGCTGCCGGAGGAGCGGCGCGGCCCTCGAGCGCCACCGGCTGTCGGCCGGCCAGCGCGCACGGCTGATCGGCGAGGAGGACGCCGCGGCGGCGGCGACGGCGGTCAGCGCCCCTGGCGGAGCCGGGGAGAAGGTGGCGGCGACGCCCGGCGCCGACGCTGACGAGGCGAAATTGACGCTGGCGTCCGGCGTTGCCGCCAGCGCCGTTCACCCTCAGCCCCCGGTCAGCGCGCCGGCCGCTCCGGCGCTGGCGCGGCCGGCGGCCAGCGCCTCTGGCGACGGCGCGGGGAAACCGCCGTCAGCAGCGGACAGCGCGCGGCTGCAAGAGGTACACCGGCTGCTGGCAGAGGCGCCAGCGCCGGCCGGTCCCACACTGAAGCCGTTCGCCCGCGATCCGGAGAAGCAGGCGCGCTACGAGAAGTTCCTCAAGCTGTCGGCCGCCAATAGGAAAGGTGGGTCCACCGTCGGTGGCATCGTGTCACGCGGTCGCGCAGATGACTTGTAATCTTAACGTTAGGTTTACGTTAGATGTGTATGCTCCTGCCATGTTCAGTTTGATAAGTCGGTGATTGGCGATGCTTGCACTGATTAGTTTTCAGTGGCCCCTGTAGCATTGGTGTTGGTCTTAGCACTCCAGATTGATCCGCCTCGCTATCATTTGTGTGGAACTGCCCGGCCCATGTCGTGGGGAGTCGTGGTCACCAGAGAACTATTGCCTCCTGACGGCACTGGCGGCCTTTCTAACAGACTGGGAGCCGGAGTGCGAACAGATCTGACCTGACCTGACCTGTCTATCAGAGGACTACCGCCTGCTGCTGCCGGCCTCGATGACCGACTGGGAGCGGGAGCGCGAGGTCAGCGAGTTCGCCCGGGCGGCCCAGCTGTTCCGGCCGCTGGCCGCCTCGCTGGCCGACCGGTTCGTCTCAGCGGGCACCGCCGAGCAGGAGCGGCCGACGCCGGCCGCCCGGCCCGCCGACGACCCGGCGGCCGAGGCGGCGCGGCGCCGCATGTTCGGCCCGCTCACCAGGCGGCGCCAGGAGTGGCACCCAGCGCCGCTCCTCTGCCGCCGCTTCAACGTCAAGAACCCCTACCCGCAGTAAGTGCGCCGTCCTTGTGACGCGTGTGGGCTGCGGACGGGGTCGGGGACGACCTCTGGGGCTGGTGATAGACTAGTGCTCGATAGTGGTGTTATCATTACGGCCAGCGTGCGCATCTGTTATGTTACTGAATGGAACCTTGTGTAGTTGGTGCCTGATTTCAATAATATCCCGGGCATAGAGTGCGGATACTTAATGAAGACACCACGAATCGCGACGGTTACTTCCCACTGTTTCCCGAAATCATCATACCCGTGGGGAAATCGGTGTGACCCAACTCAAACCGGGCACACGTGGCCCCTATCTGTGGCCCTGACCTGGGCCCTCCCCGCAGTTCGAGCCTGGTAGGCACGCTGGGCTCCGGAAGCGGCCCTTCGCGCTCGCAGTTCGAGGCGCTGGACACGCCCGCCCTGGAGGCGCCGCCTGCCGCCGAGCCGACGGCAGCGCCATCTGCGTCCGCCGCCCAGTCGGAGCCGGGAGGGCACCCCAAGAGCGGCCGGTTAATGTGGGACCTGCTGCTGGCTGACGAGGCGGCGCAGGCGGAACGGGGGCAGGCGGGTCAGGTGAGCTGTCGGTGGACGGTAGGGGCTAGGCAGCCGGCCGTCATCCCAATACAAGACACGGGTGTCCTGTACCTCCCAAATCTGTCTCGTGGCTTTCCGACTGTCATTGGCAGCTGACGAATACAAAACACGGGTGTCCTCTAGCTGCCAAATCTGTCTCGTGGCTTTCCGACTGTCATTGGCAGCTGGCGTTGTTCCGCCAGCAGAACGCTGCCGCCAGGTAAGCGTAACGGGTCCGAGCCCGTGTAATGCGCAGGCTTGAACGGGATCGGTCCACTATGCAGGTCGCAATTCTGTTTAATAGCCGGTGAAAGCCGCGTTGCGGTGCAGAAACTGCGGCTACAATCCGCCAACGGGACTGCTCGGTGTCGGTGGTGACATACGAACGGCACAGCTGTACGTTTGTGTCTTTGTGACACCTGGCAGCGACTATTGATCGTCAGTGGTGATATTGGATCACCACAGCTGCGGAGCGGCGGTCGTTATATGATAAAAAAGATCTGCACGTCACGTTTTTCAGTAGCTAACTAGCTTGCGTTTGCTCCCCACAGGACACCTCTCAGCGGGCGGCCGCTCCTGGGCCTGCCGAAGCCCCGTCGCAGGTGCCGGCGACGGTGCCGGCGCCGGTGCCGGCCCAGAAGCCGCCGGCGGACCTCTTCAAGGCCATCTTCGACGACTCGAGCAGCGACTCGGAGGCCGAGCCGACCGCCGTGACGTCACAAACTCCGGCGGTGACGTCACAAGCTCCGGCGGCGACGTCACAATCCACGCCGCCTCCCACGCCGGCGCCGCCGTCGGCAACACGAGCGGCGGCGCCTGTGACGTCACAGCCGGCGTCATCGGCGGCGACGCCGGCTGCTCCGGTGCCGGCCGGGGCGGCACCACCACGGCCACCGGACGGAGCCGCGGCGCTCACCCGCCCCACGGCGTCGGCGTTCTTCGATCAGGCGCCGCCGGCCGCCGTCAAGAAGGCTGGTTTCAGCCTGTTCGACAACGTCAACCTGGACGAGCTGAACAGCTGGCGGCGGAGCAGCGAGCTGCCGGCGCGGCTGGCTGACGCCCCGCAGCCGCCGGTCGTCGTCGCACCGCCGCCGGCAGAGCCATCTGACGACGAGTACGGTCCCAAGCTCCCGCCGCGTCCGCCGGGCGGTGGTGCTGCGTCCCGCCCGCTGGTGCCGGAGGGGCACCGCGATAGTGATGGAGGCGAGTGGAAGGAGAAGTCACCCGGCCGGCACAAAAAGAAGAAGAAGCACAAGAAGAGCGAGAAGAAACGGAAGAAAAGTAAGAAGCGTGCGAGTGATGATTCGGACTCGAGTGATCTGGATGGTGAGCTGCTGAACAAGCTCAGGGAAGTGGCAACGAAAAAGAAGAAAAAGAGCTCGCATCGTTGACATCATGGAATACAACATAACGGGGCCGTGGTTTGGGATGTTTCTGGCAGATTGATGCAACTGATGCATGACCTTACATTGTTCGGTAAACGACACACGCGAAGGCGGATTTGCTGCTGAATATTTTGTTCAGCGTTTTGCAGCTGCGTGCAGTTTTTATCAAGTTCCTAAATTGCCTGCTGGCGAAGTGTTTGAATCACAGCCCTCGCTAAGCATCGATCCCGCCTGCCGTTCGCGCTATTTTCCCATTCGATGGTTAGAAGGCAGGAAAACAATTCTCCGCAGTCAGTAACCCAACCAGTACCGGGCATTTCTTAACGTGCCGTGTGATGCAGTGGGCTAGACTGCCAGTACTTTGGGTTCCCCTCTCTGTCTGGGAAATGACCGAGGGCTCGTCCACAAATTACGTTACGCATGAAGGAGGGAAGGGAGGAGGGGGGGGGGGGGGGCACTGGCGTAACGGGAGCATAACAAGGAGGTAGGGCCAAGCAAATGCTACTTTTCTGGGACGTTGCGCTGCACAGCGTAACTAGGACGAGGGGGTCGCCCGGTGTAACCAGTGCGTAACCAGGGGGAGGGTCGAAAAGTGGCATAAACTGGCAAAATTGCGTAACGTTATTTTCGGAAGACCGCTGAAATGGAATTGAGGTCTATATGGTCACTGGCAGCTCCGAGTTGGCAAGAGGACCGCGACCCCCGACGACAGCAGACACTTAGTCTCAAAAGACTGCCTCTTGAACGGTGTATCCCCCGCGCAGACGGTTCCACTGCCGATGTTGCTGTCCGGACCTTGAGCGGCTGTCGTTCGCTGCTCCGTGGCTAGGTAAGGTAGGCTCCGTGGCCAGGCTAGGTAAACCCAGACTTGTGTATATCACCACCGACTCCGCGCGACAACCGCTTACAAAGCGATAGAGCTTCGCAACATCTATTTTCCCGGGTAACTTGACCCCCCCCCCCCCCCACACCTCATTCCCACTTGTTTTGCCACTGAAGGCTGTTGCTGCGCCACTGTCGTTCCGGCGCATGAGCGCGAACACGTGAAAAGATTGTTTCCAATACCGAGAACACCCACGGAAATCGTTTAAACCCGACCCGAATACACGCCAACCCGCCGCTTCAGACCGTTCGCCACAGTCGCGCACGAACGCCTTCCGCCGAATTCTGAGCACCGCTTGAAAGAGCACTTAAAGGGCTCGAACATGAACTGGGCATGCAGCCAGACTAGCGATGGTGGATTCAGCCGTCTACCTTGTGCCTAGCACTGCGCACATTTTCTCATCCTGCCGTTCGGTTGATGCGCGCCGCCAGCCCTGCGCTACGCTGCCTTTCCGTCGACGGCCGACGCCAGTTCGTTACTGAGCTTGTATTACGCCTGGCAGCATCTGCTCATTGCAAACCAACGCCACACGTCACACCCCGTCGGCGGTCCACAGGCCCGCGGCTCCACAGTTCGTTGCCGGTAAAATAATAGACCACGAACCAGCATGTACTGAACACGTGAGGATACGTAACAAACAAAAACGCGCTGCCAAAAAGCCACAAATCGGCGGCGCGCACCGCGTACAGTGGCGCCGTGCCCTTCACCAGCCAGCAGGGCGGCAGGGGCGCCCGCTCCAGCATGGCCCCCACGCCCAGTCACTCGCAGTCTCTCGCACTCTCGTTCTCTATCAGTCCGCTTCAGCCGGGACAGGTTAGCAAGCATGTTATGTACACGGAGGAATATCAAGATTGCATACACTGGAGGCGGCAAGGCGGCCGCGGCTACGCAACAGAGGAAGCTACGATCACCGCTCCCCGGCGGCCGGCGTGCGGAAGGGGAGGGGTGGAGACCGGGGGATGGGGGGGGGGGGGGGCGGGACCAGGGCGGACGGGCGTCAGCGCGCCAGCTAGTGACGTGGAGCGCTCGCGCGGTAGGCGAGCTGTCGTAGCAGGCGGCTCGGGCCGCGGTCGCGGGCCGCCGCCCGCGCGCCGAGCCGGGGCGCGCCGCCCGCCGCTCGCGACCGCACACCCGCGGAGGAGCCGGCGCCGACGGCGGCGGCGGCTGCACCCCGGCAGACGCCGCGAGCGGCGCCCGGGCCGCGCCCTGCCGCAGGGCCGGACCGAATCGGACGGGCTTGCCCCGGGCCGCCAGACGCGGCCGGGGGAAACAATCACAGGTCTGCCTAGCCTAGCCTACCCAAGGGACGCTGTCCGCGCACCGAGTCGCGTGCCCAGCTGCAGAGCGCGCGCGCCGCGCGCCGCCAGCGCGGCGGAGACCGAGAGCGGGCAAAGCTCGGGCCGACGGCGACACGCGCGCCCCCCACACCGCACCGCCGCGCGCGCCGGCCACCACACGATAAGTTAACACAACGGCTAGCACACAGGACACTAGAATTAAATACCTAGGCTGACGTCGCCCATCCCGCACGCGTCTATCACACGGTGGCAGCCTGCGCGCGCGCCGCCCCGTCTAGCCGCCGCGCCAGGTCTCGGCCGGGCCGCCGCCGGCCGTCACCGGTCGCACGCCACGTGACCGAGCCCAGCCCGCCGTCACCCGGCGCGGGTCGATGTCACGTGACCCGGCCCAGGTCAGCGTCACCCGGCGCGGGTCAACGGTCGGACGTCACGTGACCGAGCCCAGCTCGCCGTCACCCGGCGCGGGTCGACGTCACGTGACCCGGCCCAGGTCAGCGTCACCCGGCGCGGGTCAACGGTCGGACGTCACGTGACCGAGCCCAGCTCGCCGTCATCCGGCGCGGGTCGACGTCACGTGACCCGGCCCAGGTCAGCGTCTCCCGGCGCGGGTCAACGGTCGACGCCACGTGACCGAGCCGTCTCCCAGCGCGGGTCGACGTCACGTGACCCGGCCCAGGTCACCGTCACCCGGCGCGGGTCGACGGTCGACGCCGCGTGACCCGGGCGACAGCTGCCCGGCGCGGCTGAAGGTCACGTCGCCGGGCGCCGGTCAAAGTCACGCGACACGGGCCCGGTCGTCACGCGCCGGGCGGGAGACCTGTGGCGACGGCCGAGTCCTGACTAGGTTGGAATGTAGAGAGCTCGGGGCGGCGGCGCGGCCTTGCCGGCTAGCGGCACTCCCACACCTTCACCGTCTGGTCCACGCTGCCGGTCACCACGAACGGCGCCGTCTTGTGCATGTCTGCAACGGAGGAGGCGTCTCAGTAGAGCACCAGCCGCGCCCGAGACGTCGCTGCAGACAGGCGCCACGTCGCTATGAAAGCGAGGTGAACGGAAGCCCGGTGATGGATTGGTGACGCAGGACACCCCTTAGAAAGGCAAGACATTGGTGTTTGAGACAATCAAATTGGGTGCTATATCATCAAATTTTGATAGCAAGGCAGGCTCACGCTGACTTTATCATGCTGCCGATTAGGGCTAGTTAACTAATTCATTCATAAATGTCGCAATCTTATCACATCCCAGAGCAAGTGGCAGTAAATCCCGAACACATTTACGCATCTAAATAGCGGCGAACCAGCCCGTAATAAGTGAGAGACGACACACGACCTGTCCCGGTAGGCCCCGATGTTCTCACTCGAGCGACCCATTTAAAAACACACCCGAAAACTCCAGCTCGCTACGTGCTCAGAGTCCACGCCAGCACAAGTTGTGTCCCATCATTCGGCCACAGCCGCTCATTTCTCGGTCGGCTGCGGGCCTAAGGTCTCCTAGGGCCTCCTAGGGCCTCCCAAGGCCCCCTAGGGCCTCCTGGACCGACCTAGTGACGTGCAGAAGTGCTGGTGCGCCTCGAGCGTCCGATGACAGCGCTTGGCCTTGATGTTCCAGGTGCGCACCGTCTTGTCGTCGGAGGCCGAGAGCAGGTACAGGCCGCCCGGGTGGAACGACAAGCCGCGCACCCAGTTGTCGTGGCCGACCAGGGTCAGCAGGCACTGGCCCGAGACGGCGTCCCAGATCTGAAGTAGGGGTAGAAGGCAGGGTCAGAGGGGAGGGTCAGGGGGAGGGTGGCGGTCACGGTCAGGGTCAGCAAGCACTGACCCAAGACGGCGTTCCAGACATGAAACAGGGGCAGAAACCAGGGTCAGGGGGAAGATCGGAGGGAGGGTCACGGTCAGGGTTAGCAAACGCTGGCCGGAGACGGCGCTCAACATCTAAAACAGGGGCAGAAGACGGTCAGAGGGGAGGGCCACGGTACGGGCCAGCAGGCACTGGCCCGAGACGGCGTCCCAGATCTGAAACAGGGGCGGAAGACAGGGTCACACGGGAGGGCCAGGGTCAGGGTCAGGGTCAGGGTCACGGTCAGGGTCAGGGTCACGGTCAGGGTCAGCATGCACTGGTCCGAGATGGCGTCCCAGATCAGAAAGAGGGGCAGAAGACAGGGTCACGAGGGAGGGCCAGGGTCAGGGTCACGGTGAGCAGGCACTGGCCCGAGGCGGCGTCCCAGACCTGAAGGAGGGGCAGAAGACAGGGTCAACGAAAACTCAGGGTCACGGTCCCGGGCAGGGACAGCAGACGCTTGCTGCAGACGGCACACCAGATCTGAGAGACCGTCGGTCAACGTCGGCTGACGAACAACCAGCAGCCTGAGACGGTCAGGGCCGGTACGGTACTCAGACCTGACAAGGGACGGCGAGCTCTCAGATGGGCGTGATGCACGGCAGTACGGTGTAGTGCTTGGCCTCATGGCCGAATGGCCAATGGCGGAACTCGTCGTAAGAAGCAGCCGTCGTTAGTTACAGACGCATGGAGTTACCGAATACGACATTCGCGTGGCAGCCCCTAAAGCCGGTGTGTGGGGCCGGTAAAACATCACCACACTGCACCAGACCCCGAGCCCCGGCGCGTCACGCCGCCGGCTGCGTCGCTCACCATTCCGCTCCACGACAAACCAGTCGCAGTCACCATGACGCTCATACCGGGCCAGCGCCATACAACACGCACCGCGCGCTCTGCCATTATCCACCGGTGGAAAGCATATCATCGACCGGCGTCGCCTCCGCAGCTGCCGTGCCGTGTGCTGTAACGCGTCGTGTCGTGTCGTGTCGTGTCGTGTCGTTGTCGTTATCGTGTCGTGTCGTGTCATGTCGTATTGTGTCGCGCCATGTCGCGCCGTGTCGTGTCGTGTCGTGTCGTGCCATGCCGGTGCCGTGCCGTGCCGTGTCGCACCCTGACGTCACCGGCGTCCAGCCCAGCTCCAGCTCCGGGGCAGCAGCGGCCTGAGCACCAGCGCCGCGCCGCTCACCTTGATGGTCTTGTCGCGTGAGCCAGAGGCCAGGAACGGTCCCGGGTGGCCCGCCTGCTTGTTGTTGCCGCTTGCGCCCTCGTTGATGGCCGCGGACGCCGCCGGCGGCGCCCAGGCGATACACTCCACCACGTGCTCGTGCTCCCGCAGCTCCATCTGGCGAAGATGTTAGGGCGGCGTTCGAACAACACGTCTCCAGGTCATGCGTGATAACCGCGCCACACCCGGGGGAGAAATCAGGCGGCGACAAGTGAATGCAAGTCCAGCCGCGCTCGTTCGCGTCCGTTGAATCCCCGCTAGCGTCGGTATTCAGACGGAAACGCCAAGTTAGAAGAACTGGCGTACGAATCGTTCCGCATCATGCTCCACTAATCCCTTACAAACGGTCATTCAACGGCAAGCATATCGCGCCTATAACGGCAAACGCAGCGTGCGCGAATAAGTCATTGTTCCTGGCGGCAGTCACGACCACGCCAGTGCGGCAGCGACGACAGTCTCTCTCCCTCTCCCTCTCCCTCTCCCTCTCCCTCTCCCTCTCCCTCTCCCTCTCCCTCTCCCTCTCCCTCTCCCTCTCCCTCTCCCTCTCCCTCTCCCTCTCCCTCTCCCCTCTCCTCTCCCTCTCCTCTCTCTCCTCTCTCTCTCTCTCTCTCTCTCTCTCTCTCTCTCTCTCTCTCTCTCTCTCTCTCTCTCTCTCTCTCTCTCTCTCTCTCTCTCTCTCTCTCTCTCTCTCGCTAGTCGGAACTATAGCGGTCTAGCGGTTACAGGTCGTGTAGCAGCACCTAAACAGCGCCGCTCACGGACCGCCGAGCACCACCCACGCGCGCCCCGAGCGCAGTCAGCGGCGCACCTTGCACTCCTTGGAGGTGATGTGCCAGACGCGCACCGTCTGGTCGTTGGAGCAGGAGGCCATCAGCTGGCCGTCCGGGTGTACGCGCACCATGCGCACCCACTCGCGGTGCCCGGTGAACGTGCGCACGCAGTACCTGTTGGCAGCAGTGTTTCAATATTCGGTCACTTGGGTGGCAGTAACGTCGCTACTTTTCATGCTATTACACCCCTGGCTTGGGGTTCATTGCCTGTTGCTCCTCCCCTTGCTCAAAATAGGCCAATCAACATCGAGCTGGGCGGTGCATAGCTCAGCATCAGGCCTCAGGCTTGGGGAACGGACCGGGCAGGTCAGATGTCTGGTTTCGGGGTCCAAGGCGAACAGATAAGTGCCAGCCAGTTGCGTACGGAGACCGCCGGAGAGCCAGGAATATGGTAGCGTGAGTTCTTATTACACCCTGCACACCCTGCTGGATGAATTACGGAACACCGGTTGCGAGAGGCCGCCGTCATATCGGACGGAGCTGGGGTCGGCCGACGGATGGCTGCTGCCTCTGTGACGAGGGCTGGCGGCTGCAAAAACAGAGCGTCGCCTCCGCACGCAACGAGGACGACCACAGGAAGTCAGATAGACGATAGATAACAAACAAAGGATGTGGGTCGCGTCATGGACCGGTGCCGGCTGGTCAAGCCACAGGTCGAAGTCGAGCGTCGTAAAGTTTTTTATAGGCTCGATGAGCTTGCGGCGTCATTCGCGACACCATAGCCTTGCAGACCGTGTGTGGCCTGCATTGCAACGCTGTCGGAACGCTACAGCCTTCAACTGCCTTTGAACCGAATGCCCCAGACTGGAGAATGGATGCGAGATTTGTATGCCTACGAGGCACTCAAGAACGAATGATCTGCCTGCAGAGTCAACAGCATACTGATGAGTTTCGAACTTTGAGGACCACCAACGCGAACTGAATCCCAACAAACACAGCCGTCACGCACCAGGTCACTGACCCGTCGGGACGAGCGGTGATCGCGGCCACGCCGAGGAGCGCATCGACAGCCCAGTCCTTCACAGGCCAATTGACACGCGCAAAGTGTGACCGCACACAGTCAGGGGCGCCGACCGACCGCGCACCGCCGCTGGACACAAAGAACACCCTCAGGGCGGAGGTCTGACGTTACAGGACGTACCGTCGTCCGACGACTCCAGCATACCGCTGAACTCTGAACCACTCTCTGAACCACTCTTTGAACAGCAGCTGAACAACTGAACAACTGAGCTGTGAACCACGCAGGCTCTGTCCGCCCGCGCCCTCAGCCTGCCCCACCTCACCACACGGGGAGGGGAAGCGAAGGAGCTGGGCAGACACAGCGCGTCGGCTCCACGAGGGGAGAAGGGCAGCGGGGGGGGGGGGGGGGACAACCCACCGCGCTCTTACCCGGTGGCCACCTCCCACATCTTGATGACCTTGTCACGGGACGAGCTGAGGATGAAGTCGCCGGGTGGCGTGAACGTCACGCTGGAGACGTTGTGGTCGTGGCCGTGCATCGTCTTGATGCACTCGTAGTGTCCGCTGAAGTTCCACAGCTTGATGGACATGTCGGCGCTGCACGACACTGCAGCGGCAGGGGGTCGGTCACCACGCGGCACGCACCCCTGCTGCGGTGCACCGTCACTCATCAACTATTTACCTCAATGCTGCAATACCCCCAGGGACTCGTCGAAAGCAAATCATGTCAGCAGCTCCCAATAAAAAATATCTGCACAGAAAAATGATGGTAATTTTCGTATACTGGACCATCGGCGCATCCTTTAACACATCTCAAACGCGAACAGCAAACATGTGTGAATCGATCACGCCGATTAGTGACGTTGGCAACACCAGACGGCTCCCAGTCTCAGCACGTATCGAAACAAAACAACAAAAACCCACATATGTGCCCACGACCACGCGCTGAAGTTCTCGCGATGAAGCTCGCACGCCAACAAGTCACACTCGGCCAGGCCCTGGCTCATACGCGGCACGTTCCGACCACCGACGGCGGGCCGCCGCCGGCCGCGCTCTCACCGAGGAAGGTGCCCGTGTGGTCGAACGCGATGTCCTGCACGCTGTCCGTGTGACCCTTGAGCGTGCGCTCGAAGTCGCCCGAGTCAAAGTCCCACACCTTGATGGTGGCATCCTCGCTGGCCGACACCATCAGGCTGTAGACGGGGTGCAGCAGCACCTGCAGCGACGCCGGGGTCAGGACGAGGCCCTGCGGCACAGCGGGCTCGCCGGCAAACGGCGGTCCGCGACCTGACCACTGTCTTCGGCGCGCCACGCTGCGGTGGTGAGGCGACGCGGGCCCAGACAGGGGTCACGGGTCAGCGCTGGAGCGGGTATGAAAAGGTCAGGTGCCGGGGATGGCCTGTGCGGTCGCAGCAGAACTGCTGTCGCAAAAGGTCACCATAACGAACGCACGTTTCTGGACGCTTCACGGGTGTTCACGAAACGGGGGCATCCATCGAGGGGCCGAGTGTCTGTTCGAATTCGGAACAAAGTCCGAGCAAGTTGCCCCACCACGCCTAACTAAAAATTCGGCAAAGGGATAACGCCATGATTTTCTAATGCCACGCTAGCAGAAAATCATCGCCACTGAGTTCATCTACGACACAGAGTGGCGGACTGAAATCCGGAGCCCTCAGTCACGGCCCTCGCGACCGTTTGGGAGAGCGCGGGTACCGCACCCGCATTCAGCGCGGTCCGCGTGTCGACACCAGCACCGGCGACTCAGGTGTCACCGGCGCCGCCGGCCGCCAGCTGCATCCCGGCGGGCCGGCCGGGGGCGGCGCAGTCCCTGCAGCGGCACCACCGAGCGTGCCTCACGCGGCGGACAGGTGCGGCCGGCGGCCGTACACCTGGTGTGACGCACAGTGCGCCCGTCCGCCGCCATCCGGTCCGACGGACCGCCGCCAACCCGCCGCGGCCCCGATGGGGGGAGGCCGCGACGAAGCCGCGCGCTGTGTGAGCGTCACTGCTGGCCGAGACCGGAGAAACTGTGCAAGTTCCTGACGTAGCCGGCAGGTCTGAGCCTGGCTAGCCTCTTTGGTCGCGGCATTGTGGCCCTGCGAGAGGCCATAATCCTCCACTGACCGTGCCCGAGAGGACACGGTCGATGGAAACTCAATACAACTGACCGGCTCGGCTGCGGCCCCAGTCGGACTGGCGTGTGTGGTCGGCAAAGTCGCAGAAACGACCACGTCCGGCGCCAGCCATTAGCCAATGCAGGCAGCCCGTCCAGGAATATATCAGCCGGCCAGCCGCCGCGGAGGCGGGGAGCTGGCGACAAACGGCTGCGGCAGCGACGAATGCCATCAGCCGCGACTGTGATCCGCGCATTAGCCCCGAGCCGACATCAGCGGCGAGCGCCTGCCGACTCACGGGAGCCGCCTCCGCCACCGCTGCGCCCCTCCCCTATCACCCACGGTCCGGCCGCCGGCCGCCGCCGGCCTCCTCGGTCTCCGCCCGGGCCGGGCCGGATCAGTCGGGCCCGGTGACCGCCAGGTCGGGCCAGCGGCGGACCGGCGGATCCGTGACATGCGCCGCTGTGCTCCGCCGGGCCGGCCCCACTATCGATCCGGGGCGGGTCCAGACGCGGTCCAGACACGGCTGCGCAGCTCACCACTGACGCCGGCCTGCCGGTGTGGAAGCCCAGACACGGCCCAAGCACAGTCCAAACACGGCACAGACACGGCTGCCCAGTTCACCACTGACGCCGGCCTGCCGGTGCGACGACCCAGACACGGTCCAGGCACAGTCCAGACACGACCCAGACACGGCTGCCCAGCTCACCACCTATGCCTGTCTACCGGCGCGGCGACCCAGACACGGCCCAGGCACGGCTGCTCGGCCAATCACCGACGCCTGCCTGCCAGGGCGGCGACCCAGACACGGCCCAGACATGGCTCAGATGCGGTCCAGACACGGCCCAGACACGGCTCAAATACGGTCCAGACACGGCCCAGACCCGGCTGCTTACCTAACCACCGACGCCTGCCAGCCGGTGTGGCAGCCCAGGCAGCGCCCACGGTGACAACCACCCCGGCAGCTAGCATGGGACGTGCAGGCGATGAGGGTCGTGGTGCAATATGCTGGGAGGGCCGGGAGGTGGACGAACAGGAAAGGTACGATGCAAGCTTCTCAAGAAACAGCAGCGCACCACCCAGATAGGACTTGCGCGTTGGGAGGGTACCTGGTGATTCCTGTACCCCCGAGTGCAAGCAATACATGAAAACAAGTCGGAGAGAAAACGCGCAAAATCGAATGATCAAAAACTGGAATAAGTGAACGCCAGGGATTGTTAACGTTAAGCACAATACAAGACAACAGGTCGGAATCCCAACGTGGAGCGCAGCTATTCCGGGCGTTTTATTTCATGTTGACAGATGACCCTAATGGTGCAATAACAAATGGGCTCTAACAAAGTGATGCTTTTTGCATCAGTTATCCCTCTTGACGGACGGCGTGATGTACTTTTTGCAGCACTTCTCCTCTTGATAAAGTGCAAACGGTGCACGAGCAAGACGCAAAGTCAACAGATAAATAACAAAGACAGATTGTGCCGCGGGAAGGACGCACTGACGCAACGGAACGGGACAAGCATCATTACAATTACCCACGGCCATAGCTCACAATGGCTCGTGCAAATGACGATGACGTCAGGAAATCCGGTAATCGATGAGGCACGGCTCGTCACGCAAACCGGTAGTAAATTACGTAAATTATAAATAAGCGTAACGTCGAACTAAAGCTGAGCCGAGGAACGAACTCGGGGCTGTGCGTCCACCAGCTGGTCTCAACAGTGGCTACATGGCGTTAGCAGAAGCTGACATACCTTCGCTCAGTCATGTGATATCATCTCTGGGTTTCGTGTGACTGGAGCGTGGCCAGCATTAACGTGTCAAATTTTATGAAGACAGACAATGTGCTAACTTCGTCGCCGCACCATTTCCGGCCAGGCATTCACATCTGATCAGTTGAATCGCCATGAACGCAAGCAGCCAAATATGTGTTTTACGATCAGTTCTGGCCAGTTATAGCAGGCAGACCAGGGCGCCGCTGTATCCAAACCAGCACTCGCTCAGCAACCGCGACCCATCAGTCTGTCAGTGTACACATTCACAGTTCGAAGACTTCGCGACATTCGGGGAACCCTCGGCGAACACAGGACGCCCCGACGCGCCCGGCATGGCATCTGGCATCTGGCGCTGGGCGCCACGGGCAGAGGGGCGCCGAGAGGGGCACAACGCCGGCGCGCGCCACGCGCCTGACCGCCGAGCGGCGCCGCCAAACACACCACGGCTGCGGCCCCGCTCCTGCACTGGACGCGCGTCCCTGGGGTCCCGGCTGAGCCACTGCATGCAAGGCACGCCACCTCGAAGCCACGTGTCAGGCACGACTGCTGGCAACCACCCACCCCGCACTTAGTGCGGAGGGGGGACTGCCTCCAAGCACTCCTACAATGACAATGTTTGAATGCCAACTACTTTTAAATAATTGGGACCGTGCTGGTACGACACTAAATCGATGATCAAGCATGATTACTGAGGCATGAACAACCCAGACAGGGGCCCGAAAATGTGGGACTTTGTTAGCTGTTCTCGAATATTATGATGAATATACCATTGTTTCCTCACCCTGATTTTCGTACCTCCTACTTAATAATCAAGCAATCAATGGACACTTAATTGCGAGAGGAGCTAGACGCCGTTTTCCACACTGGCGATGAGTGCCCTGCGGCTGCAACTCCCCCTGATGATAGGCGCCTGATGTGGGGGGCAAACGCCAACTTTCTCCGAACTTCTACCGATTCGGCCTAGTGTCCCTGTCATTCTTGCCAATACGCCCAGTGCCTAGTGTGAACTCCTTGGTTCAGGGAGCGTATTTGTGTGTGGGGGGGGGGGGGGGGGGAAGAACATGCTCCCATGACCCCGGCCCTTGGCTCCGCCCCTGGTCACAGTCGAGCCTCACCTTGGTGACGGGCGCCCGGTGTCCGGTGAGGGCGTACTTCTCCGGCGGCCGCGGGATCCACTCGGCCGGCGAGCGCTTCTCGCGCGTCGGCGCGCCCGCCTGCATCTCGCGCTGGTAGTCGGCCAGGTTGGCCTCCAGCTCCATGTTCTGCCGACGCGGCAACGGGGCACTGTCACGACCACCGTCTCGACGCACGGCGGCGACCCATGGTCAGACAAGACACCGTCACCCCTACCGTCTCGACGCACGGCGGCGTCCCATGGTCAGACAAGACACCGTCACCCCTACCGTCTCGACGCACGGCGGCGTCCCATGGTCAGACAAGACACCGTCACCCCTACCGTCTCTACGCACGGCGGCGCCGTATGGTCAGACAAGACACCGTCACCCCTACCGTCTCGACGCACGGCGGCGTCCCACGGTCAGACAAGACACCGTCACCCCTACCGTCTCGACGCACGGCGGCGCCGTATGGTCAGGCATTGTCAACCCCGCACCGTTCCGACGCACGGCGGCGTCACATCGTCGGGCAAGACACTGTCACCCCCCACCTTCCCACCGTCCCGACGCACGGCGGCGCCGTATGGTCAGGCAAGAGGCAGAGGGAATATGTCAAACTGGAATTATAAAGCTTACAGTTGCATCTTTTTAGCGATAACAATGCTACGTGAAGGTTAAGATTCATTCATTGTCACAAACCTTTCAACCGTATAACCGCATGAGATTATTGCACACATAAATTGCTGTTTCCTTCCACAGATGCAAGGTCAGAATAGTTGGGTACAGCAGGCTAGCAAGAAAAAAAAACAGAGGAGAGCAGTCTAGGAGAAAATGCGATGCGCGACGGGGCTACGTCAATGCTGACCCGTTTCTGGAGTCTCAATACTGCAGTCCATTTCTTTTCTAGGTGGCCGGCATATTTCTTATCCACCTCGCCTGGCATGTCTGTCTCTCTTTTGAATGCCTCCAGGGAATCAGTGTATCCATTGCTGCCAAGGTAATCGGCGATTGCCTTGTTCCTGAAACATGATGAGAGTAAAACACAGATGCATCATTGTTGAAATATGATCTGTGTGACAAACCACTGACTTTGTGGTAAATAACACTAATCAAAATGTTTTGAAACATCATCTCAATGAAAAAATAGCTTCCCTGGCAATTATATTTGCCTGCAAGCCACAAGTCACAGTGAATGATATAGGAAATACAGGATATAGTTATGTTACAACTAATACAACTCACATATGACAATGAAGAAAACATGAATATAGTGAATAATGCATACATAGGAGTTTAAAACAAAAGAAAACATAATTATTGGTGCAGGATGATATAATATTTCTGAACACAGGCTGAAGAAAAGTGACAATTGTTGGTGGGCACAAAAGATGTAATATAATTTTTAACACACAATACTTCTGAAAAGTGAAACAAGGTAGGCACACATTGGGTATACTTACAATTCTTCTCTTTGCCTTTGTGACAACACCATTTTCATTTTAGTGTGCCCTCAGTTTTTCATTCTGAAAAACAAATATGCACTTGAGACAACATGAAGGGCCTCCATAAATACACTTTCAGACATTCAGGGTTATCTGCATTCAGTCATGACTATCACATCAGAAAATTGTTCAACAGCTGTACATCCATATATGTCTGCACTTATGTGGATTCACATCATCACAAGAAATCATTGGTTACAGCTTCCCAGACATGTACATCACCTGGGCCTGGTCCCAGGAAGATCAGGACTTTGGCATAGGTTGATGTGTGCTGACTCCTAGCCTTCTTGCATCGTACAGTAAGTGAATGCCACTGTTTCTTTTAAGTATTTCTATCTTGATACAGATCAGGGACCTTCCTTCCAACATATTTATTTAAGTGCAATGTTTCTGTTATCACCTGTGTACAATGATTGTGAGGTATATGCTCAAATTCTCTGCAAACTTCAGATGGAGATCCAGACCAAACCCAGCCTAAATGGGTTGTTGTGAGTCCTCCTGCCATCATCCAGTCACCAAATACTGGCTCCATGGCAGATCCTTGTGGCAAAGCTCAACATGCTGGGATGTTCAGGATGGTCCATCCTGCCCTTGTAGTCACCTGACCTTCAGCACAACAGCTGCTGCCATCCACGGGCCATCTTAGTCAGTAATAAATATGGAGCGCCTACAGTGATTGGAACCCATCCCACCATGGATGGGGAATCTGAAGACAGATGCCCCAACTCAGCCACTGTGATGCACTCAGCCATAGTTCTAGTCTATGCTAATATGACAGCTGGTAAAAGACTGGCACAATATGGTAAAAGCTTCACTCCCATAAAACTTTTGATTTTAAACTGAAACTACATCTCCATAATACTCTTAATTTCAAATTGAAAAAGCACATACAGCTTTAACTCCTTGGCCCTGAGAGGTAACGCATCCTGAGGAGTAAGACTAAATATATATGTAGCTTCTCTGGGCCCTCCCTACACATGCAGTTTATTCTGGTTGTCATCCTCCAGACAGAGAAAAAGCAGACAAAACAATCTCACCTCAGTCCAAAATCTTACAGCATCAGCCTAATCTAATAACCTAAAACATAGTGGCACAACAATTAAACAACATTCCAGAATGGATGCATCACCATCTTACAGAGTCCTTTCAGGATTGAAGGCAACTGACAACTGATCTGGTTTCTGCTGGCTGATTTTTACTGGTTGAGACTGACTGGCAGGAACTGTCCAACACAAGAATTGGAAGAAGCTGACAAGAATAAAATAGAGTAAATCATGCTCTGATAATTTGCAAGAGCCAAACAGCACAGCAAGAATACAACAAAAATGTCAAACATTGCTAGCATCCGCATGTCGTCACCACTGATGATAAAGCAGCTTGCAAAATTAACAAGTGATTACCTGGAGGCATTAGAGGAATTTTGTCAATTAATCAAGCTACAAAACATAAAACCCTGAAACTATTGCACACATGATCCACCAAATGCAGCCTTGCCATATTGAGCATGTTGAATAAATACAGATGGATGAAAACTTACCCTGTTCACAAGTGCAGCACCATTTTAGTACCTTATACCTATATGACATGCAGTGTAAGACATGCATGTCACACTGAATGTTCTGCAAGGTGGTTATTCAATGTTTTGCCCTGGCTGCATGCATGTATGCTTCATGTAATGTAGTCCTCATCTATGGTGATAAAACAAAAGTGAGGCTGTGTCTGCCAGACATATTCCCAGATAGCAGGGGTGTATCCTGGATTCTATTCATGTCTGTGTTTATGGGTCCTGGGATCTTTTTTGGGTTGCATGCACATGTCTGGTATCTAGTCCAAGTGGACTCATCTTTGAATAACTGGCCAAATACCAACTTCTGTCCAATAATTTCTTGTCTATACATACTCTACTTTTCATACATTGGTTAAGTGGTACATACAAGATGCATACAACATCAAGACACACATGGCATATTATGACCCCCAGCACTAGATGTGGTAAATGGTAGCCATAGAATCAGGTCAGATACACTAATCAATGGCCACAATGTAAGTACAGCTTTGGTCATCAATTCATAGCTCAGTTGGCTAGAGCACCTGCCTTCCAATTTCATCACCTGTGGCAGGTAGATTCAAGTTTTTTTGGGTGCATATTATTTTCCCTTGGCTGGGATGGCCTGCACATACTGTAAACCCCTTGGCTGAGATGGCCTGCACATACTGTAAACATCAAACATTGGAAAGGATGAACTGTGCTAACCATTACAACAAGTTTGATATGTACCAAACAATTATGATAACCTGGAATTTCATGATCAGAGGGTGGGGACCAGAGCTCACACAATCATTTACCACAAGCTCTTGTCTGAGTTCATCCATTCAGAGCTTTGAATACACCATAAAAACATACCTGTTGCTCATTCTGCACATAGGACAACACCTTGCAAATAGAAAATGAGCCCTGAATATCTGCACTTGGGTTTACAACTGAAACAAAATGTACTTTTGTGCAATCAGTGATAATGCTTGACTTTTCTGCTCCCAGCCTGATCCAGTGGACTAAATATCTGTATGATGATGAACATAATGATTCTGCTGACAATGAAGCACATTCAAATGTTAACTACAATTTGCTTAACCTGGCAGAGCAAATATACATTATGATGAAAAACCATGACCACACTACCATGACTGTAACCTCTAAACCCCAGGATTCAAAGAAGTGCCACATATTCAGAGCACAAAAAAGGTAGCACATTTTAATTCTGATTATCCTGGTGTTGAGTTCTGCGGAGCTGAGTCGTTTTGATAACATGAACAAAGTATGTGATTTTAAAAACAAGAAACAATCGATAAAAAGGAATGCCATAACCTACAGGCACTATGTTACTTTTATCCAGCACATGCTTGCCACTATTTCCAGGCCAGAAAGTAGCAAAAATTATTCCAGGCAGCATAATTTTCCATTGAGTTTTTCTATCTCTCCCAACAACCAAGTTAAGAGGGTAATTAAAGCTTAAAATACAACCCAAATATCCAAACTGCATGTACCAAGCATCTACAGCATCCAAACAGCCTATAGCTGGAATGCTCAGCTTACACCAGCATTGTTCAGAATATACCCACCAAGATCCTGCATGGAACATGCATGCCAATGTGATGAGCTTGACAGGATGATGCTGATCTGATGATCAAACATGAAATTTCCCTTCAAATAACATTAAGAACCTTAAAACAGGCTTCAATGGATGGGACAGAAAATACATCAAAATCCAGTTTTTTTTCAAACAAGACATGTTGACAGTTTATACACTATTAGCTCATGCATCATTGTTATGTGACCAAGACCTGTACACTAAGTGATGTGATTGGGAGAAATTAATGAGAAGTAGAACATGAGCTGCAAGAGGGCCCATAAGAAAGATCCATTTTACTTTCTAGAAGTAAAATGTTCATAAAACCCCAAGTTGAAATGCCATATCCCTGCATCAAACACACTTTGGGCAAGACCTATGCTATGGCGATGAGTGATATTAGTTTTATAAATTTAAGTACCAATTTCTGGACTCTCTTGGAACCATAGTTCATTATTTCACTACCACTTCAAGCACTACAATTATGTATTAGACTAATGACTACACATTTTTAAATCAATGGAACATTTGAAAAAACAAATAAGTGTCTGACATGCAGCATGATCAGATTAAGCAGCTGGGAAAATCTGGATCATGGAGAACAATATTTTTTGAATCAATTCAATCTCATGAGCAAACCTGTCAGGCTGTCCATATTAAACTGCAGGCTCCATGAGCACCACCAATTCCGACAAATACTGACTGGTTTTGAAAAGTCCAGTGTACTCATAAGTCACATATCTTGCTAACAATAGATTAACACGCATGCAATATGCCAAAAGTCCTCCATATGTATCACGAAAAGCAAATATGGGAGTGGTGAGAAAAAGCGTCACGTTCGCCGCTCCATTAACATAGCGGTTCTTTCAGCGCCAACAGATGCCGTATTTCTGTTTAAATGTGAGCTGATCCGTATCCCATGTGAGTCCCGTATTTCGAAGTACAATGAAAATACTCATCAAGCTCAGGACTGTTGCCTATTTCACGTACACAAACTACGCCCACAGTCCATCCGACCACATCCACAACACACAAGTGATGCCAGTCCTTTATCAAGGTTGTGAGTTTGGTCCGAACCAATCTACTCTCAAGGCCGGCAAGAAATTACGACAAAGACAAATTCACTGGACTCAAACTACGTCATCAAAGGCTTCCCGAAACTAAACAACAAATTGCCCATAATATTGAAGCAACATCTTGAGTTCAGCAGCCATACCAGCTGCGGAATGTAGTAATGACATGATCAAAAGCAACAAAAAGTAGATTCGGCGCAATTATCGGTTCTAGCGCCAACATTCTGCCTGGCCACGCTTTCACCTATCGGTCGAAATCAAGAACTAGTAGTACGGTCCTTTTGCGGCCCGTCTGCTTGCATGGCCGGAAAGCGCCAGGGGTTGTCGGGCTGGCACTGATCGTGGTCGGTACGGGCAAATGCGGCGCTACGAATGTAGAGTGGGACATGACTTTCCTGGGGGAGGTGGGGGTCCTCGCAAGGAGTCTGCTGAGCAGTGTTGCATTCAGTAGAATGGGGGCACGTGCTCGCTTAGCAAATTGTTACGAGTTTCAATATCCATGCAAATAAATGCCTCAGGAAAGCTTCCTCAGCGCTACAGCCTGGGGCTTACCCTAACACACTACCTTACACCCATTCCCACACCTCAGGGCTCTGGCTGCACCCCTGTTTTTTTGTGAAAGAAGAGGGCCTCTTGATGAAAAGAAAGGCCCACTTATCCAGAACAGCGGCCTTCCGATTCACAAAGAGCGGCCCAAATCCAGTGAAGGGTGTCATTACCCCAAAACAGAGTATTCTGTTGCGCAACTGCGGCTATCTGAAACAGACGCCTGTGGCCAGGCGGATGCACTGATGGGTGCTCGTCATCCCTTGAAGTCTGGGGTGCGACTCTCAGCCGCCTTCCGTACAACCCCGTACACGGGTGGCGATTTGTCTGATTTTGGATGGGCAAGTGCCCCCCGTCCCCTCCCCCCAATGTCCGATTTGCCCTCCCCCAACATTGAGTTTGCCCCTCGAACCTTCTGGAGCCAAAACACAAGCAGGGCATGACAAATGGGGAATCACAATGATGTCAGGGTTAAAAAAGTTTTCTACTAACTGACAGGCAAAAGGAACAAAGCAAATGAAAACTCATGCCATGTTCAGTTGAATACAGCTTGCGGAGTAAGTCACACAGCAAAAGCTCCGCGTTCGCGCCATGCGTACTTGAGCATCCTCTGTGTTTTCTCGCATGCTGCATGCTTTTACTTACATGATTTCTATGCCTCATTGACGCTGATGTAGTTTTATGCTATTGTCTGAGTATTTTGGTATCATCCAGTGATGTTCAGAAAATCCACAGATTACAGGAAGTTGCGCTATTTTGCCACGATACGATACGTGTTATCGGAAATTGAAAACAAACCGGTTAAATGTCGGCACTCAAAATGTGAACAAAGTTTTACCCGGTCATACTCGAAAGAAACGTTGAAATGGGCCAACTTCCACTTCGACGTGGACATTGCATAGGACAGTCACAAAAACTTGATCGACACCAGCTGACTAAATCGATAGCGGCAGTCATCCGACAATGACCATCAAAATAGCACTAGCCGTCAAAACAGCGCTAGCTGTGTCAAACTTGCTTAACGCGAGTGCCGTTTTGTAACCAACCAACCGCCTTTCCGGCTGCCAGGGGGCTATTAAAAGCTGCCTTTGGAGGCAGCTTTTAAAAGTCGCGCAAACCAGCTTACGCTCTTCACTCCCATAGCCGTACACGTCCAACAACGTGTTGGAGCCACATAACCTGAGTCGATTGCCGAGACCTGATTTCGACGATGGACGCCAAAGAAAATTATAATGACGCCCAATGAGAACATCTTCCGCCGGGGTAGAGCGAGGAAACATGTAAGAGCAATGTCGCATAATCCTATTCAGTTGGGTGGAAATGCAAATTCCATTACGTTGAGAGGAAAGTGGACCCCATCCAGTAAGAAACCAGTTTTTTGGGGCATTTAAGGTCAGGGGTTTCCCGCTCAGCTCCCTAGCCTATTTTGCGAAAATACACCCTGTGGTGGAGTCTAAGCGACTGTGACAAGTGACGGATTGGCCACCTGAATACTGAAGCGTCAATCTGAAATTCAGGGCGCGTTTTCCAAGCAGTAACAAGGACGAGGTCCGAGATTTACATCGGTCGCGGCCCCTGAGACCATAAACGGGCCTCTGTGTCGATCTGGAGACCACAGTATATAACAAGGGTCATGTATGGCGAGGGCCCCAGAATCGGCCTGGGGCAATGCTCAAGGGCGACCGCAGGGGCCTTTGATCAAGTGCCTGATTGGAAGGTACGGGGGCTGGCTGTAGGTAACATTAAGGACCCCGGCCTGCAGGGCCGGGCGCTCTGATGTCAGTCGGAGAGTCTCTCGTACCGTTTGGGCACACCCTAGGCCAATGCGGGCGTCCGTTTGGGTCAGAGATCAAGAACAACGAACAGTCTGCTCCATGTCGGTCTGAGCCCTGGCAACCCAGTTTCCAAGCAAGGAAAAGCGGGATCCCTGACATAACGAGGCCTCTGTGTCAGCCAGGAGCCCACAGTGCCTGACAGAGGGCCCTGACTTGCTGACTGACTTACTTGATATTATGCTGACTGTTATCAATCCTGTCATTCCATTAGCTTTACGGCGATCAAGGTCAAAAAAATATATAATTGCTGAATTGTTCATATCTGCCGTTCGTGAGCACGATTGCCAGACTTCTAACAGCCGTACGCTCTCAATCAATGTCGTGCAAGGTTTGATGGCGTAATTAGACCGTGACGTATCGGGGAACATATTCACTGAACAAATAAACTGTGTTGTCTAGAGCAATCTTTTTCGCTTAGAAACATATAAATAGTTGTGAGCTTATTTTACCATATCTGCACCACTATCAATATCATGATCTTCATCTATGATCGTTATCATCGTCACATCGGCTTCAAAAGGGAGATCATTCTTTAGCATCAAAAACATTTTTGAACTTGCCTAATATTTTTAACACGTGCTCGGGTGGCCAGTTGCATACCGTTCGCTCGGGTGGGGGTCAATTTGACACCGATTCAAATTGATCAATTTAAATTGTGATATTAGAGCGTTCAAAAATGCTTCTTTCAGAAACGTTGCTATTTTCGTCCGCTCACCGGCCACCGCCTAATATCGACAATGGGCCGACAACGAGCGGCTTGCGGAGACTGCAACGCCGACCAACGGGGTTTTGTTCTAAAGCTTCAGAGCTCGCATGACAAAGGTATGTTATGTGATTCGTCTGCATCTCGGTTTAACAAAGGGTGGAGATTTCCAGACTAACGTAGTCACTGAGGAGTCAGGTCAACTAGCAGCGCTTTTACAATCAACACGCGTTTTGAGTGTCATTTATATCATGGTCGTTTTATTTGCCATACATTCAAGCTAAAGCAGGGTGGGAGCTGCTTTCTCCTCAATAGCACAACAGCTTGGGGGAGCTTCTCTCTGAATTACAGCTGGCTCGCAATTGATGGGGTGAGCGGGGACAGGTATTATCGAGAGATGTGCCTGAGCGCTTTAGGAAAAGGTTGACAACCATTTTCTAAAATGGCGCGTCAAGGATTGCTTGTGTTTTGTTTCACATTAGCTGAAATGTACACGGTTTATCAACAATTTGTTTGATTGTCGAGAAGCTTGATGTAAACGGGATGCAATGTCAGATACAGGTATTGTAGACAATATTTTCTTGAATATATATATATATATATATATATATATATATATATATATACATATATATGCACAAAAAAGGCACTGACGCTAAGGATGGCAAATTGTATGTAAATTTTACACCTCTCTCTCATCCATTGGACGTGAGAGAGGTGTAACTGCACCCTTTCAGCTTCACAAAACGAGTGCTTTATACAAAACTGATGCAAACTGCTAGGGTTCCATGATCGCTGTGGCTACGCACATGAGGTGTAAGAAGATATGGTAAGGGAAGTGTATGCATATATATGTATATATATATATATATATATATATATATATATATATTCACTCGTAATTGATAGCCAGAAACCAAGAGCAAACGCGGGCTACATCCGAAAAGCTTTTCCTACCTGTTCCCGTATGACGATTTCTAAAACTATGGCCACCCCAATCACTTCGGGAAATCGACACCCACGCCCCTGTACATACGGTATTGGAGTTTCAAGACGATTGGATGCGACCCTTCCTTGTGTAGAAATCTGAAACCATTGCAACGGAAGAGCGTTGGAGTCAGCACTTGGCTCTTGCCAACTTTGTTACCAATGCGTTTGAGGGATTATCCTTTTTGTGTTGACAGAGCTTTCCGTTCGACCTTAAAAGGTTTCCAAATTTCCATACCAACCAGGCGATATTGAAGCGGTTAAATCTAAAATGGCAGCAAACAAATGTTCTGCGCCATGCACGTGTGTTAGATTACGATAGATTTTTACATGCGATTTCCAATGTTAGGGGGTATCCGCCTATGCTGTATGGCGCAGTCCTTGCGGTGAGGCTGGCTTCAGCTTCGGCTTCTTCAAGCCGCGGTTTGCTCCCTTATTTCCGCTTCAGGTTCTGCTTGTGTCTTTTCACACGGCTGGCTTCAGTCTCGTGTCATTTTTAATATCTAGCTCGGCCCCCACTTTGAACAATGTTTGAATTATGTGTGGCTTAAAACCAGACCCCTGCCTGCACCCCTACTGTCTTCGCCCTGATGCGTTATGAAAGGGAGAGCTCCATAGTCATGTGGGATTTTGAACGGAAAAAGCCATTTGATTATATTTCGGAGCTGCTTACAATCATGCCCTTCTTAAGACTTGAGCTCCCCTCTGAGTTACACATCCGTGAAAATGGGAAGCATATTTCAAGGAGAACATTTCGAAGATACTTTGGCATTCATGGCGTCATAATAACGTCATTCAAATCCTGCCATTTCATAAACCACGCGACGATCAAGGCCAAGCGAAATATAATTGCCGATGCGTTAATATCTAGCAATCATGAGCGCGATTTCCAGTGATGTAACGTCCGCAAATTTGCTCTTAACCAATGTTTTGCAAGGTACGATGACGCAATCAAACAATGACGCATCGAGGAGTATATTTACTAAATAGAAAAATCGTGTTGCTTAGAGCAGCATTTTCCGCAAAAAAGCATACCGATAATAACAAGTGAGCTTGTTTCATCACGTCTGATGCTCGCTTTAATACGTTCAAATGTAAAATATTACTTTTCAACTTCTGTTTTTCGCTTCCTCATGGTGACTTCTCACTGCAGTAATGACTTGATTTCACGACAGAAGCCTGCGTGTCCGTTCTGTCATCACGATAAACTTATCAAATAACTTTTTTCAAATTGCGAGACATACACGCCTGAAAGACCGTTATTCTGAGAATCAATTGAGACCTGACGACGGCCGAGGAACTAGCTCTCCGCAACGTTGTTTACAAACTAGCAGACAAGATAAGGGCGTTAGTCCGAACAAAGTTTCCATCGTTATGTCAACACCTCGCACAAACCTGATGATATTTTTGGTTCCCATCACGCTTTAGCAGGCCTGAAAACCACTTTAGTTTTATAAAACGGCGTCGCACCCTAGATTCGGCTTCGACTCCGATTTCATTATTTCAAACAGATGGGCCGGCTTTGGCTTCGTATTCCCTGAATTCAGAGTTGTTGACTTGCGCTTCGCTTAAAGTATAAGGTCACTGGATTTGGATTCGGCTTAACGTGTCAAAGCATGAAGACATTGGCTGAATTGGTGATCCATTAGGGGTGCCCACTGCACATATAGTGTGAAAATTCATAGAGAGACCTCTGTCGTTATTTCGTGTCTGCTGACTCCAGCCAAATAAAGAAGGTAATTGGTGTCACGCAGCTTCGAACTTCGCATTTTTTCGAAAAAAGTGGTAAAATTGGACGAGTTTACTTATGAAGACGCAAAAACATACTGTACCAATGTGTAGGCGCCACCATCACGTAGAGGAGATACCTGGCCTTCATTTCATGTCCATTTTATGGATATCTTCGACTGGCTGATCTTTCAGATCTGATGAAACGCTTACTTGTGCATTTGTTTCCGAATTGACGTTCCATGCATGCTTAGATGAGAAAAAAGATGCCGGCACTTGGTTTCCTTATCGCTGCAACATTTTATGGCTATGTCACTTTTATTCTCCATTCCTACCAAAAACTATACTCTTACAGGGTCGGATCAGGTCGCATTAGGTCATGTGGTGTTCGTGCTGAGCCATTCATTTTAGCATGACGCGGCCAATGCTTGATTGCAATGGAGTTCTGCAAGCACGCAATTTTATATGTTGCTCCGACTTGAACGCCGTGTTGCTTGCTGGATTCCTTCGGGGATGGCTCTGCTGGCAAATATGGTACAAAATAGTTGGACTATTTGTGGTGTTATGACGCGCAATCTGATAACGACATTGCAGTCTGGTCGCTAACCGGTTTGATAACGACGCCGCTGTTGATGTACAATCTGACAACGAAGTAGTACTCTAGTAGTACATGGCGGCGAGGCATCTTAGTAGCACTCTAGTAGCACTCTGCACTCAAGTAGCACTCAAGTAGCACTCTGCACTCAAGTAGCACTCTGCGCGTAAGCAGGCAAAAGAACAACGCCCCTGTTGACAGACATTAAGATAATAGCCCGTCAAACATTGTTTTTATGCGTGCCATGCTCGAGAGCGTCGTTACATGTTCTGCTGTTTCTTTGAACGCTTCCTGCCTCTCGCTAGATTTATGAGCGGCATGGAAAAAACTTCAAGAATAAAACGCGTATTAGATGGCTGGATGTCTCCTATTGATGTCAAAGGTCGAATTTTCCAGAAACTTGCACTGTTTCAGCTTTACAAAGCAGGTGCTGAATTTGAGGTCCATCGGTGTTTATTTCTGTGCCTTTTGAGCAAAAATGTATCGTATATGGTTCCGTTAATGTAACAACGTCGGCCGCCGTACGCATTCCGCGGCACCGTCGGTTGCTGCCCGCCCGCCTGTCCAGGCCGTAGATCGCCGTGCAGTGTTCCCCAAAAACCGACGCTGCTCCAAAAGTAGTAAAGCTAGAAACACGTTCTTGGTGTCAAAACATGGGCAATGAATGTTCCATAGAATGCGGAGAATTTGGGCGCGACTGCACAACATGGCAGCGAGGTATCTTTGAAAACCTTAAAGGAGGCGGGTTGAATAACGCACAGCCTATCAGAGGGCAAGGGTTAGCGCTGGCGGCGTGGTTTCCTCTTTACTTTTTGGCTCAGACTGAGTGCAATTGCAGACACTCAAGCCAACTGAGATGTCGGGACGGACGAGAACAGAAACTTTTCCATAAGTTAGAGTTCAGGTAATGCAAAAAACGAACGAATGCGTGACGTGTAGATATATGTGATTAGGAATGAGTACCGGATGGCAGTGGATAAGAGGATTTCAAGGGTTGGCTGAGCCCATAGGAGCCCATGTGATGTGGATAACGTTGCAGGTGGTATAGATTTGGGAAAAAATGTGGACACTGGTGTGGTTACGACGCCAGTGTAATGTCGCGTAGATTCTCCAAGAAATGCTACAACGTTTTTACTGGCACTTCATTTAGAGATAATTCATATTAACACAACATTGGCATTCGCATCCAATCACACAACTTTTAAAACAACGAGCGCATGAAAGTAAGCTTGGATGTCAACAAGCCTAAACCTCTTCAATAATTTAGAATTAGAAGCTTGGAAAATGGAAGCGAATTGGTTAATAGTGGTCATAACTAACAAAGGATGATTAAAGGTCTGGTATAGGCAAAGCCCCATGAGTAACGAGTGGATTGGGTTAACGAGACCTGACCTGTGAATGCCTCATTTGTGGTAACAGCTCCAGCGGCAGTAGATGGACTCGGTAAGAGAAACCCTACCCGTTAAGTCCTCTACTTTACAACTGTCCCGGGCAGTACCACTTTTCCATGAATGAAAGCTAATTAGCTCTTGTATACGACAACGAAACCTGCGTATTGATACGGTAAGTGTTCACGTATTTTGAAACAACTTTGACAGAATTAAGCCATATTTTCGAGGGAGAGAGAGAGAGAGAGAGAGAGAGAGAGAGAGAGAGAGAGAGAGAGAGAGAGAGAGAGAGAGAGAGAGAGAGAGAGAGAGAGAGAGAGAGAGGAGAGAGAGAGAGAGAGAGAGAGAGAGAGAGAGAGAGAGAGAGAGAGGAGAGAGAGAGAGAGAGAGAGAGAGAGAGAGAGAGAGAGAGAGAGAGAGAGAGAGAGAGAGAGAGAGAGAGAGAGAGAGAGAGAGAGAGAGAGAGAGAGAGAGAGAGAGAGAGAGAGAGAGAGAGAGAGAGAGAGAGAGAGAGAGAGAGAGAGAGAGAGAGAGAGAGAAGAGAGAGAGAGAGAGAGAGAGAAGAGAGAAGAGTAGAGAGAGAGGAGAGAG
>NW_023596225.1:45437572-45453978 GCF_011947565.3 Pollicipes pollicipes | reverse complement strand
CTTCATGATATGGTTGGCTTCACTGGTGTATGAGCGTTGGGCAGTTGGCAACCCTCATGTGGGTGGGGTGATGTTTCATTCATCCCTGAGGGATGGTACTGTAAATGCGCATCTTTTCAAAATGTGAAAACATTAGGTTTCTGTGGCATCAGCCTGATTTAGCATTCAACCATCTCCCAGGTTTGGCAGTTATTGATCCAACGCTAAACATGTCCTGGTCAGCCAGTGAATCATCTGTTGTTTATAATGCATCAAAACAGCTTAGCTGCTCAGTGTTCATCATCATCAGATCCATACTTTGCAGTTCTCATATCATCAGATCCACATTGTGTGGTGCTCATCGTCATCAGATATGTACCCTGTAATGCGTTTCATCATCACATCTGTACTCTGCAATGCTTGCCATCATCAGATCCATACTGTGCATTGTTCATCTTGAGCAGATCTGTTCTGTGCATTGCACATCATCATTAGATCTGTGTTGTGCAGTGCTCATCACCATCAGCTCCATACTTTGCAGGGCTCATAATCATTAGATTCATGCCATGCAGTGCTCATTGTTTCAATACCAGACCCAGACCCAGACCAGAATGGCCCGCTCATACCTGCCTGCTCAGCGGCCGCCGTCACGTGTTCATGCCCCTCCGCCGGCAGGCAAGGACCCGACCGACGACTACCTGGAGGGCATGATGGGAGAGGCGCCCGGCCCCATCAACTTCACCATGTTCCTCACGCTATTTGGAGAGCGGCTGCAGGGCACCGACCCCGAGGAAGTCATCAAGAACGCCTTCGGCTGCTTCGACGAGGACAACGCCGGCGTCATCTCGGAGGACCGGCTGCGCGAGCTGCTAACCAGCATGGGTGACCGCTTCACCGACGACGACGTGAGTGGACGCCGTCGCCAAGGTACTGTGCCAGCCACTTCACAGTGATGCTGGCCACTGTGCCACGTAAGATCAAATAGGGTTTTGTGTGCCTTTGTTGAGCAAAATCTCATCATCTACCTATTGTGCGGCCACTGATCCTTTGAATATATGTGTATATATATATATATATATATATATATATATATATATATATATATATATATATATATAATTTTGTCTGTGGTCTTGTAGCTGATGCCACTTTTCGATAAATTAAGCAATGCGATCTCAGCCGGGTGAATGTAATCGTTTGTTCGGCTGGCTGTTTCATCAGGGTATCTGCTTTTGGCTGGCGAACTATTGTTTGACTTATCATATGTAACTGATTGTATGCACACTGTCTGAGTTTGTATAGCTCTCTGCTACCAGATGGTATTGTTACCAACATGTCCAATGGCACGCTTCACAAAGGCCTGGCTGTCGTGATAACCTTGCTGTTTCGTTACGGCCATACTCACCCGCGGTGATGCTGAATGGTAATCCCTGCCGTGACCTTCGTCTCCGACTCGCCGGCCTGGCAGGTGGACGAGATGTACAAGGAGGCGCCGATCAAGGGCGGCATGTTCGACTACGTCGAGTTCACGCGCATCCTGAAGCACGGCGCCAAGGACAAGGACGAGCAGTAGCGGCTCCAGCCCTTCCAGCGGCCCGGCCTCTTGCGCGCCTTGATCCCGGCCGGAAGACATTCTACTTCACATTCGCATCAGGTCTAGGAGAGTGCGGCCTCAGACTGACGGCCGCTTCGTATTTTACATTCTTTTTTTTTACCATTTCGTTTCGTGATGAGCTGGCGCGGTTTCCTGCTGAAGGATCCGAAATGCCGGTAACAGTGCATGTCGGTTATTGTCGTCATGCAGGTTTCGTGGTGTTGTAGCTGAAATTCATAAAAGTGATGAGTGCCGCCGTTCGCTGTCACTACAGCCGTACCGAATTGTGCGCAGCAAGAAGTAAAGGATTTAGCAGACAGTGGCGGTGACGTTGACCAGTCGTGTCTCGTGTGAAATGGGGTGCCGAGAACCCAGAGTGAGTGGCCAGGTCATGATAAGTAACTTGATGATGAATGTGCTTTTAACTTTGTAATAACTTGTTGCAAGGCTTAAACATGAAATATTTATGATGTAGCTGTGACGGAAATCGAAATATAACACGTCCGTTGTTCACACACAACCTTCTAATTCTTGACGTGTTGAGTTCAAGTCTGAAACCCGTTGGTCTTCGGTTCTGGAAGCTGTCCTCCAGCACTCATTACTCCAGACTGGCTGTCACATACTTTGGGCGTGGTTGAACAACGATTCATCACCGAACGCGGGGTGAACAACGCCTGATGACCGCGCGATGGGCGAACAGCGGCTGATGACCGCACGATGGGGCGAACAACTCCTGATGACCGCACGATGGTCGAACAACGCCTGATGAACAGCACGATGGCGAACAGGCGGCTGATGACCGCAAATGGGCGAACAACGGCTGATGACCGCACAATGGGCGAACAACGGCTGATGACCGCACGATGGGTGAAACAGTGGCTCGTGAGCCGCGCGTCAGGTGGACAGCGGTAATTGCTCATGCGGCACATGACGCTGGAGACTGGTGCGGGCCAGTTGCGAGATGTCACGATCAGTTCCGAAGATAAGCGCGTTGAAACTGAGCGCAGTCGAAGGCATCATGAAGGGAAAGCTGTATGGCAAAAGAGAACCATGACAGTTACGGTGGGGTAGCTGCTCGTTCCGGCAATTTGATCAAACATTTTTCTACGCGACGCTCTGGTGATGTCTTCTCATTTGTACTTTTGTCAACGTAGCGCCTTTGTTCTGTAGCCCGTGGAACACGGCCTGGCGACGAGTTTTCGCCACAAGCGCACTGGCAGGATTGATTCATCATTCGCGGGCAAGCATCTAGCCGGATGACGTGCACATGTCTCGCAAGTGGGTATAGGTCACCGGGGTCATTAGGGCAACCTGGGCATGCTTATCGATGCCCGTTGGGATGAAGACAATCCGGTAGCCCACCTCTATACATGGTCATGAAACTTTGACTTTCTTGGCGCATAAACTTTCAAAATAACCGATGCGTCTGCGAGCTGCGGGCAATCTTCTCGTGGGCGCAGCAGATTCAGCGTGCTATTATCTGAAAAACGTTTTTTTTGCACATGTACGTATTTTGTGTCTTGTGGCATCTAACGAGGTAGTATCTAGTCACCGTATCATCAATCACAATATCGAAATGTTTTGTGACGTGTTGGTAATTCACAGCCGTACGACCCTTCCTTCACAAGACATGACTTCAGAGAGCAAAAATGGGCAGGCGTTTCGTATTACATACACCACAGGCATTTGCCCACAGTGAATTTTGGCGTTAAGACGCCTTCAGTTTCAGTATTTTTACCATAGTATGCAGTGTTGAGGATTTTAAGGTGTCTGGATGACAGGAACTTCTGAATAAACTCTAGAATGCATGGTAAGTAGGGATGGCTCACAACTTTGAGCCACACACTGACAAAACATTTGTATGATTGAGCTCCAAAATGTGTGATAAGTTGTAGTGATGGTTTACAATTTCTGGCCACACACTGACAATATATTTGTGTGATCAAGCTCCAAAATCTGTAACAAGATGTAGTGATGGCTCACAACTTCCAGCCACACACTGACAATATATTTGTATGATAGAGCTCCAAAATGCATGATAAGTTGTAGTGATGGTTCACAATTTCTGGCCACACACTGACAATACATTTGTGTGATTAAGCTCCAAAATGCATAACAAGTTGTAGTGATGGCTCACAACTTCTGGCCACACACTGACAACACATCTGTCTGCCTCAAGAGTTTGGTGTAATTTCAACTTTTGCTGGTGTGAAGACACATTGCCTTGCATGGCATATGATGTTATCCCAACTTGTACCTGGAATTATAGGGTATAATGGTCAAGTGATCAGCACCTTCAGCTCCCATGCTTGGCCCGCATTGAGACCCTGGTCACACAATGACAGCTGAGCACTAAATTGGCCTCTGCAGTCTCTGTTGCTTGCTTGTGTCTTATGGAGTGAATAAGGTGTAAGAAAACCACCATTCCGTTTGAAAATAAAATGACAGCAGACACCTGGCATGCAAATTTGAAGCCTGAACAGCATGCATGTAGTACTCTTTGATTCTACCATGGGTAAATTATGTTGCATCTCTGCCAGTCAAATGCACAGGTTGTATGAACATTGTTGTGTAATTTGTATAGCTGTATTGCAGATCTGGCATATTTTCTAAATGCATGGGATCCCTAAGCCAATAAATACATAAAGCTTTTCTATTCCTAGCATTTGTTATAAGGTGTGGAGTTGTGTTAATGTGCTGTGTTGGTGTTGTTGCCTTTGCATGTACAGAACTTGTAGACATCATGTTCATTGTATTTCTTTTGCCTGTATTCCATGCTTGAAACATACAGCATGGGTCTTTTGCTGACATAATGTGCCAATTCCAGCCCTGTTCTCACCACATAGCAAGATATTGACAAACAACATGGATTCTGACAGTGATGATGACAATGTGCACTTTGGGACTCCTCTGGAGCCCCTAGAAGAAGGTAAGATGCTCTGCATCTGTGTGGTATTGTCACATTTCTTAATTGTTACACACAATATAATTTTTCTGGCTCTCATGAGCATTAGGAGGGGCTCAAGTCAGCATTTGGAGGGGCTCAGCCTCTCCAAAAGTATATAAAGTGATGCCCCTGTTGGCAACCCAACTAATTTTTCCTGTCCAAAGCCAGAGGTAATATATATATATATATATATATATATATATATATATATATATATATATAGATAATGAGCCAAAGCTACCAACACAGGTAACATCATTTCCTTTCCTTTTTAAAGGTGGTTGACAGGACATGGTTAGACATTATATGGCCTTGCAGACTGAATTGTCTAATAGCCCAACAGCTGAATACTAACAACTTGTTTCCCCACAAGCCCAAGTATCACATGATAGACTCTTGATGAACCTCTAGTCCCATGCCACTAACCCACCACAACCGCACCCTTACCTGCCGACCTGGGCTGGCGCGCAGGCAGCGCCGCCAAGCGGCGACCACCGGCACTGGAGGATCAGACGGCGCGCGACGCGCGCGGCCGCCAGCGCTTCCATGGCGCCTTCACGGGTGGCTTCTCGGCCGGCTTCTTCAACACGGTGGGCTCGCGGGACGGCTTCCAACCGGCGACGTTCGTGTCGTCGCGCTCGAGCCGCGCCGAGGGCCGGTCCGCAAGACCCGAGGACTTCATGGATGACGAGGTGAGCGTGGCGGGTAGCTGCGCGTCGCCGCTCCCGGAGGCTCAACGGAGGGGGATGGGTCGTGTGCGTGGGTAACTGCAGTCAACGAGCTCGGGGATGGTGTTTGCTTGCATTACGCGAAATTTGTGGTGGTTGTCTCGTGCGCAAAAAGATGGCAAAGCTAGTGATCCTGCATGGTAATTGGTTATAGGTGGATAGAGACTTCAATAACGCTGGCTAAACGTGGGCTGGCTGGGTTTGCTCACAACTGTATCTCAGCATTTATATGAAGTTTGCTGAAGATTTGAGGTCTTTGCTGAGGAAGCACAAACGGAGGTTTGGTTCAGCGTCATTGACACTGCTCACTGGTCTCATGCTTCATCAATTTTGATGTTTTCTGGACAGGACCGGGGTGAGCACGGGATAGCGCCCCAGCGCGTGCAAGCCAAGTCAGGACTTCCAGGAGGCGCCGACAGGTGGCACGAAGCGAAGACATCCACAGTTCGACGAGGGCCCCATTCCCGGGCAGCCCGTGCTCGAGCAGCTGATCAAGCCGTCCGGTGAGAGTTTGAGTTGAGAGTTTGAGTTGAGAGCTTGGCGTCCTAAAGTCAGCGACTGTAGGTGCCTTGATGAGCAACTGTATCGTGCAGGGCCAGTAATGCTCCATGACCAAATTCACTTCATGCATCGATAGATGAAGAAGTAAATTGCTGGGTAACGACTTTGTGCCACGATCTCGATCTTAGCACGGTTAGTTTCGCTCCACTCCATGACTTGGGAGACACCTATGTGAGCGTGCACTCGCGTGCTCCCTCCGTCTGCGGCGTCCTGGTAAACCCACCCGTCCCCCTCTTCCCCCCCCCCCCCCAGGGATACGGTGGGGGTGCGGATTCTGAAGTCGATGGGCTGGCGGCCCGGCCAGGGCATCGGGCCCCGCGTCACCCGCGCAGAGAAGAAACAGCAGCAGAAGGTGTGTGCCGACCCAGTCAGGAGCTGGCTCCTGGTGCCGGTGTCAGTGCACGCTGTGATCTGACTCAGCTTTATCGCCCCTGCTGATCGATCGATGCACGTTGGCATCTCAGACATTTTGTGTGTAGGCTGGGCTCAATATGTTCCATTACCTGTGAAGCATGTAGCATAATGTCTTATGCGAGGATTTGAATGGTGGCACACTAGTCCCAGAAAGCCCTGGTTTATCGTGGGTGAACTAACACAGCAACACCAACCTGCGCTCGTGACAAGTAAGCGCGCGCTCCACCCAGCAGCCGACCACCCACCCCGACGCCGTCCGCCGATCTTCCAGGTGTACGGCTGCGCGCGCCCTCCCGGCGCCGACTCCGCCGTGGCCGCCGACTCCGACTCCGATTCGGACTCGGACGCTGCGCTGCGGGAGGTGCTGCTGGCGCCGGACGACTCGGAGGCGCCGCTGGTGCGGCCCAAGGACGACCTGTTCGGGCTGGGCTACCGCGGCCTGGAGCGGCGCGCCGTGCTGGGGCCGCCCTCCGGCGACCCGACCCTCCGCTACAGGGACGCCAAGGGCAAGCTGGCCGTCCGCGGACAGGTGGGCCGCGCCGCCGGGCGAGCGCGGGCCGGCAGGGCGCCTGCCAACGGCCGACCAGTGTGGTGATGGGGACTGTTGGACGGTGGATAGCCTGGCACTGGTTGGTGGATAGCACAACACTGGATAACCCAGCACCCGTCGGCCGTGGATGTAGAGGCTCTCTGGGGAGGGAGTGGGAGGTTGGGCTTCTGCGCTAGTGACGTAGCATTGCAGTCAGCTGTGCTAATGCTGATCGAAAGCATGCGATTTCTCATTTGCCTTGGTGGGTCTTGCTTGTGGTCATAGCGCACCTGTTGCTTGTCTTGTGGAAGAGAGAGAGAGGCGGTAGAGAAACGTCCTGGCCTCACCCTCCTTTCCCCCCGCCGAGCAGGCGTTCGGCGTGGGCGCCTTCGAGGAGGAGGACGAGGACATCTACACCACCGAGGACATGTCCAACTACGACTTCTCCGAGTCGGGCCCGGAGCGCGGTGCGCGCGGAGGGCGGCCGGCTCCCTCGGCCGCCGACCTGCTGTCGCGCGCGCTGGCCGGCTTTCAGCTGGCGTCGAGCCGGCCGGCGGCGCGCCCCCCGCTACCCGCCGCCGCCGCTGCCGGCCGACTTCCGGCCCGAGCACCGGGCGCGCGGCTCGCGCTTCGAGCCGCTGCCGGAGGAGCGGCGCGGCCTCGAGCGCCACCGGCTGTCGGCCGGCCAGCGCGCACGGCTGATCGGCGAGGAGGACGCCGCGGCGGCGGCGACGGCGGTTAGCGCCCCTGGCGGAGCCGCGGAGAAGGTGGCGGCGACACCCGGCGCCGACGCTGACGAGGCGAAGTTGACGCTGGCGTCCGGCGTTGCGGCCAGCGCCGTTCACCCTCAACCCCCGGTCAGCGCGCCGGCCGCTGCGGCGCCGGCGCGGCCGGCGGCCAGCGCCTCTGGCGGCGGCGCGGGGAACCCGCCGCCAGCGGCGGACAGCGCGCGGCTGCAGGAGGTACACCGGCTGCTGGCAGAGGCGCCAGCGCCGGCCGGTCCCACACTGAAGCCGTTCGCTCGCGATCCGGATAAACAGGCGCGCTACGAGAAGTTCCTCAAGCTGTCGGCCGCCAACAGGAAAGGTGGGTCCACCGCCAACGGCATCGGGTCGTGCAGATGTTTTGTACTCTTGACATAAGGTTTACATCAGATGTGTATGTTCTTGCCATGTCCAGCTTGATAAGCCGGTGATTGGCAGTGCCTGCACTGATTAGTTTTCAGTGGCCCCTGTAGCATTGGCGTTGGTCTTAGCACTCCAGATTGATCCGCCTCGCTATCATTTGTGTGGAACTGCCGGGCCCATGTCGTGGGGAGTCATGGTCACCAGAGAACTATTGCCTCCTGACGGCACTGGTGGCCCATCTAACAGACTGGGAGCCGGAGTGTGAACTGATCTGACCTGATCTGACCTAAACTGGTCTGACCTGACCTGTCTATCAGAGGACTACCGCCTGCTGCTGCCGGCCTCGATGACCGACTGGGAGCGGGGGCGCGAGGTCAGCGAGTTCGGCCGGGCGGCCCAGCTGTTCCGGCCGCTGGCCGCCTCGCTGGCCGACCGGTTCGTCTCAGCGGGCACCGCCGAGCAGGAGCGGCCGACGCCGGCCGCCCGGCCCGCCGACGACCCGGCGGCCGAGGCGGCGCGGCGCCGCATGTTCGGTCCGCTCACCAGGCGGCGCCAGGAGTGGCACCCGGCGCCGCTCCTCTGCCGCCGCTTCAACGTCAAGAACCCCTACCCGCAGTGAGTGCGCCGTCCTTGTGACGCGTGTGGGCTGCAGACGAGTTGGGGGCGGCCTCTGGGGTTGGGGAAGGACTAGTGCTTTACAGTGGTGTTGATATCATTACGGCCAGCGTGCGCATCCGTTATGTTACCGAATGGAACCTTGTGTAATTGATGCCTGATTTCAGTAATATCCCGGGCATAGAGTGTGGATACTTAATGAAGACACCACAAATCGCGACGGTTACTTCCCACTGTTTCCCGAAATTATCATACCCGTTGGGGGAATCGGTGTGACCCAACTCAAGCCGGGCACACGTGGCCCCTATCTGTGGCCCTGACCTGGGCCCTCCCCGCAGCTCGAGCCTGGTGGGCACGCTGGGCTCCGGAAGCGGCCCTGCGCGCTCGCAGTTCGAGGCGCTGGACACGTCCGCCCTGGAGGCGCCGCCTGCCGCCGAGCCGACGGCAGCGCCATCTGCGTCCGCCGCCCAGTCGGAGCCGGGAGGGCACCCCAAGAGCGGCCGGTTAATGTGGGACCTGCTGCTGGCCGACGAGGCGGCGCAGGCGGGTCAGGTGAGCTGTCAGTGGACGGTGGGGCCAGGCAGCTGGCCGGCATCCGAATACAAAACACGAGTGTCCCGTAGCTGCCAAATCTGTCTCGTGGCTTTCCGCCTGCCATCGGCAGCTGGCGTTGTTCCGCCAGCAGAACGCTGCTGCCAGGTAAGCGTAGCAGGTCCGCGTCCGTGTAATACGCAGGCTTGAACGGGATCGGTCCAGCATGCAGGTCGCAATTCTGTTTAATAGTCGGTGAGGGCCGCGTTTCGGTGCAGAAACTGCGGCCACAATCTGCTAACGGGATTGCTCGGTGTCGGTGGTGACGTACGAACGCCACAGCTGTACGCGTGTGTCTTTGTGACACCTGGCAGCGACTATTGATCGTCAGTGGTGATATTGGATCACCACAGCTGCGGAGCGGCGGTCGTTATATGATAAAAAAGATCTGCACGCCACGTTTTTCAGTAGCTAACTAGCTTGCGTTTGCTCTCCACAGGACACCTCTCAGCGGGCGGCCGCTCCTGGGCCTGCCGAAGCCCCGTCGCAGGTGCCGGCGACGGTGCCGGCGCCGGTGCCGGCCCAGAAGCCGCCGGCGGACCTCTTCAAGGCCATCTTCGACGACTCGAGCAGCGACTCGGAGGCCGAGCCGACCGCCGTGACGTCACAAACTCCGGCGGCGACGTCACAAACTCCGGCGGTGACGTCACAATCCACGCCGTCTTCCACGCCGGCGCTGCCGTCGGCAACACGAGCGGCGGCGCCTGTGACGTCACAGCCGGCGTCATCGGCGGCGACGCCGGCTGCTCCGGTGCCGGCCGGGGCGGCACCACCACGGCCACCGGACGGAGCCGCGGCGCTCACCCGCCCCACGGCGTCGGCGTTCTTCGATCAGGCGCCGCCGGCCGCCGTCAAGAAGGCTGGTTTCAGCCTGTTCGACAACGTCAACCTGGACGAGCTGAACAGCTGGCGGCGGAGCAGCGAGCTGCCGGCGCGGCTGGCTGACGCCCCGCAGCCGCCGGTCGTCGTCGCACCGCCGCCGGCAGAGCCATCTGACGACGAATACGGTCCCAAGCTCCCGCCGCGTCCGCCGGGCGGTGGTGCCGCGTCCCGCCCGCTGGTGCCGGAGAGGCACCGCGATAGTGATGGAGGCGAGTGGAAGGAGAAGTCACCCGGCCGGCACAAAAAGAAGAAGAAGCACAAGAAGAGCGAGAAGAAACGGAAGAAAAGTAAGAAGCGTGCGAGTGATGATTCGGACTCGAGTGATCTGGATGGTGAGCTGCTGAACAAGCTCAGGGAAGTGGCAACGAAAAAGAAGAAAAAGAGCTCGCATCGTTGACATCATGGAATACAACATAACGGGGCCGTGGTTTGGTATGTTTCTGGCAGATTGATGCAACTGATGCATGACCTTACATTGTTCGGTAAACGACACACGCGAAGGCGGATTTGTTGCTCAATATTTTGTTCAGCGTTTTGCAGCTGCGTGCAGTTGTTATCAAGTTCCTAAATTGCCTGCTGGCGAAGTGTTGGAATCACAGCCCTCGCTAAGCATCGATCCCGCCTGCCGTTCGCACTATTTTCCCATTTGATGGTTGGAAGGCAGGAAAACAATTCTCCGCAGTCAGTAACCCAACCAGTACCGGGCATTTCTTAACGTGCCGTGTGATGCAGTGGGCTAGACTGCCAGTACTTTGGGTTCCCCTCCCTGTCTGGGAAATGACCGAGGGCTCGTCCACAAATTACGTTGCGCATGAAGGAGGGAAGGGAGGAGGGGGGGGGGGGGGGGGCACTGGCGTAACGGGAGCATAACAAGGACGTAGGGCCAAGCAAATGCTACTTTTCTGGGACGTTGCGCTGCACAGCGTAACTAGGGCGAGGGGGTCGCCCGGTGTAACCAGTGCGTAACCAGGGGGAGGGTCGAAAAGTGGCATAAACTGGCAAAATTGCGTAACGTTATTTTCGGAAGACCGCTGAAATGGAATTGAGGTCTATATGGTCACTGGCAGCTCCAAGTTGGCAAGAGGACCGCGACCCCCGACGACAGCAGACACTTAGTTTCAAAAGACTGCCTCTTGAACGGTGTATCCCCCGCGCAGACGGTTCCACTGCCGATGTTGCTGTCCGGACCTTGAGCGGCTGTCGTTCGCTGCTCCGTGGCTAGGTAAGGTAGGCTCCGTGGCCAGGCTAGGTAAACCCAGACTTGTGTATATCACCACCGATTCCGCGCGACAACCGCTTACAAAGCGATAGACCTTCGCAACATCTATTTTCCCGGGTAACTTGACCCCCCCCCCCCCCCCACCTAATTCCCACTTGTTTTGCCACTGAAGGCTGTTGCTGCGCCACTGTCATTCCGGCGCATGGGCGCGAACACGTGAAAAGATTGTTTCCAATACCGAGAACACCCACGGAAATCGTTTAAATTCGACCCGAATACACGCCAACCCGCCGCTTCAGACCGTTCGCCACAGTCGCGCACGAACGCCTTCCGCCGAATTCTGAGCACCACTTGGAAGAGCACTTAAAGGGCTCGAACATGAACTGGGCATGCAGCCAGACTAGCGATGGTGGATTCAGCCGTCTACCTTGTGCCTAGCGCTGCGCACATTTTCTCATCCTGCCGTTCGGTTGATGCGCACCGCCAGCCCTGCGCTACGCTGCCTTCCCGTCGACGGCCGACGCCAGTTCGTTACTGAGCTTGTATTACGCCTGGCAGCATCTGCTCATTGCAAACCAACGCCACACGTCACACCCCGTCGGCGGTCCACAGGCCCGCGGCTCCACAGTTCGTTGCCGGTAAAATAATAGACCACGAACCAGCATGTACTGAACACGTGAGGATACGTAACAAACAAAAACGCGCTGCCAAAAAGCCACAAATCGGCGGCGCGCACCGCGTACAGTGGCGCCGTGCCCTTCACCAGCCAGCAGGGCGGCAGGGGCGCCCCGCTCCAGCATGGCCCCCACGCCCAGTCACTCGCAGTCTCTCGCACTCTCGTTCTCTATCAGTCCGCTTCAGCCGGGACAGGTTAGCAAGCATGTTATGTACACGGAGGAATATCAAGATTGCATACACTGGAGGCGGCGAGGCGGCCGCGGCTACGCAACAGAGGAAGCTACGATCACCGCTCCCCGGCGGCCGGCGTGCGGAAGGGGAGGGGTGGAGACCGGGGGATGGGGGGGGGGGGGGGGCGGACCAGGGCGGACGGGCGTCAGCGCGCCAGCTAGTGACGTGGAGCGCTCGCGCAGTAGGCGAGCTGTCGTAGCAGGCGGCTCGGGCCGCGGTCGCGGGCCGCCGCCCGAGCGCCGAGCCGGGCGCGCCGCCCGCCGCTCGCGACCGCACACCCGCGGAGGAGCCGGCGCCGACGGCGGCGGCGGCTGCACCCCGGCAGACGCCGCGAGCGGCGCCCGGGCCGCGCCCTGCCGCAGGGCCGGACCGAATCGGACGGGCTTGCCCCTGGCCGCCAGACGCGGCCGGGGGAAACAATCACAGGTCTGCCTAGCCTAGCCTACCCAAGGGACGCTGTCCGCGCACCGAGTCGCGTGCCCAGCTGCAGAGCGCGCGCGCCGCGCGCCGCCAGCGCGGCGGAGACCGAGAGCGGGCAAAGCTCGGGCCGACGGCGACACGCGCGCCCCCACACCGCACCGCCGCGCGCGCCGGCCACCACACGATAAGTTAACACAACGGCTAGCACACAGGACACTAGAATTAAATACCTAGGCTGACGTCGCCCATCCCGCACGCGTCTATCACACGGTGGCAGCCTGCGCGCGCGCCGCCCCGTCTAGCCGCCGCGCCAGGTCTCGGCCGGGCCGCCGCCGGCCGCCACCGGTCGCACGCCACGTGACCGAGCCCAGCCCGCCGTCACCCGGCGCGGGTCGACGTCACGTGACCCGGCCCAGGTCAGCGTCACCCGGCGCGGGTCAACGGTCGGACGTCACGTGACCGAGCCCAGCTCGCCGTCACCCGGCGCGGGTCGACGTCACGTGACCCGGCCCAGGTCAGCGTCACCCAGCGCGGGTCACCGGTCGCACGTCACGTGACCGAGCCCAGCTCGCCGTCACCCGGCGCGGGTCGACGTCACGTGACCCGGCCCAGGTCAGCGTCACCCGGCGCGGGTCAACGGTCGCACGTCACGTGACCGAGCCCAGCTCGCCGCCACCCGGCGCGGGTCGACGTCACGTGACCCGGCCCAGGTCACCGTCAGCCGGCGCGGTCAAACGGTCGACGCCACGTGACCGAGCCGTCTCCCAGCGCGGGTCGACGTCACGTGACCCGGCCCAGGTCACCGTCAGCCGGCGCGGGTCAACGGTCGACGCCACGTGACCGAGCCGTCTCCCGGCGCGGGTCGACGTCACGTGACCCGGCCCAGGTCACCGTCACCCGGCGCGGGTCAACGGTCGACGCCGCGTGACCCGGGCGACAGCTGCCCGGCGCGGCTGAAGGTCACGTCGCCGGGCGCCGGTCAAAGTCACGCGACACGGGCCCGGTCGTCACGCGCCGGGCGGGAGACCTGTGGCGACGGCCGAGTCCTGACTAGGTTGGAATGTAGAGAGCTCGGGGCGGCGGCGCGGCCGGGCCGGCTAGCGGCACTCCCACACCTTCACCGTCTGGTCCACGCTGCCGGTCACCACGAACGGCGCCGTCTTGTGCATGTCTGCAACGGAGGAGGCGTCTCAGTAGAGCACCAGCCGCGCCCGAGACGTCGCTGCAGACAGGCGCCACGTCGCTATGAAAGCGAGGTGAACGGAAGCCCGGTGATGGATTGGTGACGCAGGACACCCCTTAGAAAGGCAAGACATTGGTGTTTGAGACAATCAAATTGGGTGCTATATCATCAAATTTTGATAGCAAGGCAGGCTCACGCTGACTTTATCATGCTGCCGATGAGGGCTAGTTAACTAATTCATTCATAAATGTCGCAATCTTATCACATCCAAGAGCAAGTGGCAGTAAATCCCGAACACATTTACGCATCTAAATAGCGGCGAACCAGCCCGTAATAAGTGAGAGATGACACACGACCTGTCCCGGTAGGCCCAGATGTTCTCACTCGAGCGACCCATTTAAAAACACACCCGAAAACTCCAGCTCGCTACGTGCTCAGAGTCCACGCCAGCACAAGTTGTGTCCCATCATTCGGCCACAGCCGCTCATTTCTCGGTCGGCTGCGGGCCTAAGGTCTCCTAGGGCCTCCTAGGGCCTCCCAAGGCCCCCTAGGGCCTCCTGGACCGACCTAGTGACGTGCAGAAGTGCTGGTGCGCCTCGAGCGTCCGATGACAGCGCTTGGCCTTGATGTTCCAGGTGCGCACCGTCTTGTCGTCGGAGGCCGAGAGCAGGTACAGGCCGCCCGGGTGGAACGACAGGCCGCGCACCCAGTTGTCGTGGCCGACCAGGGTCAGCAGGCACTGGCCCGAGACGGCGTCCCAGATCTGAAGCAGGGTTAGAAGGCAGGGTCAGAGGGGACGGTCAGGGGGAGGGTGGCGGTCACCGTCAGGGTCAGCAAGCACTGACCCAAGACGGCGTTCCAGACATGAAACAGGGGCAGAAACCAGGGTCAGGGGGAAGATCGGAGGGAGGGTCACGGTCAGGGTTAGCAAACGCTGGCCGGAGACGGCGCTCAACATCTAAAACAGGGGCAGAAGACGGTCAGAGGGGAGGGCCACGGTACGGGCCAGCAGGCACTGGCCCGAGACGGCGTCCCAGATCTGAAACAGGGGCGGAAGACAGGGTCACACGGGAGGGCCAGGGTCAGGGTCAGGGTCACGGTCAGGGCCAGCATGCACTGGTCCGAGATGGCGTCCCAGATCAGAAAGAGGGGCAGAAGACAGGGTCACCAGGGAGGGCCAGGGTCAGGGTCACGGTGAGCAGGCACTGGCCCGAGATGGCGTCCCAGACCTGAAGGAGGGGCAGAAGACAGGGTCAACGAAAACACAGGGTCACGGTCCCGGGCAGGGACAGCAGACGCTGGCTGCAGACGGCACACCAGATCTGAGAGACCGTCGGTCAACGTCGGCTGACGAACAACCAGCAGCCTGAGACGGTCAGGGCCGGTACTGCAACTCAGACCTGACCAGGGACGGCGAGCTCTCAGATGGGCGTGATGCACGGCAGTACGGTGTAGTGCTTGGCCTCATGGCCGAATGGTCAATGGCGGAACTCGTCGTAAGAAGCAGCCGTCGTTAGTTACAGACGCATGGAGTTACCGAATACGACATTCGCGTGGCAGCCCCTAAAGCCGGTGTGTGGGACCGGTAAAACATCACCACACTGCACCAGACCCCGAGCCCCGGCGCGTCACGCCGCCGGCTGCGTCGCTCACCATTCCGCTCCACGACAAACCAGTCCCAGGCACCATGACGCTCATACCGGGCCAGCGCCACACAACACGCACCGCGCGCTCTGCCATTATCCACCGGTGGAAAGCATATCATCGACCGGCGCCGCCTCCGCAGCTGCCGTGCCGTGTGCTGTAACGCGTCGTGTCGTGTCGTGTCGTTGTCGTTGTCGTTATCGTGTCGTGCCGTGTGTCGTGTCGTGTCATGTCGTATTATGTCGCGCCATGTCGCGCCGTGTCGTGTCGTGTCGTGCCATGCCGGTGCCGTGCCGTGCCGTGTCGCACCCTGACGTCACCGGCGTCCAGCCCAGCTCCAGCTCCGGGGCAGCAGCGGGCTGAGCGCCAGCGCCGCGCCGCTCACCTTGATGGTCTTGTCGCGTGAGCCAGAGGCCAGGAACGGTCCCGGGTGGCCCGCCTGCTTGTTGTTGCCGCTTGCGCCCTCGTTGATGGCCGCGGACGCCGCCGGCGGCGCCCAGGCGATACACTCCACCACGTGCTCGTGCTCCCGCAGCTCCATCTGGCGAAGATGTTAGGGCGGCGTTCGAACAACACGTCTCCAGGTCATGCGTGATAACCGCGCCACACCCGGGGGAGAAATCAGGCGGCGACAAGTGGAATGCAAGTCCAGCCGCGCTCGTTCGCGTCCGTTGAATTCCCGCTAGCGTCGGCGTTCAGACGGAAACGCCAAGTTAGAAGAACTGGCGTACGAATCGTTCCGCATCATGCCTCCACTAATCCCTTACAAACGGTAATTCAACGGCAAGCATATCGCGCCAATACGGCAAACGCAGCGGTGCGCGAATAAGTCATTGTTCCTGGCAGCAGTCACGACCACGCCGAGTGCGGCAGGCGACGACAGTCTCCCTCTCCCTCTCTCTCTCTCTCTCTCTCTCCCTCTCCCTCTCCCTCTCCCTCTCCCTCTCCCTCCTCTCCCTCCCCTCTCCTCTCCCTCTCCCTCTCCCTCTCCTTCTCCCTCTCTCTCTCTCTCTCTCCTCTCTCCTCTCCCTCTCTCTCCTCTCTCCTCTCCTCTCCTCCTCTCT
>NW_023596225.1:45397584-45436572 GCF_011947565.3 Pollicipes pollicipes | reverse complement strand
ACCGCTGCCACTGCCGCTGTCTCCTGCGCTCCTGTCTGACGTATCTTACCTTAGGCGGTGCGATCTCTAATACTGATTGATCATTGGAGTTTTCGGCTGCGTCGACTGCTGAGGTCGTTTTGTACCTAGTGCGATCTTTAATACGCAGTATTACCCGATCAGCTTCGGTTTGGATGGGATTGGAGCCATTTTGTCCTGCAATGACCATTACAGGTCCATCGGACTAGGGAGAGTGGAGAGAGGTGGGACAAGGTTACACACATCTGGAGGACCTCCGTAACCGAGCTTTGCCCCAGGCACGCACCCCTCTGCGGCGCTTGCGTGGGTGGCCGGCGGGGCTCCTGTCAGGCGGACACTGATACCCGCAGGGACATTGATACCCGCTCATGGCGGACGTGTGCGCCTCGCCCGCAGAGCCCCCTCTGACCAGGGCCACAGCGAAGACGGACTTTGCTGCTGGACATAGCGCTGAATGCTGCCGAGTCCGCTGAAGGAAGGCATCTCGCTACCGCACTCATAGCTAGCGCATGCAATCATGGAACGTACCTAACGCGCAAAGCACTACCTCGCAGACTGTAATCGCGTGCGCTGGAAATGAGTTTTATAGGTGGCGCTGGGTTGCAGGTTCGGGACAGCCGTTCGATTGGCGGGATGGTCAACATGCCTTCATGGCTGTTTTTCTGATCAGCATGTATTTTTAATCCATATTTACATCACTGCTCTCAGCGGACCCGTTTTCATCGTTGGTTATTTCTGGAGAGGCGGACGCTGGACGTGGCTGACGCCTGCAGCGGCGCACACTGCCCGTCAGGGACGGCGGCGTCTGCAGTGGACCAGATCAGGGGCGTTCCCGGGGGAGGGGGAATGGAAACGAGCCCCCCCCCGCACACAGACACACTGCTGAGCCAAGAGCTTCACACAAGATATTGAGCGATTTAGTAGAATCCTTGCCAAATTTGCAGCACCTTGGACTCCATTTTAAACCCCTTCCTCCTGAGGACAATTCTGGCTCCGTGCCTGGACCGGCCGGAGACCGCTGCAGCTCGGGACCACGAGCGGACCGGCCGGACCTCGGGCCGGTAGTCTGGTGATGTCAGGGGGACGGTATGTGCGGCGGCTCTGGGTCCATCCCACGGTCAGTGGACGCCCACCCCGGATCTGCAGGCCGGCCGGCCGCCCGGCGGCGCCAGTTCACTTGCAAGCTGCAAATCCAGATCTCACCGGATGTAGCTCGCTTTTGTGAGCTCAGAGCAGATCGGAGACCGCTGCCGGGAAAATCGGTCGAGGATGCGCGGTTGTAGTTTTCAGTATTTCGTTTAGAATGCTAACCAAGCGTTTCATGGCCGGGACATAACCGAATTTATATGTTTATTCAAGCACTGAGCCTGCATTTTATTCAGAGTCGAATGGTTTGATCAGAGAGCGCGAGATGTCCAGTGCAGGTCGCTCTTGCCCACCCTTCGTTACACAGAACTGTGCCCTTGCTATGACAGTCTCAGACACATTTCAGGCCGCCTCCCCCTCACACACACTTGCTCCAAAGCCATGGTAATGCCACACGACCTCCGGTGGCACAACCTGCGCCCTACAGCGTTGCGTTGCAGCGTAGCAGCGTAGCAGCGTAGCAGAATAGGATATCACCCACCGGTCGTAAAACAGACAGGCCAATGTCACATGCTAACAGTGTTGACGTTGCGGTGGAAAACCCGGAGCCACTGACGCGCGTCTGGGAAAGCCGCACATGACGCACAGTAACCCCTGGCGCGTGAGCGGCAGATGTTCGCGGCTGTGTTCTGGTTAAAGTCGGGAAGATAATGTGGTTAAGTGTATGTACGATGAGCACTATGCATATAGATAAGACAGTATTGGTAGCATCATTCCGCGCAGAATATCAGGAGAATGGAGAGATGGATGTGATAATTCGGCGACATGCCTTTATCGAAATAAATGAATTGTGGTATGTAGATATGGAATGGATAGTGAAATATACATATGCATATATATATATATATATACATATATATATATATGCGACTTATATTTATATATTCCTTTCGATGAAGGCATATAGCCGCAGTTTCACGTCTGTCTCTATTCTCCTAAGCGGAATAGGGCTATTTTAGTGCGTTGCCGTATAAGGAAAGCAAGTTCTTTCTCCTGCGAATCATTTAATGCATCTGATGTTTCCGCACAAAGTCTGTTTGACAATAGCATTTTTTTCTGCTTTCTTGAGACTGGGGAGGCGTTGTTGTCTCGTCTGGTGGCGGCTGCTGCACGGGCAGGAAGATCTCCTGAGCCACCCGGCTTTTTGCATTCGGGTAATCTTTTTGCACTGTTCAACGTCGCTTTGTATCAAGGGGTGAGCACGTCATCATCCGGATCATTTGCAGACACAACTACCACGGGGAACTAACGATAAAAACCACCAGTTGCAAGGAGTGTGCCTCGGAAATGGGGAAGAATCGTTCCTGGTGTGAACTGCCCATTAGGCTCTGGGGACTTAGATCTCACTTCAGGAACAGAACCCCGGATCTTCGAATGACTTTTTCAATGCCTTGCCGCCGAGATAGCAAAGACCCGACATTTGATCGCATCACTGCTGGTAGGACCGTGTTTATTGGTGATCGGAAGTGTAATGGGTGTTTGATTTCAAGCCGGGAACGTCATGCAAAACGCGATGCCGTAACGCGGTCCTGCGCGGCCAGGATAGGGATAAGACGATTCACCATTCACATACTGGTTTTCTTGCTAGAAATCCGATCATTCATGGAGGCGTTCCATAGACATTGGTTAATATCGTGAGCCTGACGAGTAGCAAGGAGATAAACATAATTAACAAGAAGTTAAAACAACGAGAGAGGGGACTGCCCCATCAAAATAGTACATAACGATACCATTGTCCGGGTGCTTCGGTATGAGAGGCGTCAATAGCATTCACGTTACTTTTGCCGGGCTCTGGCTTAGGCGGCAGTGCAGTGGTTCCTGCTGGTTCCATTTTATCGTTTTAGGAACACACGTATATGGGCCTCTCCCGTTGTCTGTCCCTGCGGCCGCACCACAGGCGTGATACCCTCGCGCACAAGCAGTCTGATGGGAGCTGCGACTGCGTCACGTGCGGCGCGACCTCGCTCGGCGTGGTTGCCTCAGGAGGATGAAGGACCAAGTGGACCCATGGCACGGCATACAGCAGTATCCAATGGCCACGCCAGAAATCTCGTCGACCCCTCCTGTGACGAACCATTCGTCTGAGGTGAACCGTAGCCCACCTTACACGCTGTTCCTGTCACTTATCGCCTCACCTCACCCCCGTTCCTCATCTATCTCTCTACGGACACGGTTTACTTTAGACGCATGTTTCCGTGTTTTCGCTGGATCGCATTGCACCGTCTTTCAGCAGCCACGCGCGCCCCCCGCGACGGCCGCCGCATCACCGCGCCGCCCCGGGCGCCCCTCGAACCGCCGATCCTGACCTCTGACCCCGAGCTCTCGGCCGGGCCGTCAGACGGCGCAGAGGTCAGCCGAGATCAAAAGCCCTGTCAGCCTGCGGCGGCGGCCAGGCATCCCCCCGGCGGGTGTCACAACCGACGGCAAAAACTCGGCGCGCGCAGCGCTGCCCCTCCCCCTCCGCTGGCGGCGGGTCTTTGTCCGCATCGGGTGAGGCTGCGAGACCGTGGGCGTCTCGGAAATCGACGGCATTGCTGCGCCAGTTTCTGGAAACAGATGAGGATCTGAGGTGCGCAGGGCGAACGATGGGTGATTTTGACGCCACGTGCAGTGTTGACGGGCACGACGAAAACAGACCTAAACGTCTGTCGCAAGACCAAATGTTAGTTTTCAGCTGCTCTAGGACATTAATTTGACAGCCTGCATGCTGAGCCCAGCGTTTCAAAATGCATCCAGTAAGATGTGCAGGACTGAAGTATCAAGCCATACCTACAGAATTCTGGCTCCACCATGGCCTCTGCACTCACAGTTCGTTGACTGCTGATCCATTGTTCAGTAAAGGAATGCTCCATATTTCTTTAGGTTTTGAATTGAAATAACCATCTTGAAGGTTATTCGGTGCAGTTCAACAAACCTTGCCTTTCTTAAGACGTAAGCCTTTTAAGTTTCTGAGCTACATGCCCGTGAGGATGTCAGGACCATTTTAGGGACGCTTCTAAGTTCACCCAGGTATCCATGACGTCATAACAACGTCATTCAAATCCTGCCATTTTATTAGCCGTGCGGCAGTTTAGGCCAAGAAAAACACAATTATCCAGTCATTAATGCCTGGCGTTCATTAGCACGGTCTCCAGATAAAACGACCGTCAACTGGCTATGGAGCAGTGTTATGCAAGGTACGATGACGAAGTAAAAGAATGACGTATTGAGGTACGATTTACGTAACCGAGAATTGTGCTGTCTGGAGCTGTCTTTTCCACTTAAAAGTATACGAAAAGTTATTAGTGAGCTTCGTTCATCACATCTAATGCATGCTTCATTATCTTCAAACGTGGAACATTCCCATTGAAGGGAGAATCTCACCTTTTGTGCTCTTTACTTATTGTTATATCACATGCGTACGATTAGATCAGCAAAACCAGTTTTCTCGAAATCCTTCTGAATGGCTTAGAATTTTGGTTCGAAGTAACCGACCCTGCGAGAGAAATCCCATTTGGCTTCCTGCTCACCACTATGAAAGTAATATATTTAATTTGCCTTGTTTTTCGAACGTATGGTTGGTAATATTTGCAACATACTTATGTGGCAAGGTTTTGTGTGATAAATGCTACGAAAGCTTGAAACACGCTGTTAAGACAAAAAGACATGCGAACACGAAGCTATGATCCCGCGAAACGAAACGCCATACTACGGCTTTGATTTTTCGTCCATGGTGTTAACCACAGTGGCTCTTTTCGAGGCGCATTTTGGCTTTGTAAATGGGAGAATCACATCCATTTGACGCACTGGTTCATGCTTCAACCAATGAGCTTCTGGGTAGCAGACCCTTGCCCGCTGGGCCAAACACAAACGTTCTTTTATTCGTACTGGTAGACGTGCGCGCAGCGGTAGTCATGACAACCGTAGTTGCAGCTGCAGGGAAGACGTGCAGTGCTGTTACGAAGTGTTGACTGTGTAATTTGGACTAAAATAATGAGGTTGATATCCTTTTTATGTCCTGACAATGCCACAGTGGCACTATCCAGTGCAGTTATTAAATGTAAGTAGTCCTGAGGTTTCACTAGAGTCGGTTTTTGAAACACGCCCCACCACTCTTTTCAGCCTCTAACCCTGACACCCGACCTGCCCGGCCGATTCGCCAAGCCCGAGGCCCCTAAATGCTGGGTTGACCGATGTCCAGCTGGGTGCTGATTGGCCAATCTTGAACAAGGTGTGGAGCAGCGGGCAACGATTCCTGAGCCGTGATGCGATAACATGAACGAATATCGACATCCCTGTCACTCACGTGGCCGATTGTTGCTGCACTGGCTGAGCCCTCATTTGACTCCAAATCTTGCATGAGAAAGTTGCAGCCTGGTGATTTCTGGCGTGCTAAATCGTTTATGTGATTGGCACTCATCCTTAGCGGCGCAGCCCGACTTTGCGATGGGGTGAGGCTAATTTTTTACAAGCGTGTCGCGGCCTCATTGACAGTACGTATACACTGTGAAAAGACTAAAAGACGCCATAAGCATTAAAAAGCTCGGCACCTAGCACACCAATGAAATATCGTTGGTTACACCGATGCCTTAAGCAATTATTTCACCCGCGCACCTTATGGCATATTAATTTATTCCACCACCAGTCTTATCACTAGCTTACGACGTTTTTGCTCCACATGTCGCTTTCTATGGCAGTCTTTTTGAAATATAAAATCAAAATAGTTTTCCTGACCACCAAATTTTCAAATGATGCGCGGTACTGTCGTGGTGAAAAACTGCGCTCGAGCCTGGAGATGGTGCGAGGCTAAGCCCCTATGAGCCCCCCCCCCCGCCCCCCCCCCCACCACCATCTTGGCTGCGCCCCTGCCTGCCCTTGATTGACGCAACCGAACTGAGAGCGCAACGCCGCTAAACTGAGCTACTCAAAAACGAACTCTAACAATGGACGTTATGCGCATATTTCATGCAATTTGCCCCTTTATCTGTGCTCGTATTTGAACATATCTTTAGCACACACACATGCACAAACACACACACACACACACACACACACACACACACACACACACACACACACACACACACACACACACATATATATATATATATATATATATATATATATATATATATATATATATGAGCTTCTCAAATGCCCTTCGATATGTGCCCAACTTTAAAATGGTGCGGGGCGTACATTGCCTCTCCCGAAGGCCGTCACCCATTTAAAACGAAGTGATAAGTGAAATTGCCATTAAAAATGCCATTAAGTTTCTTCACAACATTGGCTCGTAGCTATATACCTACACATGCATGTGCATACCTGCCTTAAGTGTAAATGATAAGCAAAACACGCCGTACCTTAAATTGAGCCTAATATTTGCTCAGTTATAGAACCACTGGCTTTTTCATTGGCAATGCATACCTCATGCGTGAGCGGCGACTCCACAAAAGGCTGATTGTTCGTGTAACGTTTCCTATCTTGACACTCATGATATCTGACACTCATGATATCTGCGCTAGTGACACTTGACACTCATGATACTTGCGCTCTGCGTCGTGACAATGCCGCATAAGCAAACAGTTGCAGAAGTAAACAGTTGCCATTCAGCGAGCAGCAACGTTAGCCCATCTGTCGCGCCGGAGCAGACGAGCGTTCGTGGAAGGTGACGTCACACGTTTGGGTGGTCCCCGACGCGACACCGCGTTTTTCGTCCAGCAGCTGTGACCTCAAATGACCTTCGTCATCTCAAGTGAGCCGGGCACCGCCCGCACCGCCCACATTTGTGTCCATCTCCGTTTAGACACGATGGTCTCAATGGAACATATGTAAGGTTTTCATTGTTGTCGTCAGTAAGGCCTGTGCACAAATGACGAATGGTACTTCTCTGGTTTTGGCTAACGCTATGGTCATTGAGTTCCCATGCCACGAAAAAACAAAACAAATGAAGCATGTCACAGCCATTGCATTATAGATAAGTACGGGACAAATCAACCAACGGTATGGGATGTATGGTGAATGCTATACACTGTCTTAATCGGAGTTATCTTTGGAGCATTTCGTCTGCAGCTAAATTTACTCTGCAAGCCGTCTGAAAAATCTGCCAAAGAAAAAGACAGATGCAGGAATCATCATCACATGCTGGATCCGTGCGTACGTCTGGTACATCAGCTATGGCTTTCATCGCTGACCTTCCAGGTAATCATTACATATTACATGTTGCATGTAAAATGCGGACTTTTCTCGCTGTTTCTTTGGTTCATTTACCATTTTGTTCCCAAACGACATAGTAGGTTTAATCCTTGATACGGCGAAAGTTGTGGATGGTGCTACCGACCAATGACTGGGAAGGAAGTTGCAGCAGTGATGACAATGTGTTTTTGTTCATTCATTCCATGCGTCAACATAGGCGTAATATAAGATTTACAACTAAATAGAGGATGCGTCTTCTCCCAGTTTCCCGCTGGTGCTGCCTCTGAGCACACTTCTGCGAAGCAAACACTTCAACGAGTGGCCATTGTAACCATTGTAACTGTTTGCCTTTCGTGCGATCCCGCTTCATTGTTCAGAGTTCGAAGAATGCTGTTCCGAGGTGCGCTTCTGTTCGAAAGCGACCGTGGCATATTGAAATGTTTATTGCAACAGCTCTGGGCGGCGTCACCGACAGCGTCAGCGTCTCCGAGAACGGCGTCTCGTGACGAGCACGCTGACGGCTCTGCCAGCCGACGCACCGGCGAAATAACGAAACCCACACTTGAGCGGCGAACGACAACACTGAAGCTAAAATAATACAAACATCAAATGCACACGCGAAGTCGCACAGCGGTGCGCCATTAAAACAGCCGGGGCTGGCGGAGCGTGCGTGGCATGCCCGCGGGCGGTGACTGGCCCTGCCCCGGGGCGAGACCCGTGACCCCGTGGGGGGAGAGAGCGTGCTCGCTGCTGAACGGCCCGGTCGGTCGACGGCCGGAAATCGCTATCGGTATCGATCACCTCGCGCCGCCGGAGGGGCGTCGCCAGCGTGCTGAAGAGGGGCTCGGATCAGCCGACAAGACGCCGCAGCCGCCCTCCGGCTTTGCGCCGCTGCGAACGACGCAGCAGCTGAAAGTGACGAACAATACCAGCGACCGGCTGATTGTACCGAGGTGCCAGGCCTGGACAGAGCACATCGGAGTCCAAGTCAGCCGCAGACTCCGAGCGACCCGCCTCCGATCCCATCACTGGCGCCACGCCGCGGCCGAATTCCCGGTCTCGCCGGCGCCCAAAGTCGGGGAAAGACTCGGCCTCGGGTAATTCGCACCCGATCACTGCGTCGAGTAGCTGGACACCGAGTACGAGTTGATGCCGTTGTCGTAGTAGGTGCTGATTGGCGCTCCGCTCGTGACGTCATAGCTGGGCGTGACCGGGTAGAACATGGCCTTCTTGTCGTACAGGTTGACGGGCGGCAGGCCGGATATACCTGCCGGTGACGTCAGCGTTAGTGGGCGGAGCCAGGGGCGGGCACGTGCCGGCTGGCGCCATTGCGGCACGCGCTGTAGCCGCGCGCCGAGTGATGGGGGCCCGAGCTCCCCGCGATGCTCGGGAGCCGGTATCGTGGCCCGTGCTGGTTACATCGATAAATGGCCCAATAAACGTTGGTCAGCATTCGTGAACCAGGTGCATTTGGATGCGATGGCAGTTCCGCTTGAAGCCGATGTTTTTAAACGAAATGAGCTTGTTCAGTCGCGGTCGTATAGATACGAATGAAACAGCGCACGCTTTTAGAAAGCTACATGGCCGTGTCAATCACATTCACCAATTTGTTAATTGGTGAAATTGGCGGACACAGACGGACAAAAACCATGACAGAGCATTTGACTGCCCGCTCGTTCCAAGGGATTTGTTTCCTGGGCACTGCAGGCTAATCTCCAGTAAAGGCAAGCCGTTATTCCTTGATGACGTAAATTGTGAAGTGCATTTGCGAGGAGCACTATGCACATAGATAGGACGGTAGTAACGCCTGCTATTGTTTCGATAAAGACATGTTGCCTAAATATCAATGCATCTATTTCTCCATTCTCCTGTTTTTTTCTCCGAAGTATAAGGCTGTTTCTGTCGTCTAATTGTCCCATAATCGAGAAGTACAAGTCAAATCCAAAACAGCTACTTAAGCCAAGTGCTTCTGCTGAGTTGCCTATTTGCCTTGTTCCGTGTTCTGCGGCTCGACCCGGACCTAATGGAAAATGGGCCTTAAGCAAGACAAAAGGAACACGAAACCGAGCAATGACCGAGCGCACCTAGTGACCGAGCGCACCATGTGACCGAGTGTACCGAGCGACCGAGTGCACGCAACTCTCGTACCGCGGAGCCCTAGGTGGCCAGGAGCGCCGGCCGACCGGTCAGGTGGGCTGCGCCAGTGGCGGACCCAGCCGAGGCCAGACGACGGCCCGCTCCATAATTGATCACCTTAACACCAGGAAAGAGAAGACCACGGAAGAACGAGATAAACGACCGGGAGAGGCCTCCAGGAATGCAGAGACGGAGGTCCTCACTGATCATGAATGGGACGCGTGTCCCAACGGCGTCTCGCCCGGGCTCCGGAGGGCGGGGCTGTCGAAGTTGGCAAACATCTTGACACCAACAATGGAGGAATTCGTCTAGTGCGTCAGGAGCTGGTCGGTATGAGGCAGCGGATGCTCAACCTGGAGAAGCATGTCAAGAACCAGGACGCGGAGCTGAGTTTTTTTAGCATGCTGTAGATCAACAGAACGCGAGGATCTCAGAAGTGGAAGATGCCGTCGTGGAGCTGAAGATGGACAGAGACCTCCGTACCTCATCTTTGAGGGACCAGGTGTCGTAGTAGGATAATGTGGAGGAGACGGCAGTTAAGACCACACGTAAATGCCAACCGCGAGGTGAGCACCGATGACATTGCTCAAGTTTACCGCGTTAGAAAGGGGAGGAAAGATGTCTGTCAGCTCTTGCGTGTGGTCCCAAACAGTGTGCGGTACATAATTCATCAGAAACGGGTCGCATTAGGTAGGGATAGGAATGGACATCTGCGTAACAGAAATAAACAGCTGTGCAGCAGCGAACATTTTTTGGGAGGGCGGAGGCGGCATATACTAGATTACGTAGAACAAAACGGCAGGGTCCTATCCATAATGTGTCCAACCAGCAGGGACAGATCTTCGTTTTCCTGTTTGAGTACGGCCAGATGACTGGGGTGAGGAATTTTTGAAATGCAAAAAATATCCGGATGATGATGATGATGAAAAATATGTGATGATGCACATCATCCAAATATCTGGACGATGTGCCGCATACGGTCCAGACACGGAAATCGCAGCTTTTCTGCCTAACATACCGGCACTGCCCCTTCACATTGCTGATGTATAGAGATTGTGGCGAGTTTATTTCTGTGTGCGCGCGATGCTCGCGTACAGAGCGCTTTCCTGCCGTCCTTGCTGATGTGTCTGAGACCGCCTGTGCGCTGCGTTGCCCCTGGCAATTAGCAGCTGCTTCACCGACCTTGACCGCCGCCAGGGCCCATCAACTGACCGGTGTGGGGACTCACGTACCTGGACCGCCGTTCTGGCTGATGACCGAGGTCATACGTGGCGTACGTCGCGACGGCTTCACGTGGCATTGTGAGTACGAAGGCTGCACTCCCCGAGACATCTGAGTCGTGGGACGTGTCGATTGTAGTCACGGCAAGTTAGATGCTCACTGAAGGATGCGATTATATTTTACCTCCATTTATTTACATTAGTGAAAGTATGGCTGGTGCGAAGCACGTCTCTTTTAATGTAAGAGTCACGCGACAAAAATGTAAAAGGCGTGCAATATTCTTTTTCTACATACAGCGCACGCAAATCACATCGCCGTTTTGCAGGACACGCATTCATGGTTATCAGACGTCAAAATTTGGAGCCGCACGGGGTGGGAACATTCTGTACGTCCACAGCCCGAGATGTGATGATTCAGGCGTAGTTATCTTGCTGCCAAGGCCTAACGCGCGCTGTGCTGCAGCCGATTTGTATTGTGACAGTGGTGGGAGGGGGGGGGGGGGGGACTCCTTCTCGCCGACTTACAGTTTGGATGCGTCCGTCGTAAACATTTTTGCTGTTCTTCCACCAACCCAGGGCTATGGCAAGGCTCATGTAAAATTTTGCAAGAGTATGTGTGAGAAGTTGGAGGCTTTGTCTGCTGATGAGATAAAATCTATTTTGGCATGAGGGGACTGCAGCGAACATCTAAGTGAACTTGATGTCAGTCCGAAGCGGTACCGGGTCACACGAGTCGCAAAGACCCTGTCGTGTTTTCTGAAGAATTTTGGTCTGGGAGGCGTTTGGAGGTTGCGGTTCCAGGACACTCTTTAATGTAACTGGCGCCGCCTAGGGCCGTTACAGCAGTCTCCTATCAATTTTGTAGTTGCTTGTAAATATTTGGTTATAAACTACATGACACACAAAACAGATATTTATACTGGAATTCTAAATGATCATCGCGTCGTTATTTTCGGGTCATGCTTGCGCTCCGTTCAGGAACAGCTAGTATTGTGGCGCTTCAATAATTTTACTTGCAATGACGGAGAACTTGTGCGAAAAGACTGGGTGGCGATTAACGAGTTACTGAGAGGTTTAAGCATTTACATGACTGTTGAAGATTTGGGCTTAAGGTTGCAAGTGGTATCTGGTTAAATATAAACTCAAGTTATAAGAGGAAGCAAGGAAATTGCCAGGCAGAAAAAGGATAGAATAGGGCAAGCAGCGGGGGTAAAATCGAAGTTGGAAAGAGAAATTGAATGGTGCACGAATACAAATGATTAACGAAAGGCCTGAATGATTATGAAGAGGAGAATGTGAAACGTGCAGTCCTACTTTCAAGTGCCAGGTGTTAAGAACATCGAGAAAAGCCTTCTAGGTACTTTTTCGGTCTATGCACGAGAAGGGTGGCGAAAAAAATCATTGCTAGGTTGTGGAGAGGGTATGGAAAATTTACGTCTGATGGTGAGGAAATCTTGCGATTATGTAATGAGTATTATTAATATATTTACCAGCCAAGGAAGGAATCTTTGGATTTTGGCAATGTCATATCAAATCATGTCGATAGTTTTCATCGGCCAGAGTGCCCACAACTGAGTGAAATTGACAGGGCTCATGTGACGGCCCAATAACGAATGAAGAATGTACGTGCGCACTTAAAGGTATGCTGAACAACAGATCTCCTTCAGTATCAGAGTATACCAAAGACTTCTTCGTATTTTTCTGGGCCGATATTGGTAGCCTAGTCGCTAGGCACATAAACCAAGCCAAGGACAAGGGTCAGTATTTCGTCACATAACGCAGTGGTGTAATAACCCCAATCCCAAAGAAGGGTGTTCAGACTCTACTAGATAATAAACATCGTATATGCCTATTTTATATGGTGTATGGAGTTGTCGCTGAGGCGTTAGCAAACCGGCTTACGCGAACCATGCATAAGCTTGTATCCGAGGACGAAACGGGTGGCATCAGAAACAGGCATATCGGCACGAGTTTGAGGGTAGTGGCTGATGCATTCGATATATGTGAAGAAAAAGACGTTGGAGGCTTATTGACGGCACTCGACTTTAAGGATGCCTACAACTCTGTTGAACAGGCATTTGTATATCAAATGTTGAGACCGTGCAATTTCGGTGATAGTTTTATTGGATGGACTCAGCTTTTGACAATGAAGCAGAATTAGCCGCAATTAAGAGTGGATATATCTCAGCTTGGTTTTCGCCATCGAGAGGGCCCCGGTGGGTATGTCTAACTTCTGCATCTATTTTCACGTTCGTTGTCAATTTTTTGCGTTGAAAATTAGAGCAAGGTGTGACATTTGAGGAATACAATGGAAGAAGGTGACATTTGTCATGGCTGTCATGTCATTTCACATTGGTCACACTGCGGTGGCACTAATTGCTTTTTGTCAATGACTTCAAGTCGGCCGGGCGCGTTCACGGCTCAGTATAGGATTTTGGAAACGTCTCCGGCCTAGCGCGAGGACAAAGGTGCTGCCAAAGGATATTGAAGAGGGAATAGGGACTTAACACGTCGGACTTAGCTGTAATATATAAAACTCAAAGAGTTGTATGGCTCACTCGAATGGCTTGACATCCGGATCTCGCCTCTGTAAAAGTGTTACTAATGAAGTTACAAGCCTTGTCGTTGGAGGAAGTTTTGAGAACAAGTTGCGGCAAAAGTTGGGTTAGGAGGTTAAAGGTCTCGTCTTTCTACAAAGAAATGTTGTCTCAGCTTAGAAAAATTGAGCCGTGAAAGGAGCCGAGGAGTGGCAAAAAAGTTCCCCTGCAGATTATATAGAATAACGCAGCAGTTCGGTTACGGGGTACACCAGTTTGCCATAGAGCACTCAGTGCTCACCGCTTCAATTTTATTGACGACGTTCTTGATTATGATGGATGATTGGTAGGTTATCAAGAATTAAACATAGGTCCAGTACATCCCATAACTTCCATGGGATGGTGTCGTGCCATTCCCCAAGCATGGAAACATATGGTAGTTGGCAGTACCCCACTCAACGAGGGAGGACAAGGCGACGTCTAATCACATTCACATTGCCAATAAATTGGTTCCACTAAGCAGTTTAAGAACGCACGATTTCTGTGCATGCCAGCGACCTTGAGCTCAGCCTACGGCCCAGAGACGATGGGAGGCGGACGGTTTTAACTTCGGTGACCGCTGGCCAAGGTCATAAGGACTCTCCTTCACAATAACGAAGTAAACTCGGCCGCAAAAGCTTCAGTTTAAAATAGGTCGCAGATACTTTCCAACCAAATGCCACCTGCTTGTAAGGGACGTTCTCTCGGAGCCATTTTGTGACGAGTGCAGCGGAGTGGACACGCTCGGGCATTGCACTTGGTCATGCCGCCGGCTGACGCACTTCTGCGCCGTGCTGTCTGATGTCCTGAATAAAAACAAATAATTGGGACGGATCGGTTTCATGCAAATGTCGTAAGCACTCTTTTTGCGTGCATTCATGGACTACTTGAGATTGCTCTCCGCCATAAATCATGGTAATCACTTCGTCGCATGTTATGACTGCTAAATGGCTTACAGCAAATTTTCCTGTTCCTCTCAGAATAAATGAAGTAGGAATATTGTTAACAATTCAGGATCTTGGTAAGGAAGCCATGTTGATTACTTAACACACACGATACATACGTAGATGGGTTGGGAGGTCTGCATACTGTCAAGACAGTATATCCATTTAAGGCACTGGTGTTTTATTCAATAGCACAGACCTTCAGAATAAAAAAATAAGGTCCAAGAACCTTTTGGCGGATCACCTCTGACGCAGAAGCGCATCGGAAGGGGGTCCAGCGGTTGACCGAGGTCGCCGACAGGACTGAAGCGGAACCTAACGGCGAGCATGCATCAGTGCCTCTTCACTCGGACCCCGCTTTGGAAGCCTCCAGTAAACAAGGCCTGACTGCCGTGATGAACGCCCCAGCCCGAAATATGGATTTCGTCGGATCGGGCGCGACTCACCGCCTCGCGCCACCCTGCGGGAGCATCCTGGTACAATGCATCAATCTATCCACTCCCCGGGCGCGCCAAATAAACTGCCACCGCGCGCCGGTAAACTGTTGAGAACTCGGGTAAACGGACTAAATCGGTAAGTGTCTGCGTGCCTAGACCGGTCTGCGAGCCAACTCGGGATAGCCGGCGGGGGGAGGGGGAGGGGGGGGCGGTGAGCGTCTGGTTTCCCTGAAGGGGTGCTCAGCGATGGGGGGGGGGGGGGAGCCGCCTCCGTGCGAAAATCCAATACGTTTAAGTGAGCCGATTAGATGGAGTTGTAAAAAACGAACACTTCTGATGAACTGAAGAAACCCGTTGCTGCCTCTTCAATCGGTTTTTAAAACAGCGACGGTATCAGCCCAGATTTGACATCACCGAGAATGGCCCCGCCCGCACATGATGCAAGACAAGGCTGGGGGCGTGAGGCAAGAGTTTACAATTTGGAATAAACCTGTTGTTTTTACACCGTCCCCCCCCCCCCTGCTATTTTGCGGCAATATTGGCAAAACGCCTCATAGAGCCATGGAACGAAAACTCACGCTTGCATCAGTTTAGTTTGCAAGTCAATCGCTTTGGATATGGCAAAGCTACCATTGTGCGGGCGATTGTGGGGGCTTACTTGTCATTTACAAACAAATGTCTGGAGCCTGAGCAAGTGATGTTCGACTCAACCGATCCCAAGAATGGGACGCGATTGTAAGGATTTACGGTTTGATTGTTCAATATGCCCGGGCCATGAGCTGACCGCAATCCTTGGAGATGAACGCGGGCCAGTCGACCCCAGGTATATGAGAGCTTACTTCCTGCCTCTTCCTGGAAAAAAATCAGGTAGAGCAAATATGACCTCTTCGTTTTGCAACTGCGGAATAGTTTGCGGTTTCGCAGATACTTGAGGAAAACAAACAAATTATTATCCATGCACAGTTCCCTGTAATAGCGAGCCATTTCACTAAAACACAAGTGATTGACATTTGGATTATGAACTGCAGCGGTCTCCCCCGAGGCGTTCAAACGGCCCTGTGCACGCGGTGACCACGTGCACTATTCGACCAATAAATCAGTGTCGGCTGAACTCCTGTCGTGACAGGCTTAAAAAAACAGACCACGTCACCCGGCAACGCTGAATTGCGATGTAAGCTGGACTAGTGAGGCCTGGCATGCGCTCCTTGGACGCCCTGCTATGAACGATGCAGATTCTAGGCCCAAATCACCGTGACCTGAAGCCGCAAGCTCAACCAGTGATTGTGGAGACGGTCATGTGGAGGTAGAGTGATGAAGTTGGTATATATATATATATATATATATATATATATATATATATGTGTGTGTGTGTGTGTGTGTGTGTGTGTGTGTGTGTGCGTGTTTGTGTATCTTTTTGATTTCTATATGGAGCATGAGGCAATACTGCTGGTGGCTCATTTTTAAACAGCTTTATACTGTCGAGAAAATTGGGCGTCTCCGCCTTTCTCTCCTTTCGCCTCGTTTCTTTCTAGCACAAACGTCTCCAGCGACATTTCCCCGTCTCTTCCTCTTAAAAAGCCTGTGAGGCGGCCGCTTGGCGCCGGTGCCGCGCGGCCTCCCTGCGCCCGTTCCCGGGAGGCTGTGAACATGACGGCGCAGACCGCGCCCGTCACCTCCGGGCGCCGTTATCACAACACAGCCGGGTAACGCTAGCCGGGGGGAGCGTTACCCGGCTGGCTGCCGCCCCCAGGCGTCTGGCTGACCTGGCGCCGAGCCGCACCAGCAGCCGGTGACGCCGCGGCGGCGCGGACAGGCGGGAGTGCGAGTGTGTATTGTGTCCTTCCGTTGCATGCAGTGCGTTCATTTGTGGTCAAGGGTTGGACGCCTGCGCTTAAAACCCCGCCCTGCAGTCCTTCTTTGATGACCAAAACAAGGTGCTGTCGAATTCTGCACTCTGGTCATTTCCAAACGGAGTCGGGAAGAGAAGGACAGTTAAAAGGAACTGGTTAAATGACCTGTCGGCCTCTCTGTTAGTGTCAATTGCGGCATCGTCCTGGCTGTACTCCTCGTCAGCGACCATGGACTGTTGAGCAAACTCGTTTTCAAGGAAGGGCTAAATGAATGACTAAACATTGATCTGCCAAGACCCATCACTTCAATCTGTGGGCTTGGCATATTAAGCTCATGGAACTTTTCAATGCGAAAAGGCAGTGCCTCGCGGACCTGGTTAACAAGCATGCGGTTCATATGTTGATAAAATTTAAGCTCACATGCGACTAGTGATCGCACTTATCTCCGAACGACCCAGCGTTGTTACAACCCAGAAATCGTTTTGCCGTGGTTCCACAATGAAGCCAGCAGATAAAGTAGACGCAGACGACGTATGCAAAAAGCCGCTGGAAACGTCACGCTTTCCATTCAGACCTTCCCAAACACCGCAACATCCCCACAGGCTGCCCCCTGCCCCCAGGCCGCTGCGCGCGCCTCCAGCTCGCGTCCGCCGCCTCTGGGCTCGTGTCCGCCGCCGCCGGACGGGCGGCGGGGTCACTGACCTGGGAACTCGCTGTCGCAATGCATGGAGGGCAGGGGGTGTGGCGGGTGGCCGTGCGAGGTGATGTGGGGCGAGGCGGTCGACATGGGCGTCAGGGTGTAGCCGCCGCCGCCGCCGGCGCCGGCCGCCGACAGCGAGCTGGACGGGTCAGCCGACGAGGGTGACAGGGAGCCCGGCGAGCCTGGCGACAGAGCGGCGACCGGGTTAGCGGCCAGAGCGAGAGGCAGGCAGAGGGGCGACAGGCTGAGACAGAGGGGCGACAGAATACGGCAGGGGGGCGACAGGCTGCAACAGAAGGGCGAGAGGCACGCAGAGGGGTGACAGGCTGCGGCAGAGGGTTAACAGACTATGGCAGAGGGGTAACAGACTGTGACAGAGGGGAAGCAGACTGTGACAGAGGGGCAACAGGCTGCGGCAGAGGGGCGACAGACTGTAGCAAAGGGACGACAGATTGTGACAGAGGAGCGACAGACTGTGGCAGGGGGCGACAGACAGAAAGATGAACGTCAGACGTCGGAAATGTTCAGAGGAGGAAAACAGATGCCAGCCGAGAAGTGCCAGAAGGCAGAAGACAGCACAGAACCTTAAAGGGCAGACGTCAGCAGAGGTGTCATAGAGCAGAACACAGCACAGAGCGTTGAAGAGCAGACGACAGTAGAGGTGTTAGAGAGCAGAAGACAGCACAAAACGATGCCAGGGCAACGATGAAGGACAAACCTTAGCAGAGGTGTCAGAGAGCAGAAGACAGCACATAACGTTAAAGGGCAGACGACAGTAGAGGGGTGACAGAAAGGAAAAGGCAGCACATAACATTAAAGGGCAGACGACAGTAGAGAGGTGACAGAAAGGTGAAGGCAGCACAGAACGTTAAAGAGCACCCGCCAGCAAAAAGGTGCTTGAAGAGAGGCCCCAGTGGGCAGACATCATCCAGAGAATCAGAAGGCACACGCCGACGAAGAGTGTCAGAGAGCATACGTCAGCAGGTAGGCGCCAAAGGGTAGCCATTGATATTGAGAGCCGGAGGACAAGCGTGAGCAGATAGGTGTCGGGCGCAAACGTCGACAGAGGGTGTCAGAGAACATAGCCCGGCGGACAGGTGGCAGTGAACGTAAATCAAAGAGGAGCGTTAGAGAGCAAATGCCAGCTGACAGGTGCCAAGAGACATGCACCAGCATACAGAACAGAGAACAGACGTCAGAAGAAAGTGTCAAGGGGCGGGGGTCATCACAGACGAACAGATCGAGAATCACACGGTAGATGCAAAATAGAGGGTATGGGGTAAACATCTGCCGAGAGGTGTTCCATCCATCGACAGTCAGTGCAGCCACAGATCAGGGCGCAGACAGATCGCTTCAGGGCAAAGACAGACGCCAGAGAAGATAAGTCAGATGGCTGACAGATATTAGGCGATGGTGTCAGAGGACAGACACGCCAGTGGAAAGAAAACAGAAAGCAGCAGTGGCGGCGTACCCGAATTTCGTATGCGGGGACGAAACAAAATTGACTGGGTTTTTCTATCTGTAGGACCCCCGAGAGCGTGGATAATAGACTGCCCTTGTAGACTGCCCACCTAAGAGCTTGGCTTCATAGGTGCGCAGTCTACAAGGTGCCGATGCTTACTTCTTGTCATTTACAACGCTTCAAACGTACTTTTTCCTGACCCTACCTGTCGTATCCTCTTTTAAGTTTTAAGAACCATGCTCTGCACTCAGCAGCTACAAGCATCTGTACCTTTTTCATCAATCATACGTGAAAAGATTCCTTCAGATAACTTGCTTGCGTTGGGTAATTCAGGATCACCATGTCACGTAGCACAATGCGTTGAGAGGCAAGTAACAGTGTTTTCGTTCAGAATACATCAGGTCCCCGTTGGTTTTTGTCGTGCTATTGCCAAACTTTTCCAGACAGACGGAGCGGATGCAGAGTAGGGGTAATAGGCAAATGCCCTTACCAAATAAATGGCATAGGGGCCAAAATATGCTTGTGCCACCCACGATGTGTGATATAATTGTTCGCATTAAATTTGTCACAAGCACATTTTTACTGTTCCGTCAACGTTTTCTCCAGCCGACGGTTTCATTTTCCCTAATAATGGTTAACAGTCCACATTGGTCATCGGATTGTGCACAATGATTAAATCTGTGATGTTAATTAGCATCATGAAACTGTTATCCGCTGTTCTAAGCGATGCTTTTCAGCGCTGTTTTAAGTTTGTTACTGTTTTCGATAATGCTTTTATGACGCATTGTAAGAGGTTGCTTTCAGAAGTTAAAGCATCGATGTATGCAGGCCATATTTGAACATGCTAACTGGGGAGGAAAAGTCTCCCCAGCCTGTCAACATGCCTCCCCAGCCTGTCAACATGCCTCCCCAGCCTGTCAACATGCCTCCCCAGTCGTGAAATTCCTTCCGTTCAAGGACGTGGTCCAATACGCATGATAGCTGTAGGGAGCTAGGTAGTCTGTTAGCCTAGAGATATGAATGAGTCGAGTTGACAAAGCTAAGCAGCGGGAGGGAGTCTGTGGGTAATATGGCAAGTCTGTGGGTATATATGGCAACCAGGATATTCACTTCTCGCCAAAACCATTCAAACAATGAGAGAGGACATGTCCTCTACCTCCACAGTCTATCACAGGGCTCGACTCGCGATCCAATTTTTTTGCACCCCCCCCCCCCTCCAAGCAGAACAGCTGCAGCCAGAGCACTGCAATTTGGTGCATTTCTTCCTTGCTACCAATATGACACATCCAACAACATGCGTTGTCCCCAGGCGTCCCCCGGTTGGCTTTGTGGGAGCATATCAGAACAAAGCGTTTTTTTTCAAAAACAAAGCGAGCATTTCAAAAGTATATCTCGGCAGATTCCTCACACTGGAAATCGATGTTTGACCGAAGTAAATTTCCATGCCATCAAAATTTCGTTAGTAAGAAGCTGCCATGTCTCTGAAAGATTTTATGTTGTCAAAACGGACGCGGTGGGTATCCGATGTAATGATGACTCGATGTTGGTCCTGGTGCTGAAATCCGTATGTGTTTGCTTATACCCTAGCTATTGACCCATTGACGGCCGTGTATCTGCTGCTAAATGCCCAAATGCTGCAGATACAGATCCAGTGCATGGCAGATGCAGATTTTGGGGCAAGTAATTGGAGGTCAATGGTTCGAATGTCAATGCTGTTCGGTTGTAAAAAAGGAAACATACCAACATCCAGAGAGGCTTTCAGGGGCAGAGAGGCCCCAGCGCTCTAAGTAAAATGCCGCCCATAACTTTGGTCGGGGAGCACCCCAATCATACATGACGGACGCGTGCAAATGTGCAGGTTCATAGATATAGCACGAGATTTTGCATGCTATGCCACGCTCCTGATATGTCCGGCTAAAAAATCACACTTTTCTTTCGGCGTAATTTGACATGAATACTCATGTCATTCAGTCGATCTGCACCAACGTGTTTGCACCGCTGATTAATTTAGAGGAAATTTGTTTACCAAACTGGCAAACGGCCAACGAATGTAATGCCAACGCACGTATCAGTAGAGTCATGATTGAATCGTGTTGGAGCGATGGCGATGGTGACTGATGGGCCCAAACATCATTTATCCATGTATTCCGTATCACGTGTTCCAAGGTCGACAGGCTGAGCATTAGCCAATTGTTAATCAAGATATGATCCCGACTTTTTCTAGCTTGCCACTAATCAGGGCTCTTATCACGTGATTGGTGACAAAACTAAATTGGTGTCACTAAATAATTGAATGTTGACTATGTGATGCCATCGAATCGATTACATTGATGCACCCAGAAAGCGACCGTAGATCACGACTATGAGACGAAAGGCACAATCAGGCACCGCAAGCGATAGCCACAATTAACATAAATCATCGAACGCAAGGTATCTGCCGTGCGGTTTGAAAAAGATGGCATGGGGAAGGCGTAGTAGACGTGCGACGCCATCGCTTCGAGTAGACGCACGGCGCCTCGTGTCCACGACGTGAGGCGTCGTAGCACCAGTTGACTGTGAACTGCTACCCGCGAACTGAGTACATGCAGCACACCGCTTGATGAATGTTGCACCTGTTGTTGGTAACATCCTTAATAGATGGTGACCATACCATCCCCCAGATGGTTGAAAATCCTGGTGGCAGGCTTTTTACCATGAGGGAAAACGATAAAACACACGAATTGCAGGTACTACAGCGCATAAGTTGTCTGCTCTTTTTTAGAGAACAATCAGATAGATAAACAAAGAGCAATTACATTTTATAGCTAAGAAGAGAAACACCATTCCACTTTCTTTTACGCACCCGGCAAATCATCGCCGTTTGTTTTCATAACTGCTAGGGTAAAAGGCGGCACAACCGGGGTCGTTCTGACTAGTAACTACCATTGAAATGCGCAGAGAGCATTAGGAAGCCGCACTAAAATTCCTGTGAAAATAATCGGAGCGCCCACCAGTGCATCTCTAAACGGTCTTGCCATTTATGATCGTACTATTGATATTCACCATCTTCGTTCTTTTTTAAAGGACAGCAATCAAATTTGGCATGAGCTCCTTGATACCAAACATCAAAACTCAGCCGCCTCCACAGCACAGCTGGCGGTAAACATGCACTCAAGCAGTTCAGCTACGTGCTTTAGCATCGCACCTGACTACACCATAACCTACGCCATCATAACATTACTACCTGACGTTTAAAATCGCTTTGCCAGGCTTGGACAAAATTGCATCGTCCAACTGTTGAAACACAGCCAACCATTCGCTTGGCATTCATCCCCGAAACATCACTGGCTCGTAAACTGTGGCTGAAGTGCTAGTAAGGCAGATCACGTGCGTGCTGGGTTAGTTACCCGCGCTGTTAACGTCAGCTGGTGTATTGGTGACGAGACGTTAGTTAGCCAAACCGTCTCTGAGGAGTGAACGAATGGAGCGGTGACCTACCCAATGAGCTCAGTCGTAACACTGTAAATAAATAAAACACCTGGCGTCGGCTGCCGAGATGCACATTTATAATATTGATTACTGACAGATTCATTTGGCTAAAGCGTCGCTATCAGCCAAGTTGGCCGCATATAGGTCTGTCTCGATTGATACTGCAGTAAGCCTTACCAGAGGTGGAGGCTTCTCGCAAGGATTTATATGGAAATACTTAGATTTCGGCTTGACTTTTCGTAAACATCGCAAATGAACCCCACGACAAAACCTTCAGCCATCGGTGGATATGGCACACATCCCCCGGAACACGGTCAGCGGCACGCTAGCCATGAGGTCACCCACAGGTGACTGAGCCACCGCAGCCGAGGTCAGTGGCCGGAGGCAGTGCGCCGGTCACCGGTCACGCTTACCCTGCTCGGCGGGCGTGGGACTGTGCGGCGGCCGCAGGCAGCCCGTCAGCGGCGGGCCGGACACGGCGCCCAGCCCCGACCACGCCGCCTCCTTCTCGCCGTAGCCGGAGCCGTAGCCGGCGCCGGCCGGCGGCACGGCCGCCAGGTTGTACTCGTAGCCGGCGGGGCCAGGGGCGGCGGCGCCGGGCGGCGCCGGCATGTACGAGCCGGCCAGGCCGATCAGCGGGTTGTAGCCGGCCTGCGCCTGGCCGTAGGTGCAGGACGACGGGCTGAGCTGCGTGTAGCTGCTGTAGTCGGCGCTGTAGGTGGGCGGCTGCGCGGCCGGCAGGCCCTGCGCCGGGTCGTAGCCGCTGCTGGCGATGCCGCTGTTGGCCGGGTAGTAGCCGAACGACTTCAGCGGGTGGCGGCACTTGCGCCGAAAGCCGCGCGGACGCCGCCGCGAGCTGCCCTCCTCGAACATGTACTCGGCGGCCGGGTCGAGCGTCCAGTAGTGGCCCTTGCCCGGCCGGCCCAGGCCCTTGGGCAGCTTGATGAAGCACTCGTTCAGGCTGAGGTTGTGGCGCACCGAGTTCTTCCAGCCTTGGTAGCTGCCCTTGAAGAAGGTGAAGCGCTCCTGGAGGAAGCGGTAGATCTCGCTTAGCGTGAGCCGCTTGGTCGGCGAGCTCTGGATCGCCATGTGGATGAGGGCGATGTAGGAGAAAGGGGGCTTCTCCTGACGCCGGACGCCGGGAGCGCCGCGCTTGGTCGGCTTCTCCGCCGGCTCCGGCTCCGCCGCCGCTCCCGCCGGTGGCATCGGCTCCGGCTGCTGCTCCTGCTCCGGCACAGGCTTGTCGACCTCCTCGCCACACGGCGCCATGCCACTGCCGTCGTAGGTGCTCAGGCTCTCCAGCTTAATGGTCGTCTGCTTGATCGAGCCGGGCGAGTAGGGGAACGTCTCCTTGTCGGCGCCGCCCGCCGGTGAATGTTCATACAGCTTACCCAGTCCGTCGAACTTGCCTGGCTCGTCGTACGCCTTGTGCACGGCAAGGCCGTCCGTGTCGTACGGCTTGTGAATGCTCTCCGTGTCGTACGCCTTGTGCATGCCGTCCGTGTCGTACGCCTTGTGCATGCCATCCGTGTCGTAGCTCTTGTGCACGGGGATGCCGTCCGTGTCGTACGGCTTGTGCTGCATGCCGTCCGTGTCGTACGCCTTGTGGAGACCGTCGGCGTCGTAACTCTTGTGCACTGGCAGCCCGTCTGTGTCGTACGGCTTGTGCTGCATGCCGTCCACGTCGTACCCCTTGTGTACGGGCAGGCCGTCCGTGTCGTACGGCTTGTGCGTCGCCTCGTGCGCGCCTGGCTCGAACTTGGGCGGCAGTGGCGGCGAGGCGGCCACGCCGCCGGCCGGCGAGCCCTGGCGCAGGTAACGGCCGCCCTCAGGCCGGTACGCCGCCGCGTCGTACCGGAACTGGCCCACGTCCTCGTCGCGCAGCGCGCCGCGGTCGTCGCCGTGCGGCACGAACTCAGCGCGGCCCGGCAAGAAGCCGTCCTCCGGGCCAGGCCAGGCCACCGGCCGCGCGAACTCGCCCTCCGCGCGCATGTCGTACCCATCGCCGTACGCGTCGCCGGCCGGCGGCAGGTCGTAGCCGGCCGCCTTGGCCGCGTCGTAGCCGGCCGGGCCGGGCGACTGAGTGGCGTAGTCGGGCTCCGGGGCGCCGGCGTGGCCGTAGCTGGCCGGCGCCGGCGACTGCGTGCCATAGTCCGGCGCCGGCGACTGGGCGCCGTAGCTCGGCTCCGGGGCGCTCTGGTGACCGTAGATGTGCGGGTACTGCGGGTAGGGCAGCGGCGACGGCTCCTCGCTGACGCGGTGCTCGATGATGGTCGGGATCTGGATGGCCTGGGGGCGTAGCTCGCGGCCGTAGTCCATGTACGATGACTTGACATCGCCGAGCGTCGCCGAAGCCGCATCTTGCGTCTCCGCCTTGCTAGTGTCCATCGCAGCGTGTTTTGTTTACGGAGATTTAATAATATTTATCCTGGGTCGGATCGGTTTATAAGCAGTCGCGGCCGTAAAAAAGAATAATCCAAATAGTTTACGGCAATCGCCAGTGCAGAGGCGACGCGGAGACACCGGAGTGTGAGAAGCACTCGCGCGCGCGCGGCCACTTGCGCTCTCGCGCTCCACGAGGGCCACTGCACCGCCGGCACCGCGGGCTTTTCGGAAAACGCCAGCGCCCGGCCCACACGAGAGCGATAATGTTCACGGTGTGTGACATGTCATAGATCGGCTGACGGTCGGCCAGGCCACGCCCCCGCCGGCCGCGCATGCGCAGTACGCCGCGGGTTGCGGCGGCGCCAGCGCGGGCGGCGCCGGCCTCGCAGCGCCAATAGGCGGAAAGGCGGCCGGCGGTGGTAGGCACAAAGATCACTTTGTGCCCGGAAAAAAACGAGCGCCGCCCAGCTTTGGGGTGGGGGCCTGGTGGCGCCAACAAAGGTGCCGATCGTCCAGAAACGAGCCCGTTTATATGGCAGCCGGGTTTAATGAGCCCGTGATGGTTTCTGTTGCGGCTGTTTGGGAGACTGCGCGTCCGCAAAAAGCCTTGTGTATTTACACGGGTGCAACACTTTTAAACAAATTTCACCTGGGCAGTCACGAAAGCAGCGGCGTTGGCGCTAATCGCAGCGCGCCGAATGCCGTAGAATTCCGATATTTAGAGACCAGGGACCGGTGAGATTATCTTTGGGCTAGAAACATTGTAAACAGCATTACTGCGCTTCGTCTTGAAAGAACAGCTGCTCCAGTTTGCCTGCTGCAGGGTAATTTGGCGACAAAACAGTGCATTTGTTCCGAAAAAGCTGACGAGTTTTTGCTTGAGGCAAGGGGACCAAAAATTAACCATAAACCTTGCAATATAGACCAGTCCGAGCAAAATCTGGCGTGATGCAGGCATGCGAGGCACTCGCACTCGCACATGCAGGTAGGTACCCGTGTGAGCTGCGGCAGCCATGCAGCCACGCAGGCGCGCCGCCATCCGGGTCAGCTGTGCCCGCGCACAGACAATGGCTGCCAACTGATGGGATGAAGCGATTGCCTGGCGCAGGGCTGTTCCAAGTCGCAGATGTCGTCTGGGAGGGGGGGGGGGGGTAATGAGAAGTGGGGAGTTTTCGTGCGGCGGCAGGGGGGGGGGGGGGGACTGGTATGTGAGGAAGGGCTGGGCCACATTCATGCTGAGCAATCGAGTCACGTGGATTGCAGGACTGTGAACCAGCCGTTGAGCGAAGGCAAACGGTGATGTGCCTCGGATTAAAAAAAACAGCATACAGCGACGTGGTACAGTTCTCTGGCAGTTCGCGGGTAAAACCTGTTGTACATTTGCACCTGCATCCCATGTTCGCTCGCATTTGGTAACAAACAGGTCTGGTGTGTCTACAAAGCACTATCGAATGACAGTACAGGTCTTGGTGATCTGCGTTGCTTCTTATGCATACATTCGTAAGACATTGCATTTGCAGTATGTTACAGTTGCAGCTCACTGCAACATCCTGAAAGCAACGAAGGGTTTTAAAACAGAAACGCGTGTTTTTGTCCGGCCTTGGCGTCTACGCCGACCGCTCGGTGACCGCGGACACATTGGAACAAGTCCATCCTTTCAGTCTGAAGTGTGTGTCCTTTCAACACAAGCACCCACACGCATGAACAGAGTTCCGTTCTCAAAATGGAAATGGGGTAGCTGTCGACATCCGACCAACACCAAGACAGCGTGAATGTCGAGGTTTTATCGCAAGACTTTTCAAGAATGCGGCCTACCGAGTGTTGGAGCGCTCGGGAGAAACGTCGTCTGGAAGCCGGATGTAGCCCACGGAGCGCGCAGATGAGGCACACGGATCATCCATAGGCATTGATCATCCATAGGCATCATCCATAGGCATTGATCATCCATAGGCATCATCCATAGGCATTGATCGCATGCGTCATCCGAAGCGGCTGAACTTGTTCCGTGATTTTGCATTTGATAGATGTCCTGTCGACATCCGACATCAAAATCCAGCATCGACAAAATCCGACATCCTTCCTATGTCGGATTTTTATCCCATGTTTAGAGCCATGACATCCTCGGTGATCTTCACTCCAGCAGACATTCACCTCATCGGCCGCCCCTCGGGTCCGTCTCATACCATTATTCTTTTAAGTACGGTTTTTAGCTTTTCCTGTTCGGCTGAGCCGCTCACAAAAAACATGGCATTCAGTTGTCCACTTTCGCATGCTGCTTGGTTAATATGTGCCATTTTTAGCTACGCCAATATCGCAGACTTTTTGCTCCAGTAAAAATGTAACTTGTCTAAAAACTTGTCTAAAACTAAACTTGTCTCCTCGGTTAGGAGAATAGCTTTCCTTTCAGTTGGGGGAGGGCTTGAACCTCCACCGAACTTTGCCTCGGGCCTCTCAACTTCGAAAAGAGCGCGTGTTAAATCCTGGGAGAAATCCGATTTTGTGTGCATTTTGTGTGTAGGTCTAGCCACTTTCTCCGCTGATGCCTCCAGCCGCGATGTTTTCTTGAAAACTACATTCTTCCCCTGGATATAAACAAGCCCATTTTAAGAAAAATTCTCACAGATGATTATTATGACATATGAAACTCCGCTGTTTTGCCTTGTTTTCACCTGATTTACAGCGGTTTGTTGCCGTATCGATGAACACAAAGTAGATGAGAGGCGGTTCCTAGACTACGCATTTTATGCGTAGTCTATGCATGCTATGCATTTTGGCCATGGCACCAGCACCGGTTAAGCACTAGTTACGCTGGTCGAAAACACCCTGTTGGCTACGTTGCGGTTGCGCGTGGTTACGCTGCGTCAAGAGTAACGCTCATAAAAAGTAAAGTCCGTTTGACCCCTTACTGAGCTAGAGGTGTTAAACAATGGTTGGGCGTGCTGCTTGTCATGAGAGGAAGCCAACAGTATATGAATTAAATCCTTAAAAACTTCAAAAACAGGTTTTAGGCACCGTAGCGTACTGTCATGCTGCCCAAACCTCCCATTCCCATTGTTACACTTCAGTTACGCTCAATTAAAACCTCTTCTCCCTGAGTGTAAATTGACCATTGCAGCCGGTACGCACGAAAACCCACAGTCAGCATCATGATCCTCCTCTCCGCTTCATGCGTTGGATACTTCTACCTGCCGTAACTTCGTTCTTTCTATGGGCTGAAGACAGCGAGTGCTTTGATATCGAGGAAGGCATATTGTGGGAGCTGACATTCATTTCATAACGCTCTCACACGTTATGTCCGTACGTGATATAAGATACAAGAAAGATGCAACGCACGCGTGATGTGCGAAGGAAGCAAATGCTTCCAGACTTTTGCAATCACCGCGTATTTCCCCTGTACAGTTCGGGGCGGCAGCCACACTCTGTCCGTGCAGCCGCTCCCCCTACCCTTACGATCAGCCACCTTATCTTTGGAGTGGTCTCGTCCTACAAGCCTTACCCTATCCAAAAGGACTGCTAAAAAGCCTGTCGGTTCCGCTCCCGTGACCGCTGCGGCCCGCCAGCCCCTGACCTATGACCCGAGGCGCCTCCGGGGACCGGCATCGCCAGGTAGACGCAGCTCTGATTATTTCCCCACCTGTAACTTTTGCCCGGGATTTTGGGCGGCGGCGCGGTCGGCGGCTCCGTGTCCCAACACAAATATACAGTTTGTGTGCGGCGCGGCCGGGCGGGTCGCTGTTTACAGCGGGGGGCGGCGGCGCCACGGGGGACGGGCACGTGCCGTTCTCCCCCCGGCCCCCCGGCCGCCGGGCCTGGACGGGCAGGGACCCGGCGCTGAGCCCGTCCGGTCTCCCCGCTCCGCCGTCGCCGCGCGCGCCGGCCGCGGCGGGGAGCCGCACGGGAGGTGGACCGGCGGAAGTGTTCACGTGCGTCGAGAGTGTTCACGTGCGTCGAGATTCGTCGAAATGGATGGGGAGGGGAGCGGTTCGGATCCATCCTTTGTGCGTGGTGGTGGGTGGTGAGGTTTCTGTGGTCCCGGGACTCACTGCGCATGTGGTACGTGGAACCGATGCCGGGGAAGGGCGGACTGAACCGAGGGTTATGCCTGAACGGACACAAGTGACTCATGGTTTTTTATCATGTGCCAGCTCCATTGAGTATGGAAATGCCTCCGTTGTTCGCTTGAGCCAGGAGCCCGGACGCTGCAAGGGCTAGAATCGTACGTGCAGCAAATTAGAGGATATTTTCCATACATCAGATTAGAGGACATTTTCCATGTGGCACATTAGAGGATATCACCCACGCATCAGACCATTATACAAACGCATATCATCCACATGAAGGGGTCATCCCATGTCTAAACATCATTCATTCATAACCAGCCTTTACCGTCAAGTTTTGCTTAGACAGGTGAAGACCAACGTCTCCACGGGGGTGAGCGCACCAAAATTCCATCTGTGGCTTGTGAACGGGAAGTGAGCCGCAGGGGACACGACTTTTTAATTAAGTCGTGTCTGAGCGCTATTTGCAAGCTTCCTTTGTCCCATATTCTGTATACAAGTATCTATAAGAGCGTTGTGAAGTGAGCTTCCAACATCGACTCGACCCCATTTACATCAAATCGACCAGCGTAAGTTAGCTGGCAAAGAATAAAGTGTAAATGTGCATCGTACGAAATAGCACCAAAAAATTGCCTGGCTGTGTATTTATCAGCCTGTGGCAGCTCTTTTCGTCATACTTCGGTAAATCACTCGCAAGGACAAGACTAAACTGCATCAACAAGCATCGCGTGCCACGGTGTCCTGTATATAAATGAGTGATGAGGGTCTGACCTGACCTGAAGCAGTGGTGACTCAGTGCTCCTAACTCTTGGTCAGCGTCTCTACATAATCGTCTCTCGGATAATGAATGAAAGCAGGAGACTCAACCAATCGTCGCTCTGGTTACAACATGCGCGGAAACATAATTACCCCATTTCCGTAAGACATGCGACCAAACGAACGTTCGAGCAGATAAGTGATGGTTCAGGAAAATGTAACCACATATTCCTCAATCATGATTTCACAATGTCGCATTGTATGCGATTATGAAGCCTTCGTCACTTGTAAATGCTGCGACTGAGTGGAAGCGAACTTGTTTAAAGACCAACACCCACCGTAGTTTGTGGGTAAAGCGGTGCTAATCCGGGCCCGCTCTGACAGAGTGTGGATTTGCCATTACCGGAGCGTCTTTTGGAATATATTCACAATTCGAGGACTTCACTTTGTGTGCACTCGGCTCTTGTCATTCGCAATTAATTTGTTATCGTTTCAGACTAGATGCACGGATAAAGGCAAGGGAGAGCACGCACGCTTGACAGACAAAATAGACAAGAGCAATCTCATTGGATTTTTGCTTGCGCTGAAATGTGTGCAGCTTACGCAGCTTGTAGGTCTTTGATCTTACCCCCGCGTTTGTAAGCGCCGTATGCAGCAGGACGTTTTCCACTTTTCGGCACAAGCACATCTTTTACTCTGTTTGTCTGTGTGTCTGTCTACCTGTGTTTGAGTGCCTATGTGTCTGCTCATCTGTCTCTGCCTCTGTCTGTGTCTCGCCCCAGCTCTCTCTCTCTCTCTCTCTCTCTCTCTCTCTCTCTCTCTCTCTCTCTCTCTCTCTCTCTCTCTCTCTCTCTCTCTCTCTCTCTCTCTCTCTCTCTCTCTCTCTCTCTCTCTCTCTTTCTGTCTATCACTTTTATCTCTTTTCTTCATAGCTTCCACACTTTACTGACCCCTTCCAAACACTTCTCTAATTGCTCCCTCCTTCCTTCCTTTTTTATGGCCCTTACTATCTTCTCTTTCAAAACTGCCTGCACTTCCCATCTCTACCACGGACTTGCATGCACACCAGCATCTGCCCCTCCCCCTCCACCCGGTGGCCGTCACACCCCTCCCCACCCCCACCCCCACCCCCCGCCTCTCCCCCCTTGGGCCCCGCGGCGCGCTCCCAAGGCAACCCGCCGGCGCCGCTCCTCAATTTGTGCTCGATTTTGTCCGGGCGACAAGTCGTCCATTAGACTGCAGGACAAGGCAAAAATACGGCCTGGATAAACACGCGCGACGGGCCATATGGCCGCCGGTCCGCCGGCCTGCTGGTCTGGCGCTCGCGGCGCGGGGGGAGGGGGCGGGGCGCGCCGTAAATCGGGCGACATCGCGGCGGCCGGTCGCGACTGGGCCTGGCCGGGCTGGTCGGGTGGCGCCGCTGGCCGTGTCCAGCGGGCGGCGTCAACAGACCGACGGCGCCACAGCAGCGCCGTCAGACGGCTGAGCCGGGGCCGGTGCGGGCTGCCGACCGCGCGGCGCTCGCGAGCGCGGGGCAGCGGCAGGTGAGACTCGAAATAGGGGAAATCGGCTCACGGGGAGTTTTTGCTCGGCTCGGTAAAGCCCCGGTCGTCTTTGAGCCCGATTGCACAACACGGCACTTGTAGCTCGATGAGACCAATGGAGAGCTCGAATCTGGCGCATTCCTGGGTCTTTGCGATAGCTTCCGCATCGCGCAACACCCTCTACTCCAACACCACTCCTCTATCTAGGGTTCAACGCGGCATTCCACCAGGGCGGATCAACACCTCGCGCGCCGCGGGGCGCCCGCTGCATCAGCGGACTCGGCTTCCGCCGCGGGCCGCGGGCGCGCCCCGCCGTGATCTGCCAGCGGGCTCTTACCTCGCGGGTCGCCTCGTGACGCGGCGCCGGAGGCTGGCCGTGTCAGCCGCCCTCCCCCGAGACGTCGCCGCCCGGCGGCGGCCGCCGGTGCCGCGTCATGCCCGGCGGCCGGGGCGGGGCGCGGTCTGGACGCCACGACAGACCGGCGGCACATCTGGCGGCACAGCGGGCGCCGCCGATCAGCGCGTCACAGGTCACACCGCGGTCGGACGTCACAGCTGACCGCGGCACATCTGGCGGCACAGTGGACGGCGGCGATCAGTGCGTCACAAGTCACACTGTGGTCGGACGTCACAGCTGCCCGCGGCACATCTGGCGACAGAGGGGACGCCGGCGTTCAGTGTGGCACAGGTCACACCGCGGTCAGAAGCGAGGAGCACTGCGTTAGCGAGGGTCACGCCAGTGGCGGAGAACGGGAGCTGTGGTGCTTAGCATTGAAGCGTTTTAGTGGCACGGCGTGTGACGGTTTGGGGAGCATTTGTTTAAAAGTAGATTTCCAGCTCCGTTCCATGCGCGGGACAATGTGTTGCGCACCCGTAGATGGGCCTGCATCTCTGGAGCAATGGGACACTTGGTGGAATCGGTATAACAGCCTTGATATCACAAAAGGCTCTAATAGCCGGCACACGTTTGAAGCTTTTCCGGTCGAATTTCACTCTCCTCCGATTTGTGACATAGATGGTTCCAGCTCATCACAAAACGACGAGAACATCGAAGAAATCGGTGCATCACACTGCATAGTCAGCTGCGTTACCGCCGCCACCAAAAGCACGTCTTACAGAAAACCGCAATGCGTACTGTACAGACGTGAGCAGGGAGACAAAGACTCAAGAGGCAGCTAGGACAAGCGCATGTGCATTGCAGCGACGTCACCTCTCATTCACCCTACCCGGCCAGCGTGCCCCCCCCCCCCCTTCCTCTGACCGCCCCCGCACGACGCTGGCGGCCGGCCGGCCGGCCCTTCGCACGGTGTCGGGCGTTCCCAGCCTGTCGTCGGCGCACTTTTTCCGTCGGCGGCCGACGCCGACGGCGCTGGCAGCGTCGACGGGCCCGTAATCGTCGGCCGACTGCACAAACAAACAGGCCGTCATATGCATTACTCATCGCGCCCTACCTGGGCCATTGTAGCCGGCCCGACGCCGGCGGCGGCGGCGTAAATACGGCACGACGGGCGCCAGGGGTCGAGCGGCGCCGCTACACAGGCGCCCGACGCGCGTAAGCGACGTGGGGACCCGGTGCTGAAGGTGCTGCGCGTCGGTGGGACGCCGGCGGGCGGGGTCACGACTTAAGGAGTCCGGGGGCGAAGTGCTACGAGGGGGGGGGGGGGGGGGCTGTGAGGCGCCTGTGGGGAGGGGGTCCGGTGTGAGTTTTTGTAGAGCGGCATAAGTACAGGCTGTCGGCGTGCGCTGATGTACCGCTGCAGGTACAGGCGAGTCATTAGGTCACTTTGGTGCGCCAGCGATACTAAATTAGAGGCTGGAGACGCTCAAGGCTGGTGATGCTAGCCTTCATGAATTTGTACGCCCGGTCTGCACTTGCAATTATAAACTTGTTGATATCATGCAATCTGTAAAACCATCTGCATGAATGCACTTATGTCAAGTGCCAGCAAATCACGGAACGTATCACGAGGCCTTGCAACCCTTAAATTTGAAGTACATTATATGCGCTGGCCGGTTTGTGATGGTGGATTCGGAGCGATTTGCTGTAGCACAATCTCGCAGTGTTGATATCATAACTCAAACGATCTGCTGACTCGCAGGGACATAACGTATGCCCTGTTTAGGTTTGAGGTATCCATCCAGAGCTTGTCTCGGCTCTGAAGATATATGAGGTGAAGATAGCGGCAGCCTCCATTTCGACGGACGCACTGCTCCTGTTAAATTGTGAGATGAAAGAAAACATCGGTGTTCCGCAACAAAGAACAGCTTAGTTTCAATCGCCTTTAAAGCGAGACGCTCTTGAAGAATGGGCTTCTCTGTAGTTTTCGCCCCAGCGGTAGTTTCCCGGGCGCTGTGCATTTTGCTCGAAACTGGACGAGATTCCGCGCGCTGACGTCCTTTTTCGGTGGTTAGGCAGCACCGCAACACACCTGGAGCATTGCGGCGCAGACTAGCTTCCTTTTCACCATCCGGTATTCCGTGCCGGCGACTGGTTTTGTTTCATGGACGCTTGGTCTGGGAGTATGCTGCCTGACGTTGGGGCCAAAGGTCAGCGCTACCAGATTAGGAACTCAACAAATGGGTATAATCGGCAGTGGAGGTTTGAAATATTGGAGAATACTGTTCTTTAGTGGGGCTGGAAACAATATTGATTTAGAAATACCCGCAATTTCAAAGGCACAAATTTCTGAAAACAGGTGTACCTATTCAAATTGCTCAGTCATAGCGGTTGGAGCAGGGAGAGGGGGGGGGGGGGGGCAAGGAGGCCAAGGCATCTGCTTTTCAACATGGGGAGGGGAAGCTATGCTGAGTATCCTTCTTCACATTCCCAAGCTCCTTTTGCGTTTAGCTTACTTTGGTGGCAACCTAAGACATGCATGCCGGTTTAGTAGCCAGTTCCACCAGCCATCTTCGTCAAGCCGCACTGGATAAAGGGCTCCATACTGTAAATGACTGCATCTTATGGTACCATGTGCACCGAGCGAATGATAGTAAGTTGGGGCAAACTCCACATTATTCTAGTACCAAATGCTATCGTTCTGTCCGTGCAGAAGCCCTTGGTTCTTCTGCCTGTCCGTGACTGTCCCCTCAGCAAAGGCTCGTAAAGCTCGGGATGAATATGCCGTAAGCGTTTGGTGCACACCGACTTGCCAAGAAAAAAACTGTGTGTTTCATATAATGCCGATATTTCAGTACCCTTTATGAGTCGAGGTGTTCAAACTTTTCACACTCGACCTTCGGTCTCGGGAGAAGTCATTTTTAAGACTGAGGCTCGCTGTCATGACACTATCTGAGCGCAGAAAAGCATTTCTTCACCATTTCCCATTAGACGTCCGACATGTACGAAATCAAGCGCCTGATACCCCTACTTCACTTGTCGATGATGTTATAGTGGGTATAGATGACAACGACGTTGGAGACAAGTGCCGCGAAACCAAAAAAAAAACAAACCAAAAAAAAACACGGCATCGGCCATAATAAGAGCCAAGAACAAAACAGCACTAAATATGCATGGCTAGCTTACTCACCACCTAGCTTGACACCAAAGCGACAAAGCTGAATTTGAACAAGGAATCTTGGAAATAGGCCCAATGGTTATGAACGTTGCAACACCAATTGATCCTTGACATAGGTCGAGAAGGCGGTGGCAAATACGAACCGACATCCATCTATTCCGACTTCAGCCCGATCGAATCTGATCCTGAAGGGGGGTCTGGAGAATTTATATCGTACAGGAAGCGATTATTCCCGCACTGTTTTCCTGCACGGGAAAAATAGACCATTTAACATGCAAACATAACTTATCTGTATGAAAATATCGGGTGAAAATAAGACGGAAAGAAACATAAAGGCCCGATCCAACTTGCCCATAGAATAAATATGCCAAGTCACACTAACAAGTGCTTGGATGCAGCAGATTCACTGGACCTTGGAGATTTGTGTCATGCATTGTTCATACCACATCATCACTCAGGGCACTTTTGATAGCACGTGCTCCAGGTGGCCGCCTTTTTGGTAGAAACGGTGGTCTCGCGCCTCGTCACTTCACCGATAGCCCTTGCGCGCGCGTCATGTGCAATATTGCGCGCCACCCGGCCAAAAACACTCTCGAGGTCACCGTGGCCATGAGGGCTCTACCTGCAAACTCGGGACTTCAGGAATTCATCAGACACAACTTTTGGAGAGATCTAATGAGTCATTTACGGGCCGTCCGTTAGTTTTGTGACGTCCGCACCACGAAGTGGCCCTCCGGCTAGGCCGGAACCATTCGTTATATGTCGGATGTCGACTGCCATGCCGGAGTCTGATGCTGTCCTTTTCGCCATCAGGGTCTTGCCCCAGCTGGCCCCAGGAGCACTGCAGCATACCGACGTGCTACTCAATGTTTACTATGGCCGCGGAACCGTCCTGCTCTGTTGGGAAAAGGAGGGCCATAAGCCTCTGGAACTTACGGCGCACCCCACCCTTTGGCTATGCAGCGGACCCCACCACGGCGTGAGGCAGCATCGAGGCCAAGTCCGGCAGTTTTCGGCCTTGCCACATTCAGATGGAAGTAGGCCTGGTTACTGAACCAGACCAGGTTCAGAAAGCCTGGATTGGCGTCACCATTCGTCTTCAGCCAGGTGTCAAGTGCTATCCACTGTTGTTCGTCGGCTTCTGCCAGGTTCCGGTGGATGATCGCTTTTATGGAAAAAGCTTGAGGCCAATTTTTAGGATATGCCGTACGGTTTCTGCGATCGGTGTCGAGATCCTGCAGTGGTTTTTTGGATGGATTTTGATAGATCCTCAGTGATGGCACACATTTGATTTTTGCAGTGCCCTCTGGTATTCTTTTTACTTGTGGTGAGCAATGTGGCATAGCAAAACTTATTTAAGAATTGAATGCGCTTAACCGACTGATGCTGAGGACGTTGAGAATAAGCGATACTAGACACCCTTGGAATAATTCGACGAGGATTCTCAGAGGCAGCTTCCGCCTTATTAACGCCACCGGGCGCGAAAAGGTTCATTGACCCATCAGGTCACGGCAGCTCGGCGCCAGCGAGGGGCGTCTGGCGGCGGCGCCAGGCGCCAGCGCAAGGCACCTTCCCACGGGCGCCAGCAGCGGCAGGGACGTGGCAGGGCGGCGCCCGACGCCGGTCCGTTACAGGCGTCCATTTGTCAGCCCTGTGCGTACGGCGAGTGGGGCGAGCGCGCGTGTGTTTAGCACGCTGATGAGGCGCAGTGAAGGATGAAGCGGCAGCCGATACTTTGATGGTGCCCGGCCGGTGGAGGGGAGGGGGAGGGGCACTGCGGCAGCTCTCACGCCTCCGTCGTGGCGCGGCGGGAGGGGAGATCGCCGTCGTGATAACGTGGCTCTCGTCGTGTTCTCCGCCCCCTGCCCCGTTCTCGTCGCCTTCGCGTCTCTGGGAAGTGTCGGGCGCGTCGATTGTCTGAGAGCAATCAATGACTGGGGATGCTAACCGTCCAAGCGGCGGTTAGGGGCCACCCGCTGCGGAACTGTTGCGTTCATTCGAACTGGAATTCGTCCGTAGGTTAAAGTTCCGCCGAGCGCTAGGTCATTACTGTGCAGAGCATCAACTCAACGACAGCCGTTGGCTGATGTGACATTGCTAGTGGTTAAGAAAGCAACGCTGTACATCGCAGTTTATTTGCTGCGGCCTGGGGAACGCTGTTGATAACCCTTGCCACTTCAGACAACGGCCAGGCTCAGCAGATGCTTGTCAACAGCAGTATGGAATGCAAATGAACTGAAAGACACCAATCCTCAGTGGTGGAAACGTCTGTTTTTGACCACAGTAAAAGGCAATGCACCACTGGTGCAGAACAAGGCACCACTGGCCCCATTGGATCCGACGGTGTATTCGGAGCTTCCCCGCTGCGAAAACCAATGCGCAGCGGGCTGATTTTCACGAAGCATCGGGATCTCAGACGTTGATGACGTTGATGAATTTTTGTCCGTTTTCACTGTTTGTTACTCGGAAAGATTGGGTTTATGAATGCAAAATACAAATGCAGCGGATAGTACTACTGACCAGTGATCTTTATGTTTTGACCAAATCTCAGCTCTTGGAAGTAAGCTTTCCGCACAACAATGTACATTGCGTGGAGCCGGTGTTCAGTCTCGCCACAGAAATGACGACAGGAGTTTCCAAAGCTGCAAAATCTTCGCAGCCTTCTCCCATACATGTAACACGAGCACCACGCCTTTCCATCTGCGCATCCAAGCATAACGCCCCACTGATCGCCCCCGCGCCGCCTTTCCCCGATGTCACACTCGAGCTGCCCCTTGTCACCCTAGTGTCACCTCCCCCCTTTCGCACTACGCGAGCCGTCCTCGGCAGTCCGCGCCGCCTGCAAATTGGGCCGTTCTATTGCTGGCGGGTTTAGCGACTCTCCTGCACGGAAACGCTTCGTCGTCCGCTCGTTGGCTGCCCCCTCCCCCCCCCCCCCCGCTGACCGGTCGCCGGCCGAGTCAGCGTCCGGCCGGCCGGGCCAGATGGTCCGCCGGCAAAGGGTCAGGTGCCGCACGTGGCCCGCCGTCGACCCTCGGCTGCACCAGAGCATCCGGAGTCAAGTGTCTCCGCCAGAGGGCGCAGTGGAGGCCCGAAACCATCAAAATGCATGATGCCAGTCATAACCGACCCCATGTTTGAGCAAGGCATGTAACGTTTCGAGACTTACGGTGCTGGCAGCCGGTGCCGAATTAGTACCGCCTCCGCACTGAAACGCCGTTCCAGGACAAGACTGTCGGAGTTTGCCGGCACCATTCGATGTCGGTCCTCGCTCTCGCTCGCTCTCTATCTCTCTCTCTCTCTCTCTCTCTCTCTCTATCTCTCTCTCTCTCTCTCTATCTCTCTCTCTCTCTCTCTCCTCTTCTCTCTCTTCTCTCTCTCTCTCTCTCTCTCTCTCTCTCTCTCTCTCTCTCTCTCTCCTCTCTCTCTCTCCTTCTCCTCTATCTTCTCTCTCTCTCTCTCTATGTATATATATATATATATATGTAAAGAAAGCCCACACTACTGCCTGTAACAGTCGACTCGGGCCGTACCAGACAAACACCTTCTTCATCTTCACGAAGACATCTTCATTTGTACCTCCACGCCGCCATTCCGAGTAAAAAAAGGAAACACCGCGTCCCCAGTTCGAAGCCATTCGCCCAGCGCAAGCGCGACTCACGTGGCCACATACGTCCTGACTCACCCCGTAGAGTCGCCGCACATGTTCTGAGTCAAATCCGTCGGAAAGCCCCCGGATCGCTTCGGCCGTGTGCCCCGTTCTGGGGTGCCGTTTGCTCCGACCGGCAGTCGGGCGCCGGTCGCCGCCATGGTGAGAGCGATTCGCCCGGCTAAAATCACAGACAGCCATGCCGGAATGAAAGCTGCGTCTGGCTCAGTGGGCTTGAATTGCAACGAAAACATTCAGCTGGCATGCGATGCGAAGTGGCCATGCACACCAAATAAAGATCGAACGGTCGTGAAGCAATTGATGGGCTCCATCGTCGCCTCGCCGGGCTGCAGACCTTTTGCAATGGAATGTGAAGCCCTGTCAAGACCAGCCGAGCAGCCAGAGGTTGGCGCTCGCTGGCGTAGTGTAAAAAGATGCGGGGACCAGTTGGGTTTCCCATGCAGATAAACCGCGATCCCACATGAAAAGGATGCGGTTTACCAGCTGACTGGCTCTGCCTTGGTGCCGTGCGTCGAGTGCCCAAAGCCCACTGAACAAAGGGCGGGAAAAGATATATGGCCGAGTGCCATTAACCACTAATAAAACATGGTTGTGGTAACTGCGGGGTGTTACGTGGTTTCGTATCGTCAATAAACAAAAAAACAAGAAAAAAACCATAAAAGAAGAAATCTATCAGTGCGCAGCAAATTTCAAAACAAAATAGCACTTAGCTGTCTTCTTTATTCATATCTGGCTATGCAGCCAGAGTGGGGTTTCAGAAACAGCGCTGCTGACCGATGGATATACTTTAAAAATGGACCTAGCTGTTTTGATTTATCGCTTCTCGCAATTTTTTTGTGATCTAAAAAGCGCATCAGGGACGCAGGAGGCATGCACAAAATATATGCCTTTGACAGCGAGACGCCAAACATCCTTCATTCAAAGCGCAG
>NW_023596225.1:45290221-45395221 GCF_011947565.3 Pollicipes pollicipes | reverse complement strand
AACGAAAAAAACAAAACAAATGAAGCATGTCACGGCCATTGCATTATAGATAAGTGCGGGACAAATCAACCAACGTGTGTGTGGATGGATGTGTGGTGAATGCTATACACTGTCTTAATCGGAGTTATCTTTGGAGCATTTCGTCTGCAGCTAAATTTACTCTGCAAGCCGTCTGAAAAATCTGCCAAAGAAAAAGACAGATGCAGGAATCATCATCACATGCTGGATCCGTGCGTAGGTCTGGTACATTAGCTATGGCTTTCATCACTGACCTTCCAGGTAATCATTACATATTACATGTTGCTTGTAAAATGCAGACTTTTCTCGCCGTTTCCTTGGTTCATTTACCATTTTGTTCCCAAACGACATAGTAGGTTTAATCCTTGATACAGCGAAAGTTGTGGATGGTGCTACCGACCAATCACTGGGAAGGAAGTTGCAGCAGAGATGATAATGTGTTTTTGTTCATTCATTCCATGCGTCAACATAGGCGTAATATAAAATTTACAACTAAATAGAGGATGCGTCTTCTCCCAGTTCCCCGCTGGTGCTGCCTCTGAGCACACTTCTACGAAGCAAACACTTCAACGAGTGGCCATTGTAACCATTGTAACTGTTTGCCTTTCGTGCGATCCCGCTTCATTGTTCAGAGTTCGAAGAATGCTGTTCCGAGGCGCACTTCTGTTCGAAAGCGACCGTGGCATATTGAAATGTTTATTGCAACAGCTCTGGGCGGCGTCACCGACAGCGTCAGCGTCTCCGAGAACGGCGTCTCGTGACGAGCACGCTGACGGCTCTGCCAGCCAACGCACCGGCGAAATAACGAAACCCACACTTGAGCGGCGAACGACAACACTGAAGCTAAAATAATACAAACATCAAATGCACACGCGAAGTCGCACAGCGGTGCGCCATTAAAACGGCCGGGGCTGGCGGAGCGTGCGCGGCATGCCCGCGGGCGGTGACTGGCCCTGCCCCGGGGCGAGACCCGTGACCCCGTGGGGGAGAGAGCGTGCTCGCTGCTGAACGGCCCGGTCGGTCGACGGCCGGAAATCGCTATCGGTATCGATCACCTCGCGCCGCCGGAGGGGCGTCGCCAGCGTGCTGAAGAGGGGCTCGGATCAGCCGACAAGACGCCGCAGCCGCCCTCCGGCTTTGCGCCGCTGCGAACGACGCAGCAGCTGAAAGTGACGAACAATACCAGCGACCGGCTGATTGTACCGAGGTGCCAGGCCTGGACAGAGCACATCGAAGTCCAAGTCAGCCGCAGACTCCGAGCGACCCGCCTCCGATCCCATCACTAGCGCCACTCCGCGGCCGAATTCCCAGTCTCGCCGGCGCCCAAAGTCGGGGAAAGACTCGGCCTCGGGTAATTCGCACCCGATCACTGCGTCGAGTAGCTGGACACCGAGTACGAGTTGATGCCGTTGTCGTAGTAGGTGCTGATTGGCGCTCCGCTCGTGACGTCATAGCTGGGCGTGACCGGGTAGTAGAACATGGCCTTCTTGTCGTACAGGTTGACGGCGGCAGGCCGGATATACCTGCCGGTGACGTCAGCGTTAGTGGGCGGAGCCAGGGGCGGGCACGTGCCGGCTGGCGCCATTGCGGCACGCGCTGTAGCCGCGCGCCGAATGACGGGGGCCCGAGCTCCCCGCGATGCTCGGGAGCCGGTATCGTGGCTCGTGCTGGTTACATCGATAAATGGCCCAATAAACGTTGGTCAGCATTCGTGAACCAGGTGCATTTGGATGCGATGGCAGTTCCGCTTGAAGCCGATGTTTTTAAACGAAATGAGCTTGTTCAGTCGCGGTCGTATGGATACGAATGAAACAGCGCACGCTTTTAGAAAGCTACATGGCCGTGTCAATCACATTCACCAATTTGTTAATTGGTGAAATTGGCGGACACAGACGGACAAAAACCATGACAGAGCATTTGACTGCCCGCTCGTTCCAAGGGATTTGTTTCCTGGTCACTGCAGGCTAATCTCCAGTAAAAGCAAGCCGTTATTCCTTGATGACGTAAATTGTGAAGTGCATTTGCGAGGAGCACTATGCACATAGATAGGACGGTAGTAACGCCTGCTATTGTTTCGACAAAGACATGTTGCCTAAATATCAATGCATCTATTTCTCCATTCTCCTGTTTTTTCTCCGAAGTATAAGGCTGTTTCTGACGTCTAATTGTCCCATAATCGAGAAGTACAAGTCAAATCCAAAACAGCTACTTAATCCAAGTGCTTCTGCTGAGTTGCCTATTTGCCTTGTTCCGTGTTCTGCGGCTCGACCCGGACCTAATGGAAAATGGGCCTTAAGCAAGACAAAAGGGACACGAAACCGAGCAATGACCGAGCGCACCTAGTGACCGAGCGCACCAAGTGACCGAGTGCACCATGTGACCGAGTGTACCGAGCGACCGAGCATACGCAGCTCTCGAACCGCGGTACCACAGGTGGCCAGGAGCGCCGGCCGACCGGTCAGGTGGGTTGAGCCAGTGGCGGACCCAGCCGAGGCCAGACGACGGCCCGCTCCATAATTGACCACCTTAACACCAGGAAAGAAAAGACCACGGAAGAACGAGATAAACGACCGGGAGAGGCCTCCAGGAATGCAGAGACGGAGGTCCTCACTGATCATGAATGGGACGCGTGTCCCAACGGCGTCTCGCCCGGGCTCCGGAGGGCGGGGCTGTCGAAGTTGGCAAACATCTTGACACCAACAATGGAGGAATTCGTCAAGTGCGTCAGGAGCTGGTCGGCATGAGGCAGCGGATGCTCAACCTGGAGAAGCATGTCAAGAACCAGGGCGCGGAGCTGAGTTTTTTCAGCATGCTATAGATCAACAAAACGCGAGGATCTCAGAAGTGGAAGATGCCGTCGTGGAGCTGAAGATGGACAGAGACCTCCGTACCTCATCTTTGAGGGACCAGGTGTCGTAGTAGGATAATGTGGAGGAGACGGCAGTTAAGACCACACGTAAATGCCAACCGCGAGGTGAGCACCGATGACATTGCTCAAGTTTACCGCGTTAGAAAGGGGAGGAAAGATGTCTGTCAGCTCTTGCGTGTGGTCCCAAACAGTGTGCGGTACATAATTCATCAGAAACGGGTCGCATTAGGTAGGGATAGGAATGGACATCTGCGTAACAGAAATAAACAGCTGTGCAGCAGCGAACATTTTTTGGGAGGGCGGAGGCGGCATATACTAGATTACGTAGAACAAAACGGCAGGGTCCTATCCATGATGTGTCCAACCAGCAGGGACAGATCTTCGTTTTCCTGTTTGAGTACGGCCAGATGACTGGGGTGAGGAATTATATGAAATGCAAAAAATATCTGGATGATGATGATGATGAAAAATATGTGATGATGCACATCATCCAAATATCTGGACGATGTGCCGCATACGGCCCAGACACGGAAATCGCAGCTTTTCTGCCTAACATACCGGCACTGCCCCTTCACATTGCTGATGTGTAGAGATTGTGGCGAGTTTATTTGTGTGTGTGCGCGATGCTTGCGTACAGAGCGCTTTCCTGCCGTCCTTGCTGATGTGTCGAGACCGCCTGTGCGCTGTGTTGCCCCTGGCAATTAGCAGCTGCTTCACCGACCAGCCGCCAGGGCCCATCAGCTGACCGGTGCGGGGACCGGCGCACCTGGACCGCTGTTTTGGCTGATGACCGAGGTCATACGTGGCGTACGTCGCGACGGCTTCACGTGGCATTGTGAGTACGAAGGCTGCACTCCCCGAGACATCTGAGCCGTGGGACGTGTCGATTGTAGTCACGGCAAGTTAGATGCTCACTGAAGGATGCGATCATATTTTACCTCCATTTATTCACATTCGTGAAAGTATGGATGATGCGAAGCTCATCTCTTTTAATGCTAGAGGCACGCAACAAAATGTAAAAGTCGTGCAATATTCTTTTTCTACATACAGCGCACGCAAATCACATCGCCGTTTTGCAGGACACGCATTCACGGTCATCAGACGTCAAAATTTGGAGCCGCACGGGGTGGGAACATTCTGTACGTCCACAGCCCGAGATGTGATGATTCAGGCGTAGTTATCTTGCTGCCAACGCGCGCTTGTGCTGCAGCCGATTTGTATTGTGACAGTGGTGGGAGGGGGGGGGGGGGGGGGGGACTTCTTCTCGCCGACTTACAGTTTGGATGCGTTCGTCGTAAATATGTTTGCTGTTCTTCCACCAACCCAGGGCTATGGCAAGGCTCATGTAAAATTTTACAAGAGTATGTGTGAGAAGTTGGAGGCTTTGTCTGCTGATGATATAAAATCTATTTTGACGTGAGGGGACTGCAGCGAACATCTACGTGAACTTGATGTCAGTCCGAAGCGGTACCGGGTCACACGAGTCGTAAAGGCCCTGTCGTGTTTTCTGAAAACTTTTGGCCTGGAAGGCGTTTGGAGGTTGCGGTTCCATGGCATTCTTAAATGCACCTGGTGCCGCCTAGGGCCGTTACAGCAGTCTCGGATCAATGTTATAGTTGCTTGTAAATATTTGGTCATGAACTACATGACACCCAAAACAGATATTTAGACTGGAATTCTAAATGATCATCGCGTCGTTATTTTCGGGTCATGCTTGCGCTCCGTTCAGGAACAGCTAGTATTGTGGCGCTTCAATAATTTTACTTGCAATGACGGAGAAGTTGTGCGAAAAGACTAGGTGGCGATTAACGAGTTACTGAGAGGTTTAAGCATTTACATGACTGTTGAAGATTTGGGCTTAAGGTTGCAAGTGGTATCTGGTTAAATATAAACTCAAGTTATAAGAGGAAGTAAGGAAATTGCCAGACAGAAAAGAGATAGAATAGGGCAAGCAGCGGGGGTAAAATCGAAGTTGGAAAGAGAAATTGAATGGTGCACGAATACAAATGATTAACGAAAGGCCTGAATGATTATGAAGAGGAGAATGTGAAACGTGCAATCCTACTTTCAAGTGCCAGTTGTTAAGAACATCGAGAAAACCCTTCTAGGTACTTCTTCAGTCTATGCACGAGAAGGGTGGCGAAAAAGTCATTGCTAGGTTGTGGAGAGGGTATGGAAAATTCACGTCGGATGGTGAGGAAATCTTGCGATTATGTAATGAGTATTATTAATATATTTACCAGCCAAGGAAGGGATCTTTGGATTTTGGCAATGTCATATCAAATCATGTCGATAGTTTTCATTGGCCAGGGTGCCCACAACTGAGTGAAATTGACAGGGCTCATGTGACGGCCCAATAACGAATGAAGAATGTACGTGCGCACTTAAAGGTATGCTGAACAACAGATCTCCTTCAGTATCAGAGTATACCAAAGACTTCTTCGTATTTTTCTGGGCCGATATTGGTAGCCTAGTCGCTAGGCATATAAACCAAGCCAAGGACAAGGGTCAGTATTTCGTCACATAACGCAGTGGTGTAATAACCCCAATCCCAAAGAAGGGTGTTCAGACTCAACTAGATAATAAACATCGTATATGCCTATTTTATATGGTGCATGGAGTTGTCGCTGAGGCGTTAGCAAACCGGCTTACGCGAACCATGCATAAGCTTGTATCCGAGGACGAAACGGGTGGCATCAGAAACAGGCAAATCGGCACGAGTTTGAGGGTAGTAGCTGATGCATTCCATATATGTGAAGAAAAAGACGTTGGAGGCTTATTGACGGCACTCGACTTTAAGGATGCCTACAACTCTGTTGAACAGGCATTTGTATATCAAATGTTGAGACCGTGCAATTTCGGTGATAGTTTTATTGGATGGACTCAGCTTTTGACAATGGAGCAGAATTAGCCGCAATTAAGAGTGGATATATCTCAGCTTGGTTTTCGCCATCGAGAGGGCCCCAGTGGGTATATCTAACTTCTGCATCTATTTTCACGTTCGTTGTCAATTTTTTGCGTTGAAAATTAGAGCAAGGAGTGACATTTGAGGAATACAATGTAAGAAGGTGACATTTGTTATGGCTGTCATGTCATTTGACATTGGTCACACTGAGGTGGCACTAATTGCTTTTTGTCAATGACTTCAAGTCGGCCGGGCACGTTCACGGCTCAGTATAGGATTTTGGAAACGTCTCCGGCCTAGCGCGAGGACAAACAGGTGCTGGCAAAGGATATTGAAGAGGGAATAGGGACTTAACACGTCGGACTTAGCTGTAATATATAAAACTCAAGGGGTTGTATGGCTCACTCGAATGGCTTGACATCCGGATCTCGCCTCTGTAAAAGTGTTACTAATGAAGTTACAAGCCTTGTCGTTGGAGGAAGTTTTGAGAACAAGTTGCGGCAAAAGTTGGGTTAGGAGGTTAAAGGTCTCGTCTTTCTACAACGAAATGTTGTCTCAGCTTAGAAAAATTGAGCCGTGAAAGGAGCCGAGGAGTGGCAAAAAAGTTCCCCTGCAGATTATATAGAATAACGCAGCAGTTCGGTTACGGGGTACACCAGTTTGCCATAGAGCACTCAGTGCTCACCGCTTCAATTTTATTGACGACGTTCTTGATTATGATGGATGATTGGTGGGTTATCAAGAATTAAACATGGGTCCAGTACATCCCATAACTTCCATGGGATGGTGTCGTGCCATTCCCCAAGCATGGAAACATATGGTAGTTGGCAGTACCCCACTCAACGAGGGAGGACAAGGCGACGTCTAATCACATTCACATTGCCAATAAATTGGTTCCACTAAGCAGTTTAAGAACGCACGATTTCTGTGCATGCAAGCAACCTTGAGCTCAGCCTACGGCCCAGAGACGATGGGAGGCGGACGGTTTTAGCTTCGGTGACCGCTGGCCAAGGTCATAAGGACTCTCCTTCACAATAACGAAGTAAACTCGGCCGCAAAAGCTTCAGTTTAAAATAGGTAGCAGATACTTTCCAACCAAACGCCACCTGCTTGTAAGGCACGTTCTCTCGGAGCCATTTTGTGACGAGTGCAGCGGAGTGGACATGTTCGGGCATTGCACTTGGTCATGCCGCCGGCTGACGCACTTCTGCGTCGTGCTGTCTGATGTCCTGAATAAAAGCAAATAATTGGGACGGATCGGTTTCATGCAAATGTCGTAAGCACTCTTTTTGCGTGCATTCATGGACTACTTGAGATTGCTCTCCGCCATAAATCATGGTAATCACTTCGTCGCATGTTATGACTGCTAAATGGCTTACAGCAAATTTTCCTGTTCCTCTCAGAATAAATGAAGTAGGAATATTGTTAACAATTCAGGATCTTGGTAAGGAAGCCATGTTGATTACTTAACACACACGATACATACGTAGATGGGTTGGGAGGTCTGCATACTGTCAAGACAGTATATCCATTTAAGGCACTGGTGTTTTATTCAATAGCACAGACCTTCAGAATAAAAAAATAAGGTCCGAGAACCTTTTGGCAGGTCACCTCTGACGCAGAAGCGCATCGGAAGGGGGTTCAGCGGTTGACCGCGGTCGCCGACAGGACTGAAGCGGAACCTAACGGCGAGCATGCATCAGTGCCTCTTCACTCGGACCCCGCTTTGGAAGCCTCCAGTAAACAAGGCCTGAGTGCCGTGATGAACGCCCCAGCCCGAAATATGGATTTCGTCGGATCGGGCGCGACTCACCGCCTCGCGCCACCCTGCGGGAGCATCCTGGTACAATGCATCAATCTATCCACTCCCCGGGCGCGCCAAATAAACTGCCACCGCGCGCCGGTAAACTGTTGAGAACTCGGGTAAACGGACTAAATCGGTAAGTGTCTGCGTGCCTAGACCGGTCTGCGAGCCAACTCGGAATAGCCGGCGGGGGGAGGGGGGGGGGGGGCGGTGAACGTCTGGTTTCCCTGAAGGGGTGCTCAGCGATGGGGGGGGGGGGGGGCCGCCTCCGTGCGAAAATATAATACGTTAAAGTGAGCCGATTAGATGGAGTTGTAAAAAACGAACACTTCTGATGAACTGAAGAAACCCGTTGCTGGCTCTTCAATCGGTCTTTAAAACAGCGGCGGTATAAGCCCAGATTTGACATCACCGAGAATGGCCTCGCCCGCACATCATGCAAGACAAGGCTGGGGGCGTGAGGCAAGAGTTTACAATTTGGAATAAAACTATTGTTTTTACACCGTCCCCCCCCCCTGCTATTTTGCGGCAATATTGGCAAAACGCCTCATAGAGCCATGGAACGAAAACTCACGCTTGCATCAGTTTAGTTTGCAAGTCAATCGCTTTGGATATGGCAAAGCTACCATTGTGCGGGCGATTGTGGGGGCTTACTTGTCATTTACAAACAAATGTCTGGAGCCTGAGCAAGTGATGTTCGACTCAACCGATCCCAAGAATGGGACGCGATTGTAAGGATTTACGGTTTGATTGTTCAATATGCCCGGGCCATGAGCTGACCGCAATCCTTGGAGATGAACGCGGGCCAGTCGACCCCAGGTATATGAGAGCTTACTTCCTGCCTCTTCCTGGAAAAAAAATCGGGTAGAGCAAATATGACCTCTTCGTTTTGCAACTGCGGAATAGTTTGCGGTTTCGCAGATACTTGAGGAGAACAAACAAATTATCATCCATGTACAGTTCCCTGTAATAGCGAGCCATTTCACTAAGACACAAGTGATTGACATTTGGATTATGAACTGCAGCGATCTCCCCCGAGGCGTTCAAACGGCCCTGTGCACGCGGTGACCACATGCACTATTCGACCAATAAATCAGTGTCGGCTGAACTCCTGTCGTGACAGGCTTAAAAAAACAGACCACGTCACCCGGCAACGCTGAATTGCGATGTAAGCTGGACTAGTGAGGCCTGGCATGCGCTCCTTGGACGCCCTGCTATGAACGATGCAGATTCTAGGCCCAAATCACCGTGACCTGAAGCCGCAAGCTCAACCAGTGATTGTGGAGACGGTCATGTGGAGGTAGAGTGATGAAGTTGGTATATATATATATATATATATATATATATATATATATGTGTGTGTGTGTGTGTGTGTGTGTGTGTGTGTGTGTGCGTGTTTGTGTATCTTTTTGATTTCTATATGGAGCATGAGGCAATACTGCTGGTGGCTCATTTTAAACAGCTTTATACTGTCGAGAACGTCTCCGCCTTTCTCTCCTTTCGCCTCGTTTCTTTCTAGCACAAACGTCTCCAGCGACATTTCCCCGTCTCTTCCTCTTAAAAAGCCTGTGAGGCGGCCGCTTGGCGCTGGTGCCGCGCGGCCTCCCTGCGCCCGTTCCCGGGGGGCTGTGAACATGACGGCGCAGACCGCGCCCGTCACCTCCGGGCGCCGTTATCACAACACAGCCGGGTAACGCTAGCCGGGGGGAGCGTTACCCGGCTGGCTGCCGCCCCCAGGCGTCTGGCTGACCTGGCGCCGAGCCGCACCAGCAGCCGGTGACGCCGCGGCGGCGCGGACAGGCGGGAGTGCGAGTGTGTATTGTGTCCTTCCGTTGCATGCAGTGCGTTCATTTGTGGTCAAAGGTTGGACGCCTGCGCTTAAAACCCCGCCCTGCAGTCCTTCTTTGATGACCAAAACGAGGTGCTGTCGAATTCTGCACTCTGGTCATTTCCAAACGGAGTCGGGAAGAGAAGGACAGTTAAAAGGAACTGGTTAAATGACCTGTCGGCCTCTCTGTTAGTGTCAATTGCGGCATCGTCCTGGCTGTACTCCTCGTCAGCGACCATGGACTGTTGAGCAAACTCGTTTTCAAGGAAGGGCTAAATGAATGACTAAACATTGATCTGCCAAGACCCATCACTTCAATCTGTGGGCTTGGCATATTAAGCTCATGGAACTTTTCAATGGGAAAAGGCAGTGCCTCGCGGACCTGGTTAACAAGCATGCGGTTCATATGTTGATAAAATTTAAGCTCACATGCGACTAGTGATCGCACTTATCTCCGAACGACCCAGCGTTGTTACAACCCAGAAGTCGTTTTGCCGTGGTTCCACAATGAAGCCAGCAGATAAAGTAGACGCAGACGACGTATGCAAAAAGCCGCTGGAAACGTCACGCTTTCCATTCAGACCTTCCCAAACACCGCAACATCCCCACAGGCTGCCCCCTGCCCCCAGGCCGCTCTGCGCGCCTCCAGCTCGCGTCCGCCGCCTCTGGGCTCGTGTCCGCCGCCGCCGGACGGGCGGCGGGGTCACTGACCTGGGAACTCGCTGTCGCAATGCATGGAGGGCAGGGGGTGTGGCGGGTGGCCGTGCGAGGTGATGTGGGGCGAGGCGGTCGACATGGGCGTCAGGGTGTAGCCGCCGCCGCCGCCGGCGCCGGCCGCCGACAGCGAGCTGGACGGGTCAGCCGACGAGGGTGACAGGGAGCCCGGCGAGCCTGGCGACAGAGCGGCGACCGGGTTAGCGGCCAGAGCGAGAGGCAGGCAGAGGGGCGACAGGCTGAGACAGAGGGGCGACAGAATACGGCAGAGGGGCGACAGGCTGCAACAGAAGGGCGAGAGGCACGCAGAGGGGCGACAGGCTGCGGCAGAGGGTTAACAGACTATGGCAGAGGGGTAACAGACTGTGACAGAGGGGAAGCAGACTGTGACAGGGGGGCAACAGGCTGCGGCAGAGGGGCGACAGACTGTAGCAAAGGGACGACAGATTGTGACAGAGGAGCGACAGACTGTGGCAGGGGGCGACAGACAGAAAGATGAACGTCAGACGTCGGAAATGTTCAGAGGAGGAAAACAGATGCCAGCCGAGAAGTGCCAGAAGGCAGAAGACAGCACAGAACCTTAAAGGGCAGACGTCAGCAGAGGTGTCATAGAGCAGAACACAGCACAGAGCGTTGAAGAGCAGACGACAGTAGAGGTGTTAGAGAAGAAGCAGAAGACAGCACAAAACGATGCCAGGGCAACGATGAAGGACAAACGTTAGCAGAGGTGTCAGAGAGCAGAAGACAGCACATAACGTTAAAGGGCAGACGACAGTAGAGGGGTGACAGAAAGGAAAAGGCAGCACATAACATTAAAGGGCAGACGACAGTAGAGAGGTGACAGAAAGGTGAAGGCAGTACAGAACGTTAAAGAGCAGCCGCCAGCAAAAAGGTGCTTGAAGAGAGGCCCCAGTGGGCAGACATCATCCAGAGAACCAGAAGGCACACGCCGACGAAGAGTGTCAGAGAGCATACGTCAGCAGGTAGGCGCCAAAGGGTAGCCATTGATATTGAGAGCCGGAGGACAAGCGTGAGCAGATAGGTGTCGGGCGCAAACGTCGACAGAGGGTGTCAGAGAACATAGCCCGGCGGACAGGTGGCAGTGAACGTAAATCAAAGAGGAGCGTTAGAGAGCAAATGCCAGCTGACAGGTGCCAAGAGACACGCACCAGCATACAGAACAGAGAACAGACGTCAGAAGAAAGTGTCAAGGGGCGGGGGTCATCACAGACGAACAGATCGAGAATCACACGGTAGATGCACGGTAGAATAGAGGGTATGGGGTAAACATCTGCCGAGAGGTGTTCCATCCATCGACAGTCAGTGCAGCCAAAGATCAGGGCGCAGACAGATCGCTTCAGGGCAAAGACAGACGCCAGAGAAGATAAGTCAGATGGCTGACAGATATTAGGCGATGGTGTCAGAGGACAGACACGCCAGTGGAAAGACAACAGAAAGCAGCAGTGGCGGCGTACCCGAATTTCGTATGCGGGGACGAAACAAAATTGACTGGGTTTTTCTATCTGTAGGACCCCCGAGAGCGTGGATAATAGACTGCCCTTGTAGACTGCCCACCTAAGAGCTTGGCTTCATAGGTGCGCAGTCTACAAGGTGCCGATGCTTACTTCTTGTCATTTACAACGCTTCAAACGTACTTTTTCCTGACCCTACCTGTCGTATCCTCTTTTAAGTTTTAAGAACCATGCTCTGCACTCAGCAGCTACAAGCATCTGTACCTTTTTCATCAATCATACGTGAAAAGATTCCTTCAGATAACTTGCTTGCGTTGGGTAATTCAGGATCACCATGTCACGTAGCACAATGCGTTGAGAGGCAAGTAACAGTGTTTTCGTTCAGAATACATCAGGTCCCCGTTGGTTTTTGTCGTGCTATTGCCAAACTTTTCCAGACAGACGGAGCGGATGCAGAGTAGGGGTAATAGGCAAATGCCCTTACCAAATAAATGGCATAGGGGCCAAAATATGCTTGTGCCACCCACGATGTGTGATATAATTGTTCGCATTAAATTTGTCACAAGCACATTTTTACTGTTCCGTCAACGTTTTCTCCAGCCGACAGTTTCATTTTCCCTAATAATGGTTAACAGTCCACATTGGTCATCGGATTGTGCACAATGATTAAATCTGTGATGTTAATTAGCACCATGAAACTGTTATCCGCTGTTCTAAGCGATGCTTTTCAGCGCTGTTTTAAGTTTGTTACTGTTTTCGATAATGCTTTTATGACGCATTGTAAGAGGTTGCTTCCAGAAGTTAAAGCATCGATGTATGCAGGCCATATTTGAACATGCTCACTGGGGAGGAAAAGTCTCCCCAGCCTGTCAACATGCCTCCCCAGCCTGTCAACATGCCTCCCCAGCCTGTCAACATGCCTCCCCAGTCGTGAAATTCCTTCCGTTCAAGGACGTGGTCCAATACGCATGATAGCTGTAGGGAGCTAGGTAGTCTGTTAGCCTAGAGATATGAATGACTCGAGTTGACAAAGCTAAGCAGCGGGAGGGAGTCTGTAGGTAGTATGGCAAGTCTGTGGGTATATATGGCAACCAGGATATTCACTTCTCGCCAAAACCATTCAAACAATGAGAGAGGACATGTCCTCTACCTCCACAGTCTATCACAAGGCTCGACTCGCGATCCAATTTTTTTGCACCCCCCCCCCCCCTCCAAGCAGAACAGCTGCAGCCAGAGCACTGCAATTTGGTGCATTTCTTCCTTGCTACCAATATGACACATCCAACAACATGCGTTGTCCCCAGGCGTCCCCCGGTTGGCTTTGTGGGAGCATATCAGAACAAAGCGTTTTTTTCAAAAACAAAGCGAACATTTCAAAAGTATATCTCGGCAGATTCCTCACACTGGAAATCGATGTTTGACCGAAGTAAATTTCCATGCCATCAAAATTTCGTTAGTAAGAAGCTGCCATGTCTCTGAAAGATTTTATGTTGTCAAAACGGACGCGGTGGGTATCCGATGTAATGATGACTCGATGTTGGTCCTGGTGCTGAAATCCGTATGTGTTTGCTTATACCCTAGCTATTGACCCATTGACGGCCGTGTATCTGCTGCTAAATGCCCGAATGCTGCAGATACAGATCCAGTGCATGGCAGATGCAGATTTTGGGGCAAGTAATTGGAGGTCAATGGTTCGAATGTCAATGCTGTTCGGTTGTAAAAAAGGAAACATACCAACATCCAGAGAGGCTTTCAGGGGCAGAGAGGCCCCAGCGCTCTAAGTAAAATGCCGCCCATAACTTTGGTCGGGGAGCACCCCAATCATACATGACGGACGCGTGCAAATGTGCAGGTTCATAGATATAGCACGAGATTTTGCATGCTATGCCACGCTCCTGATATGTCCGGCTAAAAAATCACACTTTTCTTTCGGCGTAATTTGACATGACTACTCATGTCATTCAGTCGATTTGCACCAACGTGTTTGCACCGCTGATTAATTTAGAGGAAATTTGTTTACCAAACTGGCAGTCGGCCAACGAATGTAATGCCAACGCACGTATCAGTAGAGTCATGATTGAATCGTGTTGGAGCGATGGCGATGGTGACTGATGGGCCCAAACATCATTTATCCATGTATTCCGTATCACGTGTTCCAAGGTCGACAGGCTGAGCATTAGCCAATTGTTAATCAAGATATGATCCCGACTTTTTCTAGCTTGCCACTAATCAGGGCTCTTATCACGTGATTGGTGACAAAACTAAATTGGTGTCACTAAATAATTGAATGTTGACTATGTGATGCCATCAAATCGATTACATTGATGCACCCAGAAAGCGACCGTAGATCACGACTATGAGACGAAAGGCACAATCAGGCACCGCAAGCGATAGCCACAATTAACATAAATCATCGAACGCAAGGTATCTGCCGTGCGGTTTGAAAAAGATGGCATGGGGAAGGCGTAGTAGACGTGCGACGCCATCGCTTCGAGTAGACGCACGGCGCCTCGTGTCCACGACGTGAGGCGTCGTAGCACCAGTTGACTGTGAACTGCTACCCGCGAACTGAGTACATGCAGCACACCGCTTGATGAATGTTGCACCTGTTGTTGGTAACATCCTTAATAGATGGTGACCATACCATCCCCCAGATGGTTGAAAATCCTGGTGGCAGGCTTTTTACCATGAGGGAAAACGATAAAACACACGAATTGCAGGTACTACAGCGCATAAGTTGTCTGCTCTTTTTTAGAGAACAATCAGATAGATAAACAAAGAGCAATTACATTTTATAGCTAAGAAGAGAAACACCATTCCACTTTCTTTTACGCACCCGGCAAATCATCGCCGTTTGTTTTCATAACTGCTAGGGTAAAAGGCGGCACAACCGGGGTCGTTCTGACTAGTAACTACCATTGAAATGCGCAGAGAGCATTAGGAAGCCGCACTAAAATTCCTGTGAAAATAATCGGAGCGCCCACCAGTGCATCTCTAAACGGTCTTGCCATTTATGATCGTACTATTGATATTCACCATCTTCGTTCTTTTTTAAAGGACAGCAATCAAATTTGGCATGAGCTCCTTGATACCAGACATCAAAACTCAGCCGCCTCCACAGCACAGCTGGCGGTAAACATGCACTCAAGCAGTTCAGCTACGTGCTTTAGCATCGCACCTGACTACACCATAACCTACGCCATCATAACATTACTACCTGACGTTTAAAATCGCTTTGCCAGGCTTGGACAAAATTGCATCGTCCAACTGTTGAAACACAGCCAACCATTCGCTTGGCATTCATCCCCGAAACATCATTGGCTCGTAAACTGTGGCTGAAGTGCTAGTAAGGCAGATCACGTGCGTGCTGGGTTAGTTACCCGCGCTGTTAACGTCAGCTGGTGTATTGGTGACGAGACGTTAGTTAGCCAAACCGTCTCTGAGGAGTGAACGAATGGAGCGGTGACCTACCCAATGAGCTCAGTCGTAACACTGTAAATAAATAAAACACCTGGCGTCGGCTGCCGAGATGCACATTTATAATATTGATTACTGACAGATTCATTTGGCTAAAGCGTCGCTATCAGCCAAGTTGGCCGCATATAGGTCTGTCTCGATTGATACTGCAGTAAGCCTTACCAGAGGTGGAGGCTTCTCGCAAGGATTTATATGGAAATACTTAGATTTCGGCTTGACTTTTCGTAAACATCGCAAATGAACCCCACGACAAAACCTTCAGCCATCGGTGGATATGGCACACATCCCCCGGAACACGGTCAGCGGCACGCTAGCCATGAGGTCACCCACAGGTGACTGAGCCACCGCAGCCGAGGTCAGTGGCCGGAGGCAGTGCGCCGGTCACCGGTCACGCTTACCCTGCTCGGCGGGCGTGGGACTGTGCGGCGGCCGCAGGCAGCCCGTCAGCGGCGGGCCGGACACGGCGCCCAGCCCCGACCACGCCGCCTCCTTCTCGCCGTAGCCGGAGCCGTAGCCGGCGCCGGCCGGCGGCACGGCCGCCAGGTTGTACTCGTAGCCGGCGGGGCCAGGGGCGGCGGCGCCGGGCGGCGCCGGCATGTACGAGCCGGCCAGGCCGATCAGCGGGTTGTAGCCGGCCTGCGCCTGGCCGTAGGTGCAGGACGACGGGCTGAGCTGCGTGTAGCTGCTGTAGTCGGCGCTGTAGGTGGGCGGCTGCGCGGCCGGCAGGCCCTGCGCCGGGTCGTAGCCGCTGCTGGCGATGCCGCTGTTGGCCGGGTAGTAGCCGAACGACTTCAGCGGGTGGCGGCACTTGCGCCGAAAGCCGCGCGGACGCCGCCGCGAGCTGCCCTCCTCGAACATGTACTCGGCGGCCGGGTCGAGCGTCCAGTAGTGGCCCTTGCCCGGCCGGCCCAGGCCCTTGGGCAGCTTGATGAAGCACTCGTTCAGGCTGAGGTTGTGGCGCACCGAGTTCTTCCAGCCTTGGTAGCTGCCCTTGAAGAAGGTGAAGCGCTCCTGGAGGAAGCGGTAGATCTCGCTTAGCGTGAGCCGCTTGGTCGGCGAGCTCTGGATCGCCATGTGGATGAGGGCGATGTAGGAGAAAGGGGGCTTCTCCTGACGCCGGACGCCGGGAGCGCCGCGCTTGGTCGGCTTCTCCGCCGGCTCCGGCTCCGCCGCCGCTCCCGCCGGTGGCATCGGCTCCGGCTGCTGCTCCTGCTCCGGCACAGGCTTGTCGACCTCCTCGCCACACGGCGCCATGCCACTGCCGTCGTAGGTGCTCAGGCTCTCCAGCTTAATGGTCGTCTGCTTGATCGAGCCGGGCGAGTAGGGGAACGTCTCCTTGTCGGCGCCGCCCGCCGGTGAATGTTCATACAGCTTACCCAGTCCGTCGAACTTGCCTGGCTCGTCGTACGCCTTGTGCACGGCAAGGCCATCCGTGTCGTACGGCTTGTGAATGCTCTCCGTGTCGTACGCCTTGTGCATGCCGTCCGTGTCGTACGCCTTGTGCATGCCATCCGTGTCGTAGCTCTTGTGCACGGGGATGCCGTCCGTATCGTACGGCTTGTGCTGCATGCCGTCCGTGTCGTACGCCTTGTGGAGACCGTCGGCGTCGTAACTCTTGTGCACTGGCAGCCCGTCCGTGTCGTATGGCTTGTGCTGCATGCCGTCCACGTCGTACCCCTTGTGTACGGGCAGGCCGTCCGTGTCGTACGGCTTGTGCGTCGCCTCGTGCGCGCCTGGCTCGAACTTGGGCGGCAGTGGCGGCGAGGCGGCCACGCCGCCGGCCGGCGAGCCCTGGCGCAGGTAACGGCCGCCCTCAGGCCGGTACGCCGCCGCGTCGTACCGGAACTGGCCCACGTCCTCGTCGCGCAGCGCGCCGCGATCGTCGCCGTGCGGCACGAACTCAGCGCGGCCCGGCAGGAAGCCGTCCTCCGAGCCGGGCCAGGCCACCGGCCGCGCGAACTCGCCCTCCGCGCGCATGTCGTACCCATCGCCGTACGCGTCGCCGGCCGGCGGCAGGTCGTAGCCGGCCGCCTTGGCCGCGTCGTAGCCGGCCGGGCCGGGCGACTGAGTGGCGTAGTCGGGCTCCGGGGCGCCGGCGTGGCCGTAGCTGGCCGGCGCCGGCGACTGCGTGCCATAGTCCGGCGCCGGCGACTGGGCGCCATAGCTTGGCTCCGGGGCGCTCTGGTGACCGTAGATGTGCGGGTACTGCGGGTAGGGCAGCGGCGACGGCTCCTCGCTGACGCGGTGCTCGATGATGGTCGGGATCTGGATGGCCTGGGGGCGTAGCTCGCGGCCGTAGTCCATGTACGATGACTTGACATCGCCGAGCGTCGCCGAAGCCGCATCTTGCGTCTCCGCCTTGCTAGTGTCCATCGCAGCGTGTTTTGTTTACGGAGATTTAATAATATTTATCCTGGGTCGGATCGGTTTATAAGCAGTCGCGGCCGTAAAAAAGAATAATCCAAATAGTTTACGGCAATCGCCAGTGCAGAGGCGACGCGGAGACACCGGAGTGTGAGAAGCACTCGCGCGCGCGCGGCCACTTGCGCTCTCGCGCTCCACGAGGGCCACTGCACCGCCGGCACCGCGGGCTTTTCGGAAAACGCCAGCGCCCGGCCCACACGAGAGCGATAATGTTCACGGTGTGTGACATGTCATAGATCGGCTGACGGTCGGCCAGGCCACGCCCCCGCCGGCCGCGCATGCGCAGTACGCCGCGGGTTGCGGCGGCGCCAGCGCGGGCGGCGCCGGCCTCGCAGCGCCAATAGGCGGAAAGGCGGCCGGCGGTGGTAGGCACAAAGATCACTTTGTGCCCGGAAAAAACGAGCGCCGCCCAGCTTTGGGGTGGGGGCCTGGTGGCGCCAACAAAGGTGCCGATCGTCCAGAAACGAGCCCGTTTATATGGCAGCCGGGTTTAATGAGCCCGTGATGGTTTCTGTTGCGGCTGTTTGGGAGACTGCGCGTCCGCAAAAAGCCTTGTGTATTTACACGGGTGCAACACTTTTAAACAAATTTCACCTGGGCAGTCACGAAAGCAGCGGCGTTGGCGCTAATCGCAGCGCGCCGAATGCCGTAGAATTCCGATATTTAGAGACCAGGGACCGGTGAGATTACCTTTGGGCTAGGAACATTGTAAACAGCATTACTGCGCTTCGTCTTGAAAGAACAGCTGCTCCAGTTTGCCTGCTGCAGGGTAATTTGGCGACAAAACAGTGCATTTGTACCGAAAAAGCTGACGAGTTTTTGCTTGAGGCAAGGGGACCAAAAATTAACCATAAACCTTGCAATATAGACCAGTCCGAGCAAAATCTGGCGTGATGCAGGCATGCGAGGCACTCGCACTCGCACATGCAGGTAGGTACCCGTGTGAGCTGCGGCAGTCATGCAGCCACGCAGGCGCGCCGCCATCCGGGTCAGCTGTGCCCGCGCACAGACAATGGCTGCCAACTGATGGCATGAAGCGATTGCCTGGCGCAGGGCTGTTCCAAGTCGCAGATGTCGTCTGGGGAGGGGGGGGGGGGGGGGGGGTAATGAGAAGTGGGGAGTTTTCGTGCGGCGGCAGGGGGGGGGGACTGGTATGTGAGGAAGGGCTGGGCCACATTCATGCTGAGCAATCGAGTCACGTGGATTGCAGGACTGTGAACCAGCCGTTGAGCGAAGGCAAACGGCGATGTGCCTCGGATTAAAAAAACAGCATACAGCGACGTGGTACAGTTCTCTGGCAGTTCGCGGGTAAAACCTGTCTGGTGTGTCTACAAAGCACTATCGAATGACAGTACAGGTCTTGGTGATCTGCGTTGCTTCTTATGCATACATTCGTAAGACATTGCATTTGCAGTATGTTACAGTTGCAGCTCACTGCAACATCCTGAAAGCAACAAAGGGTTTTAAAACAGAAACGCGTGTTTTTGTCCGGCCTTGGCGTCTACGCCGACCGCTCGGTGACCGCGGACACATTGGAACAAGTCCATCCTTTCAGTCTGAAGTGTGTGTCCTTTCAACACAAGCACCCACACGCATGAACAGAGTTCCGTTCTCAAAATGGAAATGGGGTAGCTGTCGACATCCGACCAACACCAAGACAGCGTGAATGTCGAGGTTTTATCGCAAGACTTTTCAAGAATGCGGCCTACCGAGTGTTGGGGCGCTCGGGAGAAACGTCGTCTGGAAGCCGGATGTAGCCCACGGAGCGCGCAGATGAGGCACACGGATCATCCATAGGCATTGATCATCCATAGGCATCATCCATAGGCATTGATCATCCATAGGCATCATCCATAGGCATTGATCGCATGCGTCATCCGAAGCGGCTGAACTTGTTCCGTGATTTTGCATTTGATAGATGTCCTGTCGACATCCGACATCAAAATCCAGCATCGACAAAATCCGACATCCTTCCTATGTCGGATTTTTATCCCATGTTTAAAGCCATGACATCCTCGGCGATCTTCACTCCAGCAGACATTCACCTCATCGGCCGCCCCTCGGGTCCGTCTCATACCATTATTCTTTTAAGTACGGTTTTTAGCTTTTCCTGTTCGGCTGAGCCGCTCACAAAAAACATGGCATTCAGTTGTCCACTTTCGCATGCTGCTTGGTTAATATGTGCCATTTTTAGCTACGCCAATATCGCAGACTTTTTGCTCCAGTAAAAATGCAACTTGTCTAAAAACTTGTCTAAAACCAAACTTGTCTCCTCGGTTAGGAGAATAGCTTTCCTTTCAGTTGGGGGAGGGCTTGAACCTCCACCGAACTTTGCCTCGGGCCTCTCAACTTCGAAAAGAGCGCGTGTTAAATCCTGGGAGAAATCCGATTTTGTGTGCATTTTGGGTGTAGGTCTAGCCACTTTCTCCGCTAATGCCTCCAGCCGCGATGTTTTCTTGAAAACTGCATTCTTCCCCTGGATATAAACAAGCCCATTTTAAGAAAAATTCTCACAGATGATTATTATGACATATGAAACTCCGCTGTTTTGCCTTGTTTTCACCTGATTTACAGCGGTTTGTTGCCGTATCGATGAACACAAAGTAGATGAGAGGCAGTTCCTAGACTACGCATTTTATGCGTAGTCTATGCATGCTATACATTTTGGCCATGGCACCGTCACCGGTTAAGCACTAGTTACGCTGGTCGAAAACACCCTGTTGGCTACGTTGCGGTTGCGCGTGGTTACGCTGCGTCAAGAGTAACGCTCATAAAAAGTAAAGTCCGTTTGACCCCTTACTGAGCTAGAGGTGTTAAACAATGGTTGGGCGTGCTGCTTGTCATGAGAGGAAGCCAACAGTATATGAATTAAATCTTTAAAAACTTCAAAAACAGGTTTTAGGCACCGTAGCGTACTGTCATGCTGCCCAAACCTCCCATTCCCGTTGTTACACTTCAGTTACGCTCAATTGAAACCTCTTCTCCCTGAGTGTAAATTGACCATTGCAGCCGGTACGCACGAAAACCCACAGTCAGCATCATGATCCTCCTCTCCGATTCATGCGTTGGATACTTCTACCTGCCGTAACTTCGTTCTTTCTATGGGCTGAAGACAGCGAGTGCTTTGATGTCGAGGAAGGCATATTGTGGGAGCTGACATTCATTTCATAACGCTCTCACACGTCATGTCCGTACGTGATATAAGATACAAGAAAGATGCAACGCACGCGTGATGTGCGAAGGAAGCAAATGCTTCCAGACTTTTGCAATCACCGCGTATTTCCCCTGTACAGTTCGGGGCGGCAGCCACACTCTGTTCGTGCAGCCGCTCCCCCTACCCTTACGATCAGCCACCTTATCTTTGAAGTGGTCGCGTCCTACAAGCCCTACCCTATCCAAAAGGACTGCTAGAAAAGCCTGTCGGTTCCGCTCCCGTGACCGCTGCGGCCCGCCAGCCCCTGACCTATGACCCGAGGCGCCTCCGGGGACCGGCATCGCCAGGTAGACGCAGCTCTGATTATTTCCCCACCTGTAACTTTTGCCCGGGATTTTGGGCGGCGGCGCGGTCGGCGGCTCCGTGTCCCAACACAAATATACAGTTTGTGTGCGGCGCGGCCGGGCGGGTCGCTGTTTACAGCGGGGGGCGGCGGCGCCACGGGGGACGGGCACGTGCCGTTCTCCCCCCGGCCCCCCGGCCGCCGGGCCTGGACGGGCAGGGACCCGGCGCTGAGCTCGTCCGGTCTCCCCGCTCCGCCGTCGCCGCGCGCGCCGGCCGCGGCGGGGAGCCGCACGGGAGGTGGACCGGCGGAAGTGTTCACGTGCGTCGAGAGTGTTCACGTGCGTCGAGATTCGTCGAAATGGATGGGAAGGGGAGCGGTTCGGATCCATCCCTTGTGCGTGGTGGTGGGTGGTGAGGTTTCTGTGGTCCCGGGACTCACTGCGCATGTGGTACGTGGAACCGATACCGGGGAAGGGCGGACTGAACCGAGGGTTATGCCTGAACGGACGCAAGTGACTCATGGTTTTTTATCATGTGCCAGCTCCATTGAGTATGGAAATGCCTCCGTTGTTCGCTTGAGCCAGGAGCCCGGACGCTGCAAGGGCTAGAATCATACGTGCAGCAAATTAGAGGATATTTTCCATACATCAGATTAGAGGACATTTTCCATGTGGCAGATCAGAGGATATCACCCACGCATCAGACCATTATACAAACGCATATCATCCCCATGAAAGGGTCATCCCATGTCTAAACATCATTCATTCATAACCAGCCTTTACCGTCAAGTTTTGCTTAGACAGGTGAAGACCAACGTCTCCACGGGGGTGAGCGCACCAAAATTCCATCTGTGGCTTGTGAACGGGAAGTGAGCCGCAGGGGACACGACTTTTTAATTAAGTCGTGTCTGAGCGCTATTTGCAAGCTTCCTTTGTCCCATATTCTGTATACAAGTATCTATAAGAGCGTTGTGAAGTGAGCTTCCAACATCGACTCGACCCCATTTACATCAAATCGACCAGCGTAAGTTAGCTGGCAAAGAATAAAGTGTAAATGTGCATCGTACGAAATAGCACCAAAAAATTGCCTGGCTGTGTATTTACCAGCCTGTGGCAGCTCTTTTCGTCATACTTCGGTAAATCACTCGCAAGGACAAGACTAAACTGCATCAACAAGCATCGCGTGCCACGGTGTCCTGTATATAAATGAGTGATGAGGGTCTGACCTGACCTGAAGCAGTGGTGACTCAGTGCTCCTAACTCTTGGTCAGCGTCTCTACATAATCGTTTCTCGGATAATGAATGAAAGCAGGAGACTCAACCAATCGTCGCTCTGGTTACAGCATGCGCGGAAACATAATTACCCCATTTCCGTAAGACATGCGACCAAACGAACGTTCGAGCAGATAGGTAATGGTTCAGGAAAATGTAACCACATATTCCTCAATCATGATTTCACAATGTCGCATTGTATGCGATTATGAAACCTTCGTCACTTGTAAATGCTCCGACTGAGTGAAAGCGAACTTGTTTAAAGACCGACACCCACCGTAGTTTGTGAGTAAAGCGGTGCTAATCCGGGCCCGCTCTGACAGAGTGTGGATTTGCCATTGCCGGAGCGTCTTTTGGAATATATTCACAATTCGAGGACTTCACTTTGTGTGCACTCGGCTCTTGTCATTCGCAATTAATTTGTTATCGTTTCAGACTAGATACACGGATAAAGGCAAGGGAGAGCACGCACGCTTGACAGACAAAATAGACAAGAGCAATCTCATTGGATTTTTGCTTGCGCTGAAATGTGTGCAGCTTACGCAGCTTGTAGGTCCTTGATCTTACCCCCGCGTTCGTAAGCGCCGTATGCAGCAGGACGTTTTCAACTTTTCAGCACGAGCACACCTTTTACTCTGTTTGTCTGTGTGTCTGTGTGTCTGTGTGTCTGTCTACCTGTGTTTGACTGTCTATGTGTCTGCTCATCTGCCTCTGCCTCTGTCTGTGTCTCGCCTCAGCTCTCTCTCCCCCCCTCTCTCTCTCTCTCTCTCTCTCTCTCTCTCTTTCTGTCTATCACTTTATCTCTTTTCTTCATAGCTTCCACACTTTACTGACACCTTCCAAACACTTCTCTAATTGCTCCCTCCTTCCTTCCTTTTTTATGGCCCTTACTATCTTCTCTTTCAAAACTGCCTGCACTTCCCATTTCTACCACGGACTTGCATGCACACCAGCATCTGCCCCTCCCCCTCCACCCGGTGGCCGTCACACCCCTCCCCACCCCCACCCCCACCCCCCGCCTCTCCCCCCTTGGGCCCCGCGGCGCGCTCCCAAGGCAACCCGCCGGCGCCGCTCCTCAATTTGTGCTCGATTTTGTCCGGGCGACAAGTCGTCCATTAGACTGCAGGACAAGGCAAAAATACGGCCTGGATAAACACGCGCGACGGGCCATATGGCCGCCGGTCCGCCGGCCTGCTGGTCTGGCGCTCGCGGCGCGGGGGGAGGGGGCGGGGCGCGCCGTAAATCGGGCGACATCGCGGCGGCCGGTCGCGACTGGGCCTGGCCGGGCTGGTCGGGTGGCGCCGCTGGCCGTGTCCAGCGGGCGGCGTCAACAGACCGACGGCGCCACAGCAGCGCCGTCAGACGGCTGAGCCGGGGCCGGTGCGGGCTGCCGACCGCGCGGCGCTCGCGAGCGCGGGGCAGCGGCAGGTGAGACTCGAAATAGGGGAAATCGGCTCACGGGGAGTTTTTGCTCGGCTCGGTAAAGCCCCGGTCGTCTTTGAGCCCGATTGCACAACACGGCACTTGTAGCTCGATGAGACCAATGGAGAGCTCGAATCTGGCGCATTCCTGGGTCTTTGCGATAGCTTCCGCATCGCGCAACACCCTCTACTCCAACACCACTCCTCTATCTAGGGTTCAACGCGGCATTCCACCAGGGCGGATCAACACCTCGCGCGCCGCGGGGCGCCCGCTGCATCAGCGGACTCGGCTTCCGCCGCGGGCCGCGGGCGCGCCCCGCCGTGATCTGCCAGCGGGCTCTTACCTCGCGGGTCGCTCGTGACGCGGCGCCGGAGGCTGGCCGTGTCAGCCGCCCTCCCCCGAGACGTCGCCGCCCGGCGGCGGCCGCCGGTGCCGCGTCATGCCCGGCGGCCGGGGCGGGCGCGGTCTGGACGCCACGACAGACCGGCGGCACATCTGGCGGCACAGCGGGCGCCGCCGATCAGCGCGTCACAGGTCACACCGCGGTCGGACGTCACAGCTGACCGCGGCACATCTGGCGGCACAGTGGACGGCGGCGATCAGTGCGTCACAAGTCACACTGTGGTCGGACGTCACAGCTGCCCGCGGCACATCTGGCGACAGAGGGGACGCCGGCGTTCAGTGTGGCACAGGTCACACCGCGGTCAGAAGCGAGGAGCACTGCGTTAGCGAGGGTCACGCCAGTGGCGGAGAACGGGAGCTGTGGTGCTTAGCATTGAAGCGTTTTAGTGGCACGGCGTGTGACGGTTTGGGGAGCATTTGTTTAAAAGTAGATTTCCAGCTCCGTTCCATGCGCGGGACAATGTGTTGCGCACCCGTAGATGGGCCTGCATCTCTGGAGGCAATGGGACACTTGGTGGAATCGGTATAACAGCCTTGATATCACAAAAGGCTCTAATAGCCGGCACACGTTTGAAGCTTTTCCGGTCGAATTTTCACTCTCCTCCGATTTGTGACATAGATGGTTCCAGCTCATCACAAAACGACGAGAACATCGAAGAAATCGGTGCATCACACTGCATAGTCAGCTGCGTTACCGCCGCCACCAAAAGCACGTCTTACAGAAAACCGCAATGCGTACTGTACAGACGTGAGCAGGGAGACAAAGACTCAAAGGCAGCTAGGACAAGCGCATGTGCATTGCAGCGACGTCACTCTCATTCACCCTACCCGGCCAGCGTGCCCCCCCCCCCCCTTCCTCTGACCGCCCCCGCACGACGCTGGCGGCCGGCCGGCCGGCCCTTCGCACGGTGTCGGGCGTTCCCAGCCTGTCGTCGGCGCACTTTTTCCGTCGGCGCCGACGCCGACGGCGCTGGCAGCGTCGACGGGCCCGTAATCGTCGGCCGACTGCACAAACAAACAGGCCGTCATATGCATTACTCATCGCGCCCTACCTGGGCCATTGTAGCCGGCCCGACGCCGGCGGCGGCGGCGTAAATACGGCACGACGGGCGCCAGGGTCGAGCGGCGCCGCTACACAGGCGCCCGACGCGCGTAAGCGACGTGGGACCCGGTGCTGAAGGTGCTGCGCGTCGGTGGGACGCCGGCGGGCGGGTCACGACTTAAGGAGTCCGGGGGCGAAGTGCTACGAGGGGGGGGGGGCTGTGAGGCGCCTGTGGGGAGGGGGTCCGGTGTGAGTTTTTGTAGAGCGGCATAAGTACAGGCTGTCGGCGTGCGCTGATGTACCGCTGCAGGTACAGGCGAGTCATTAGGTCACTTTGGTGCGCCAGCGATACTAAATTAGAGGCTGGAGACGCTCAAGGCTGGTGATGCTAGCCTTCATGAATTTGTACGCCCGGTCTGCACTTGCAATTATAAACTTGTTGATATCATGCAATCTGTAAAACCATCTGCATGAATGCACTTATGTCAAGTGCCAGCAAATCACGGACGTATCACGAGGCCTTGCAACCCTTAAATTTGAAGTACATTATATGCGCTGGCCGGTTTGTGATGGTGGATTCGGAGCGATTTGCTGTAGCACAATCTCGCAGTGTTGATATCATAACTCAAACGATCTGCTGACTCGCAGGGACATAACGTATGCCCTGTTTAGGTTTGAGGTATCCATCCAGAGCTTGTCTCGGCTCTGAAGATATATGAGGTGAAGATAGCGGCAGCCTCCATTTCGACGGACGCACTGCTCCTGTTAAATTGTGAGATGAAAGAAAACATCGGTGTTCCGCAACAAAGAACAGCTTATTTCAATCGCCTTTAAAGCGAGACGCTCTTGAAGAATGGGGTTCTCTGTAGTTTTCGCCCCAGCGGTAGTTTCCCGGGCGCTATGCATTTTGCTCGAAACTGGCGAGATTCCGCGCGCTGACGTCCTTTTTCGGTGGTTAGGCAGCACCGCAACACACCTGGAGCATTGCGGCGCAGACTAGCTTCCTTTTCACCATCCGGTATTCCGTGCCGGCGACTGGTTTTGTTTCATGGCCGCTCGGTTTGGGAGTATGCTGCCTGACGTTGGGGCCAAAGGTCAGCGCTACCAGATTAGGAACTCAACAAATGGGTATAATCGGCAGTGGAGGTTTGAAATATTGGAGAATACTGTTCTTTAGTGGGGCTGGAAACAATATTGATTTAGAAATACCCGCAATTTCAAAGGCACAAATTTCTGAAAACAGGTGTACCTATTCAAATTGCTCAGTCATAGCGGTTGGAGCAGGGAGAGGGGGGGGGGGGGGAGGGCAAGGAGGCCAAGGCATCTGCTTTTCAACATGGGGAGGGGAAGCTATGCTGAGTATCCTTCTTCACATTTCCAAGCTCCTTTTGCGTTTAGCTTACTTTTGGTGCAACCTAAGACATGCATGCCGGTTTAGCCAGTTCACCAGCCATCTTCGTCAAGCCGCACTGATAAAGGTGCTCCATACTGTAAATGACTGCATCTTATGGTACCATGTGCACCGAGCGAATGATGATAAGTTGGGGCAAACTCCACATTATTCTAGTACCAAATGCTTCGTTCTGTCCGTGCAGAAGCCCTTGGTTCTTCTGCCTGTCCGGTGACTGTCCCCTCAGCAAAGGCTCGTAAAGCTCGGGATGAATATGCCGTAAGCGTTTGGTGCACACCGACTTGCCAAGAAAAAACTGTGTGTTTCATATAATGCCGATATTTCAGTACCCTTTATGAGTCGAGGTGTTCAAACTTTTTCACACTCGACCTTCGGTCTCGGGAGAAGTCATTTTTAAGACTGAGGCTCGCTGTCATGACACTACTGAGCGCAGAAAAGCATTTCTCACCATTTCCCATTACGTCCGACATGTACGAAATCAAGCGCCTGATACCCCTACTTCACTTTGTCGATGATGTTATAGTGGGTATAGATGACAACGACGTTGGAGACAATTGCCGCGAACCAAAAAAAAAACAAACAAAAAAAAAACGGCATCGGCCATAATAAGAGCCAAGAACAAAACGCACTAAATATTCATGGCTAGCTTAACTCGACACCAAAGCGACAAAGCTGAATTTGAACAAGGAATCTTGGAAATAGGCCCAATGGTTATGAACGTTGCACTACCAAGTATGATCCTTGACATAGGTCGAGAAGGCGGTGGCAAATACGAACCGACATCCATCTATTCCGACTTCAGCCCGATCGAATCTGATCTGAAGGGGGGTCTGGAGAATTTATATCGTACAGGAAGCGATTATTCCCGCACTGTTTTCCTGCACGGGAAAATAGACCATTTAACATGCAAACATAACTTATCTGTATGAAAATATCGGGTGAAAATAAGACGGAAAGAAACATAAGGCCCGATCCAACTTGCCCATAGAATAAATATGCCAAGTCACACTAACAAGTGCTTGGATGCAGCAGATTCACTGGACCTTGGAGATTTGTGCCATGCATTGTTCATACCACATCATCACTCAGGGCACTTTTGATAGCACGTGCTCCAGGTGGCCGCCTTTTTGGTAGAAACGGTGGTCTACGCGCCTCGTCACTTCACCGATAGCCCTTGCGCGCGCGTCATGTGCAATATTGCGCGCCACCCGGCCAAAAACACTCTCGAGGTCACCGTGGCCATGAGGGCTCTACCTGCAAACTCGGGACTTCAGGAATTCATCAGACACAACTTTTGGAGAGATCTAATGAGTCATTTACGGGCCGTCCGTTATTTTGTTGACGTCCGCACCACGAAGTGGCCCTCCGGCTAGGCCGGAACCATTCGTTATATGTCGGATGTCGACTGCCATGCCGGAGTCTGATGCTGTCCTTTTCGCCATCAGGGTCTTGCCCCAGCTGGCCCCAGGAGCACTGCAGCATACCGACGTGCTACTCAATGTTTACTATGGCCGCGGAACCGTCCGCTCTGTTGGGAAAAGGAGGGCCATAAGCCTCTGGAACTTACGGCGCACCCCACCCTTTGGCTATGCAGCGGACCCCACCACGGCGTGAGGCAGCATCGAGGCCCAAGTCCGGCAGTTTTCGGCCTTGCCACATTCAGATGGAAGTAGGCCTGGTTACTGAACCAGACCAGGTTCAGAAAGCCTGGATTGGCGTCACCATTCGTCTTCAGCCAGGTGTCAAGTGCTATCCACTGTTGTTCGTCGGCTTCTGCCAGGTTCCGGTGGATGATCGCTTTTTATGGAAAAAGCTTGAGGCCAATTTTTAGGATATGCCGTACGGTTCTGCGATCGGTGTCGAGATCCTGCGTGGTTTTTTGGATGGATTTTGATAGATCCTCAGTGATGGCACACATTTGATTTTTGCAGTGCCCTCTGGTATTCTTTTTTACTTGTGGTGAGCAATGTGGCATAGCAAAACTTATTTAAGAATTGAATGCGCTTAACCGACTGATGCTGAGGACGTTGAGAATAAGCGATACTAGACACCCTTGGAATAATTCGACGAGGATTCTCAGAGGCAGCTTCCGCCTTATTAACGCCACCGGGCGCGAAAAGGTTCATTGACCCATCAGGTCACGGCAGCTCGGCGCCAGCGAGGGGCGTCTGGCGGCGGCGCCAGGCGCCAGCGCAAGGCACCTTCCCACGGGCGCCAGCAGCGGCAGGGACGTGGCAGGGCGGCGCCCGACGCCGGTCCGTTACAGGCGTCCATTTGTCAGCCCTGTGCGTACGGCGAGTGGGGCGAGCGCGCGTGTGTTTAGCACGCTGATGAGGCGCAGTGAAGGATGAAGCGGCAGCCGATACTTTGATGGTGCCCGGCCGGTGGAGGGGAGGGGGAGGGGCACTGCGGCAGCTCTCACGCCTCCGTCGTGGCGCGGCGGGAGGGGAGATCGCCGTCGTGATAACGTGGCTCTCGTCGTGTTCTCCGCCCCCTGCCCCGTTCTCGTCGCCTTCGCGTCTCTGGGAAGTGTCGGGCGCGTCGATTGTCTGAGAGCAATCAATGACTGGGGATGCTAACCGTCCAAGCGGCGGTTAGGGGCCACCCGCTGCGGAACTGTTGCGTTCATTCGAACTGGAATTCGTCCGTAGGTTAAAGTTCCGCCGAGCGCTAGGTCATTACTGTGCAGAGCATCAACTCAACGACAGCCGTTGGCTGATGTGACATTGCTAGTGGTTAAGAAAGCAACGCTGTACATCGCAGTTTATTTGCTGCGGCCTGGGGAACGCTGTTGATAACCCTTGCCACTTCAGACAACGGCCAGGCTCAGCAGATGCTTGTCAACAGCAGTATGGAATGCAAATGAACTGAAAGACACCAATCCTCAGTGGTGGAAACGTCTGTTTTTGACCACAGTAAAAGGCAATGCACCACTGGTGCAGAACAAGGCATCACTGGCCCCATTGGATCCGACGGTGTATTCGGAGCTTCCCCGCTGCGAAAACCAATGCGCAGCGGGCTGATTTTCACGAAGCATCGGGATCTCAGACGTTGATGACGTTGATGAATTTTTGTCCGTTTTCACTGTTTGTTACTCGGAAAGATTGGGTTTATGAATGCAAAATACAAATGCAGCGGATAGTACTACTGACCCAGTGATCTTTATGTTTTGACCAAATCTCAGCTCTTGGAAGTAAGCTTTCCGCACAACAATGTACATTGCGTGGAGCCGGTGTTCAGTCTCGCCACAGAAATGACGACAGGAGTTTCCAAAGCTGCAAAATCTTCGCAGCCTTCTCCCATACATGTAACACGAGCACCACGCCTTTCCATCTGCGCATCCAAGCATAACGCCCCACTGATCGCCCCCGCGCCGCCTTTCCCCGATGTCACACTCGAGCTGCCCCTTGTCACCCTAGTGTCACCTCCCCCCTTTCGCACTACGCGAGCCGTCCTCGGCAGTCCGCGCCGCCTGCAAATGGGCCGTTCTATTGCTGGCGGGTTTAGCGACTCTCCTGCACGGAACGCTTCGTCGTCCGCTCGTTTGGCTGCCCCCCCCCCCCCCCCCCCCGCTGACCGGTCGCCGGCCGAGTCAGCGTCCGGCCGGCCGGGCCAGATGGTCCGCCGGCAAGGGTCAGGTGCCGCACGTGGCCCGCCGTCGACCCTCGGCGGCACCAGAGCATCCGGAGTCAAGTGTCTCCGCCAGAGGGCGCAGTGGAGGCCCGAAACCATCAAAATGCATGATGCCAGTCATAACCGACCCCATGTTTGAGCAAGGCATGTAACGTTTCGAGACTACGGTGCTGGCAGCCGGTGCCGAATTAGTACCGCCTCCGCACTGAAACGCCGTCCAGACAAGACATGTCGGGAGTTTGCCGGCACCAGTCGATGTCGGTCCTCGCTCTCGCTCGCTCTCTCTCTCTCTCTCTCTCTCTCTCTCTCTCTCTCTCTCTCTCTCTCTCTCTCTCTCTCTCTCTCTCTCTCTCTCTCTCTCTCTCTCTCTCTCTCTCTCTCTCTCTCTCTCTCTCTCTCTCTCTCTCGCTCTCTCTCTCTCTCTCTCTCTTTCTCTCTCTCTCTCTCCCTCTCTCTCTCTCTCTCTCTCTCTCTCTCTCTCTCTCTATGTATATATATATATATATATATATATATATATATGTAAAGAAAGCCCACACTACTGCCTGTAACAGTCGACTCCGGGCCGTACCAGACAAACACCTTCTTCATCTTCACGAAGACATCTTCATTTGTACCTCCACGCCGCCATTCCGAGTAAAAAAAGGAAACACCGCGTCCCCAGTTCGAAGCCATTCGCCCAGCGCAAGCGCGACTCACGTGGCCACATACGTCCTGACTCACACCCCGTAGAGTCGCCGCACATGTTCTGAGTCAAATCCGTCGGAAAGCCCCCGGATCGCTTCGGCCGTGTGCCCCGTTCTGGGGTGCCGTTTGCTCCGCACCGGCAGTCGGGCGCCGGTCGCCGCCATGGTGAGAGCGATTCGCCCGGCTAAAATCACAGACAGCCACTGCCGGAATGAAAGCTGCGTCTGGCTCAGTGGGCTTGAATTGCAACGAAAACATTCCAGCTGGCATGCGATGCGAAGTGGCCATGCACACCAAATAAAGAGCGAACGGTCGTGAAGCAATTGATGGGCTCCATCGTCGCCTCGCCGGGCTGCAGACCTTTTGCAATGGAATGTGAAGCCCTGTCAAGACCAGCCGAGCAGCCAGAGGTGGTGCTCGCTGGCGTAGTGTAAACAGATGCGGGACCAGTTGGGTTTCCCATGCAGATAAACCGCGATCCCACATGAAAAGGATGCGGTTTACCAGCTGACTGGCTACCTTGGTGCCGTGCGTCGAGTTGCCCAAAGCCCACCTGAACAAAGGGCGTGGAAGAGATATATGGCCCAGTGCCATTAACCATTAATAAAACATGGTTGTGGTAACTACGCGGTTACGTGGTTCTCGTATCGTCAATAAACAAGGAAAACATAAAAGAAGAAATCTATCAGTGCGCACCAAATTTCAAAACAAAATAGCACTTAGCTGTCTTCTTTATTCATCTCGGCTATGCAGCCAGAGTGGGGTTTCAGAAACAGCGCTGCTGACCGATGGATATACTTTAAAAATGGACCTAGCTGTTTTGATTTATCGCTTCTCGCAATTTCTTTGTGATCTAAAAAGCGCATCAGGGACGCAGGAGGCATGCACAAAATATATGCATTTGACAGCGATACGCCCAACACCCTTCATTCAAAGCGCAGACCCCTCAAAATCGCTGGCGTGGGACGAAAATAAGACTGTTCAAAACAGAGGGCTTCTCTGCTGCAATTTTGGGCGAATTTTTTATGCCTCTGATTGCACGGCCGAGACAGACAATGGGAGTTAATCCCCGCCAAGGATATGCAAATTTCCATCTAAGGCTCCACTTTTGGTGTGAAATACGTCAGGGTATCCTTCTTTTGAAGTTACTGTAACAGAGCAACGCGTCTCGCCTTAACAACTATGATAGCTCCACGACAATTTGGAGCAGAATCCTTCGCAAATTCCGCAACAACGAACAACTGCACGCTAGACACCACTGCGCGCGGGATACATCTTCGCGTCATGAAAGTCATGACGTCACGGGTGACGTCGGCGCGGAGAGCACATCAGTCCTCCCACATCACAACCGACGTCATCAGTGACGACCTTCTGTACTTGCTAGCCGCCGGGCAAAAGATCGCGAAAGCCGGCACCGACAAGACGTCTATCACAGAAAACAAACGCCGGGGCCTTTACGGCAATATGGGAGCTCCCCCCCCCCCCCCCCCCACTGGCCGGCGGGCGTGACCCCGGGCCTGGCGGGGGGCAGTGGCCAGATACCAGGCCTGTAACTGGACACCAGCGGCGCCTGTCCGCGGTCTGGGGCCCGCTGACCGGCCAGCGCGAGGCCCCTCGAGACGGCGCAGAGCGGCGCCGCGAAAACGGCGGGGCAGGCCCGGACGTCGGCGGTCCGCACCAGTGACGTCAGAGATGTCGGCCGGTCCTGACCAGCGCTCATGCACCGCTGCACTTTCACATGGAGACGCGCGCAAGAAAAGAAGCCGTTCTGCACGAGGGGTGGACGTGGCTCCGCGCGGTATGCAACGTCATGTGAGGGTGGCGCTTTCTCACAGTTCGCGTGTTTTTGTAGCATCTTCCGAGTTATCAGATGCACCCCATATGGCCATTTTAGTTGCTTGTCTGACAAAAGCGCTATGGATGCAGTTGATACGCTTTCGTCTGAGGAACATCGTGTAACCTACACACAACATGTAAGTTGTGCAGAGCAACAGCAATGAGTGTTACATGTACCTAACATTATTTCTCTTTTTCATATTACCGGTTGTTGGTTGAAGGGAATGCTGGAAAGATGGTGATATATTCTTTATATTGTTTCGCAATCGGAGGTGGGTATCAATCGCTGTTTCTGTAATCGCTATCTCTCTCTCTTTCTCTCTCTCTCTCTCTCTCTCTCTCTCTCTCTCTCTCTCTCTCTCTCTCTCTCTCTCTCTCTCTCTCTCTCTCTCTCTCTCTCTCTCTCTCTCTCTCTCTCTCTCTCTCTCTCTCTCTCTCTCTCTCTCTCTCTCTCTCTCTCTCTCTCTCTCTCTCTCTCTCTCTCTCTCTCTCTCACACACACACACACCCAACGAGGACTATCTCCAACGAGGACCTTCTCTCCAACGAGGGCCATGACAGAGTTCGTGTCCACCTCCATGGCTCAGCGATTTAAATTACCCTCATTTTGTTAGTTTGTTAGTGCGCCTGCCTTCCGATCCACCCACCCTTGGCGGGGTTGGATTCGCGTCATATTAGGCGCACGCTATTTGTCATTGGGAGATATGGCCTGCGGCCGGTGGCAGCGGCCGCGCGAAAGGCCAGGTGACATCAGAAGGGAGGACGGACCGTGCCGAGCATTGTGACACGTTAAGCTTTCGTCACCAAATTATGCCGTTGACCTGGGATTGCGCGATCGGTTGGTATGGCTCAAGGCTAATACAACAATCGCAGCTTAGCGTGAGCTCTGATCTCAGAAATCCACCCATTTAAAAGATTCGGATTGAATACAAAAAGAAAAGCATAAGTACCCTTGAACAGCTCCGTCCCTCTGCTAGCCAAATTCGGGCCTATTCATATTCTATATGAAGTGTACGCTAGCCTGTGAATGAGCTGTGCGGAGTTGTCTGACTTACCACCGCTCTGCGGGCCGCGGCCGTTCGCAGAGCGCTAGCACTCGTACAAAACCGTACAATTTAGGAATCTACAGCGGTCTTACGAAAGAGCAGCCTCTTGCTGTCAACACAGGACGGCTGCACTTATTTCTATTGGTGTGGTGTGTAAGCTACACAAAATGTGTCTATTCATCACTGCTACCAAGAATATCACTTGACCTACACGTGGTTGGCATAATATATATATATATATATATATATATATATATATATATATATATATATATACGCATACCATAAGTTACCTCGCACCTTGCGATATACCGTCTTCGACTGCAACATTGCTCCGTGCGAGTGGCAAAACACCTCTCGCACACCACGGATTGCTGCCTCAAGAAATTATGACCAATAAAATACCTGTCTCAACGCTTGTCGGAGAAACAATTACTCCACGCAGTATTATATGCACCTCTGGCATTCCCTCGAAGAAGTGAGAAGATTTAAGTCTCGAAAGGCTTGTAAAATGCTTGCATTTCACACACATCACTTTGCCTAGTGACAATGATGATGATCAGGTCTTATGGTTTTAGGGCGCACCGACGTCGGAGATCATGTTGCACCCATAACTTTGCTGATGGTCAAAATTATATATAACGCGTATAAAATATATTATTCTAGGAGACATCAGAGTTTTGATTTAACATTACGTTATACCCGACCAAAATAGGTTGTTGCATTTTTGCTGGCTACAAAGAGCGTATCTGACATTATTCACACATCTGTGGCTTCCCTATACTCATATAGATGCCCAGATGTCCAGATTAGAAATAAGTAGAAATAGGCAGATCGAAATCCAAATATGCAGCAGTCCACAACAGCGATCAGTCCCATCTGTAAAAGATCCCCATGGCCGTAAATGCGGCAGTAAGGTGAACTAATTTAGCTTAACTGACTTCGTTAAGCAACATGAAAACTTGGGAGCAGAGAGGTAGCGATCTTCCCGATCGCGTTGCCTGCTTTCCGTCTTCTTCCGCTTCTCCCATTCATTGCTGCGGTCAGTCACGATGCCAAGCTCCAGCTGTCGTGCCGGCGAATCTCCAGAGAGGGAGCGGAGGCGCCCGGCGCCCAGCCCCTCCCCCTCCCATGTCGTCAGTGCAGGCGCAGCGTGACCTGCCAACCGTCGGGGGGGGGGGGAAGGGGAGGGGATGGCCGTCGTAGGAAGGGGGATCTGATGCAAGCCATGCACACCGTGGTGAGCGACACGGCGCAGGAGGAGCCGCTGGCGGGCGCGGCTCCGGCGGAGCCGGGCCCAAGGCCGGCGCCAGCCTTGCCGCGGCGTCGCGCCGCGGTGCGGTCACCGCACCCGCACCCGGCCCGGGGTGTGATCACCGCACCCGCACCCGGCCCGGGGTGTGATCACCGCATCCGCACCCGACCCGGGGTGTGATCACCGCATCCGCACCCGGCCCGGGGTGTGATCACCGCACCCGCACCCGGCCCGGGGTGTGATCACCGCACCCGCACCCGGCCCGGGGTGTGATCACCGCACCCGCACCCGGCCCGGGGTGTGATCACCGCATCCGCACCCGACCCGGGGTGCGGCGGCCAGCAGGCCTGCTCCGCGCCATCCCCGGCCGCTGCTGACCGAGCGGGACGACCGGGACTGGCGCTGGCCACCCGTGCCCTGTCGCGCTCGCAGTGCGGCGCAGACGGCGGCTCAGCCGGGGACTTTGGTCAGAGCGGCGTTTTGTCAGGACTCGCCGCCGATGCCCTGCTACGCGACAGGCAGCGCTCCAGGCGCGTCTGCGGTACGTCCGCTGTCAAGTCGCGACGCATGCGTAGCGCTTCGTCAAACTGTGCGACGCTGGCTGTGCTCGGTTTACGACACGGTAGGAGTCGCGTGGCAATGCGGGGCAGTCCGCCGCACACGCTCGCGACGGGACTGCTCCAAACACCGGAGCAGGTGCTGACCCGTGTCGCTGCGCGCTGCGACGGCTGCGACTCTGACCCGTGTCGCTGCGCGCTGCGACTGCCGCGGCTCTGACCCGTGTCGCTGCGCGCTGCGACGGCAGCGGCTCTGACCCGTGTCGCTGCCTGCTGCGACGGCTGCGACCCTGACCCGTCTCGCTGCGCGCTGCGACGGCCGCGGCTCTGACCCGTCTCGCTGCGCGCTGCGGCGGCCGTGGCTTTGACCCGTCTCGCTGCGCGCTGCGACGGCCGCGGCTCCAACCCGTGCCGCTGCCTGCCGCGACAGCCGCGCCCCTGACCCGTGTCTCTGCGCGTTGAGACGGTGACACGCGCCGGCGCCGGCCAGCCCGTGTCAGAGCTGCCCGGACGCAGGAGCGGTGCTGAGAGCGGGAGTGGTGTCATACCAGGCCCGCATGGCGGCAGGCCTGGGATGGCTTGGGTGCGGGCGATGAGGGCACAATGTGCCATTTCTTGCATGTTGGCAGAAGAACAAGAAAGCAGGCCTGGAAAAAGGATTCGATCTTTTGTTTGCCTTTCAAATCATTCAAATTATCTGTCACCAAGGCGCCATTCTCTCATTTTGGCGCGCTCGAGGTATTTCCTTGATGCTCCGCAGCCGTTGAACATGACAAAGCCACACCCCCATGAGACCATGACGCGCGGGGCTATTTTTCATAGCATGTCTGTGCTGACACCACCGCTCTGAGCTCGGTTTTTTGGACGGCATCCACCGAGGTTTTTACTTAGCCAGATCCCCGGGGACATCATCTTCAACAGGACGGCTGTGGAGCGGACGGAGCTGGCGTGGAGGAAAGACGCTCCCTCACGACAGACCACACCTTTCCGACTCGAGGTGAGCTCGCGAGGAGCAAGCCAAATGCTCACGGGGAAGTTGGGATGCTTCTCTGGACATCCTGTACTCCGGCTCGACAGCGATTTATCACGGCGAATAGTAACCCGTGGCTTCTGGGAACGCCACTGGCCTGCTCGTTCTACAAGGGACAAAAGGTGGTTACTACAAACGGCACGCATCGTTTCGTCCAAGACCAGCATGTGCGAGTTTTATTATTTATCTGTACACGACAATGGTGTTGAACATTGACGCTTCTCTATTTGTTTTGTGCTGGAGATGACTGATGACTGAAATATTCATACAAAGCTTTTATAATCCATCGTTTCGGTTGCGAGCAAAACCTATCAATTCAACCTTGGTTAAAAATGCTGCACATTCTTTCAGCGCTGTTTACCATTCGACTACGATAAAGTCCTATGGTAATGATGGCACGACCGAAGCAGCTATTGCAATTTTCGCAGCAATTCACCCAACTACATTTGCCAGCACACTCTCTCCCCTAACCGCGTCTCATGCTTCTCCCCCTAGCGCACTCGCTTAAAAAGCAGTTAAAGTCACGGCTCGTGAAATCTGAAGGCCACTCGACGTTTATTTGCTTTCGCAACCTGACATTCCGCAGGCGTAATACAGATGTCACGGTCCCGCCCCCTTTGGCGCACTTCTGGGCACATCAATCACACTCTCTTTCCGGAGGACGGCGTCGCATAGCTTATGGCACGCCGGGAGTAGATGTAGATGTAGATGCTCAGACACGCCGGGAGTAGATGTAGATGTAGATGTTCAGACACGCCAGGAGTAGATGTAGATGTAGATGTTTAGACACGCCGGGAGTAGATGTAGATGTAGATGTTCAGACACGCCAGGAGTAGATGTAGATGTAGATGTTCAGACACGCCGGGAGTAGTTGCAGATGTAGATGTTCCGACACGCCGGGGGTAGATGTAGATGTAGATGTTCAGACACGCCGGGAGTAGATGTAGATGTAGATGTTCAGACACGCCGGGAGTGGATGTAGATGTAGAATTTCAGACACGCCGGGAGTAGATGTTCTGTGTGTTAAGATGTGTGCTGAGGCGGAGCCGCCGGTGTGAGGTATTGTGTTGGCATGCAAGACGCTGCAGGCACCAGAACTAACGTGATTATCCCGAAAAGGACCAGCAGATTTCGGAAACTTCAACGTTGCGTAAAGCTAATTCGATTTGACGCATCTTAATCATTTTATTTTAATTTCAGGGAGAGGTCACTGACGCCGTGAAAGCCGTCACTGCAAACAACGGTACGCAGGTCACGGCAGGAGGCTGAATACCACCTCTTGCTGGGCCTGGGAAGGACCCCATCACGGGGCTCCGCCGCGGCACGGGGGCGTCCCTCGTATTCGCCGCGGCACTCGAAGCCGCCGGCCGAGACCGGTGCCCCGCTGGGACCTGCGACTGGATCGCGCCAGTTCTGGACGGGGGGGGGGGGGGGGCGGGTGATGGAGGCCTCCCCTCCCCCTGGTCCCCGTCACTGGGTCCGCCCGGCGCCGCTCCAAAAATTATGTCGCTGCTAGATAAATAAACAGGGCGGCGGGCGAGACACTTAATGCCCGGCCAACGAGCCTGTTTTGCCCAACTACGGCTATTAGGATGCCTCGGCTAATCGAAGCGTAGGTGTGGCTGCTGGACTAATCTCTTTCAGGGAGAGGGAGAGAAAGTGGTTGCATGACGACCAAGTGTTTACGAGGCGCGTGATGTTGATTCAGCCTGCAGTTCGCACCTTGCGGTGGAAGGTAATCATTTACTATCGTCACATTTTTTTTTTCGCATGTGAAATGCAACGTAGTAAATGCTGCACTTGACAAAAACTGAGGTTTGAGCCGTCCCTAGCGTCACCAGACTGCGTTTCAAGCCTTTCTTAGAACAAAAGACATCTTGTAAAATCGGCGGTGTATCTGAGCGGCGTCAGGACTCAAGACGTCAACTCACACACGACTCAACTGCAGCGCTTTGGGACCGTGAGAATGAAGTGTGGGTGCATGTCCCGGGTATCCATTCGGTCCAACCATTTGCCTTCACCACTTCAACAGCTGAGGCCATGAAAACAGCGAAACAAAAATATTCGGAGAATTTGAGGGCCCTGACCAACACGCCCTTAGCTGGAGGCATGCACGAGACATTACACGCGACACCTACCGGAAATATCGTCAAGGACAGTTCAAACGAGCGTTCAAACATTTCTGACGATGATGACAATGGTGTGCCGGCATGAACTTAGCTCGTTCACAAGTAAATACTTTCATGTAAGGAAGTCTTTTTCCATTCGTTTATAAAAGCCAACACAAAGATCGAACCAGTCAGCATAAATTTGACCGACATGCCACTTTGCGGAACGGGTGTGATCGCTTTATGACTAAAACCAGAGAACAGTCCAAGTAGACCAAGACATCAATACGGTACACCCCTTGATTAATAAGCCAGAGCTCATGCCAAATTGATTCAAACATTGCCCAATGATTTGCCGAAAAATGAACAAGAAAAAGTACCGTTAGGCACAATCATCACCGAGTATAGCGTGCGGTCGCAAACGCCTTCTCCCCCTTGAAGAGGGCCTCCGGACAGCGAAGCTCGACTGGACGCCGCTGCACCCCCCCCCCCCCGCAGATCCGGGCCTGCAGGGGTCAAGGACTGCTCTGTAACAGCGCAAGCCCTGTGCTCGCCATGTGGCCTGTTCGCGCAGGCTTGTGGACAGTGAAAACAACGGGACCGCTGCACAGACGGCCGGCGGCTCACGGCCGGTGGATGGGTGGCATCGCGGCTCGGCCGCGCTGCAGACCGCCGGTGCAGTCGACCGGTGCGGTGAAGTCCGATACACCGTGTGCAGTCGCCGCCCGATGGGCCGCGAGGCGCGCTGCAGACCGCCGGTGCAGTCGACCGGTGCGGTGAAGTCCGATACACCGGGTGCAGTCGTTACCCGATGAGCCACGAGGCTTCTGCAGACCGCCGGTGCGGTCGACCGGCCGGTGAAGTCCGATACTTCGGGCGTGGTCGTTGCACGATGTGCCGCTAGGCTCCTGTAGACCACCGGTGCAGTCGACCGGTTCGGTGAAGTCCGATACACCGGGTGCAGTCGCTGCCCGATGAGCCGCTAGGCTCTTGTAGACCACCGGTGCAGTCGACCGGTTCGGTGAAGTCCGATACATCAGGTGCAGTCGTTACCCCGTGAGCCGCGAGGCCTACTGCACACCACCGGTGCAGTCGGCCGGTTCGGTGCAGTCCGATACACCGGGTGCAGTCGTTACCCGATGAGCCGCGAAGTTCGCCGCGCACCGCCGGCGCAGTCGACCGGCTCGGTGAAGTCCGATACATCAGGTGCAGTCGTTACTCGATGAGCCACGAGGCTTCTGCAGACCGCCGGTGCAGTCGAACGGTTCGATGAAGTCCGATACTTCGGGTGCAGTTGTTATCCGATGAGCCGTGAGGCTCCTGCAGACCGCCGGTACAGTCGACCGGTTCGGTGAAGTCCGATACATCAGGTGCAGTCGTTACCCCGTGAGCCGCGAGGTTTACTGCACACCACCGGTGCAGTCGACCAGTTCGGTGCAGTCCGATACACCGGGTGCAATCGTCGCCCAATGAGCCGTGGGGCTCCTGCGGACCGCCGGTGCAGTCGACCGGTTCGGTGAAGTCCGATACACCGGATGCAGTCTTAGCCAGATGAGCGGCGAAGTGTGCTTCTCCGATCCGTTTTCCAAGCACAGAAGCCAAAGCTTGACAATGTGGACTACGACTGCGACTGGTGTTGACAAACAATGTTTACTACATGTGTCAGACCATCAGACCGCAAGCATCGGAACGGCTTGTCAGGAATGTCTTTTGTTTTTCGAAGTCAGTATTTCGGCCATAGCTTGGTGTCACGGTGCCAGCAGACATATGTCGGTGGGAAAATCGCTAACGAATTCACAGCCATCTTGGACCGGGGTCCGCCCCGGTGGCTCAGTTGGTTAGAGCGCCTGGCTTCCGATCCACCCGCCCGTGGCGGGGTGGGTCCGAGTCGCTTTAAGGCGCTCGCTATTTGCCCTTGACAGGTATGACCTGCGGCCAGTGGCAGCGGTCGCGCTGAAGGTCATTTGACGTCAGAGGGCAGGGCGGACCGTGCCGAGCATTGCGGCACGTTAATCTTCCGCCACCAAATTCCGCTGCTGACATGGAATTGCGTGATTGGGTGGTAGGGGTCAGGGCTCACACAACAAGCACTGTTTAGCGTGAGCCCTGATCCCAGAAATCCAGTCATTCAAGGGGTTCGGATCAAATCTTTAAAAAAATCTAGCACAGCGCAAGTAAGTTAAGTTGACATTCGAGTACACTGAATAACCAACCGACCAACCAGGGACATTCGTTCACCGCTAGTTGTTGTCACACCTATCCTTCAGAAACCAACGAAATGGGTACCGATGCATAACTCCTAGAGACATCAGCCAGGACCAAAGTCTGACGTCGCTCAGAGACGTTGCCATCCTCGTCGGGGCACGCTGTGGCGGACCGCGAGACACGCTGTGTATGGTGGGGCAGACCTTCCGGTCTGCACCATCATACATGTAAAGCTAGTGCAGCAGCATTTGTACCGTTGCTCAGCATAACAAGCGGTACAGAACGGGTCATTCGTTCCGCAAGCTCACCGCATGCCTGTTATACATTTGCGTGGTGGGTTTCCAAATCACCCCACCGAAAGAGCGGAGCTAGTGAGCAGTTCCACGAAACGACGTGTAGATTGGCGGATATTAATCCGCTTCCGCACAGTGACGCACAAACCAGGACACTCCCTTCCACTTATTTATATCCACTTGTTTATAACCGCCTGAACATGCCACCGCACATGCCGGTGGTGACGTTCACCCCGCCAAAGCCGATAACGCGCCACAGTCATACACGTGGGATATAGGACTCCAAATTTCTGAAATGCGTGCGCTGCAGCTCCACACGATAGGAAAAATCGCTCACGTATGCAACGCGTTGTTTGGTAGGCAAGAGATCATTAAAGGAAATGTTCCACGTTTGATGATATTAAACCAAGCATCATATGTCATCAAATAAGCTCACCTACAACTATTGGTGTACTTTTAAGTGAAAAAGACTGCTCTTGACAACACAGCTGCTTTGTTTAGTAAACATGCACCTCGTACATCACTGTTTGATTACGTCGTCGTACCTTGCACAACATTCACTGAGAGCCAATGGACGACTGTCATGCATGGAGATCCTGCCCACGAACGCCAGATATGAACGACTCGACAATAATATTTTCTTGACCTTAATCGCCGCATGGTTAATGAAATGGCATAATTTGAATGGCATTATCATGGTGTCATGGATGCCTGGATGATTTTTAAATATTTTTCCCGTGATAGTCTGCACATCTTGGTGGGCATATGAATCAGAAACTAGAGCGATTTAGGTGTTGAGAAGAGCAGGGCTGTCACTGCACCGAAGGATCTTCAAAAGACTACTTCGGTTCAAAACCTCACACAATGTGCAACACACCCTTTAAGAGCTCGATGTGCAGATAAATATTTGAGTGCGTGCCTACAATCAAAATACGATGCCCTCTCGAAGCTCCATCAGCGTGGATGGAACGAACGGCGAGACCTTTCCAATATACGCCATTTTGGTCTATAAATGACCAGCACAGCATAGTATAGTGTAGACAGGTACAACTGCCAGGGAACAGACAAACAATGCAAGTTGTTTTGTTGCAAGAGATGGGCTACTTGATGCTGGCCAGTTAGCGTGCCGCTCCGAACATACCCATCATCAATGCAGCAGCACGATGCTGATCATTCCATTTTGAAGACCAGGGACACTTTGCAGCACGGCTGACCTGGCGTGACCTGGTGTGTCACGTCGTTGAAAGCTGTGTCGGAGCAGCGTGCTGCTATCAGCCTGCTGCTGAAATGTGGGTCTGCCCACGTCGATAACAGGCATATTTTGTCACAAATCACGGGGGCACTGAAACTCTAACATCTTTTTTAGATATGACTATGATCTTATTTGACCTTCTATTGAGCAATGAACGCGATTAAAACAACATTTGACACAGCATTGTTGATTGGCGAGCCCTTCTCGCAACCGGACCAAAATAAGATTTGCCCAGGAAACTAGCTGTCCCAAAAAGTAAAAATATACTGGTAAAACATTTATCTAACCATTGATGCGAGGTGATCAGAAAAAAACGTCAAACACCTGTTGTGAATTTTTCTATCTATCCATAACAAGTGACCCTAGGTCACACCTTTCTTTGCTACTGTGCCACTTGAGAAGACGTAGGCAAGGGGATTTTTTTCTCACATCTTCCCGTGCAATGCCATCGGCTTAATGTCAAGTGTCGCAGGAGATGAGGCGACCACCCCTGCTGCCTTACCTCTCCTGCTTTGCTTTCGTGCCCTTGTTCGAGGCTGTCCACAAGAGGAAGGGGAGCAATTAGACCACTGGTAGCCAGGGGTGTACCTGATGTCCTTGGGATCACTGGTTCAAGATATGCATGACTGTTGCGTCCGGTGGTTTTTAAGATAGGGTAAATTAACCGCTATGCTGAGTGTGTCGCTTTTTGTCATGATCAGACCAAGGCTATGGACACAAAACAAACTAGGTATTCTAATAAGCTGTCATGCTTTGAAATATACCGGCGTTTGGACCTTCTGATGAATACAAGATTTCATTGCTTTTCCCCAAGCCATGTTCGTGACCAAAAGCCTTTATTACAGTATTGCCGTTTAAACGTCAGAGACAGCATGTCACTGTACAGCATCTTGCCCGTAGCGTAATTTCGGCCACAAAGCTGGTTGATCAGGGGTCTAGAAAATTGTGTTGGGTAAAGGCTTTCATGGTATTTTGTCTAAATTTTAATCATGATTTGATAGCTGTTTTGAGAACTGAGCACTTGATTACTGCGCACTGAATACTGAGCATTATAAGCATTTGGCTACTTTGCCGTGGCAACGTGCAGTGTTGGGGCAATGCTACATGCTACTGGCATGCTACACTGCTGTGTTGTCGCGATACGAAGCTGTAGCCCGTTGCGGTGCATCTTTGCCGGTCGGTGCTGTTTCAGACAATGACCTCCACAATTGTTTACACATGTACCTTGTTGGGAAAGCATTCCAGATCAAAACTTTGGATACCATAAACCAGAGCCGGTTCCAACAGATTGGTCATGGTTCCGGCACCAAGTCACCTAATGATTGTTAGAAGGTCTTGCTTAATCCGTTACATTCAGAAATAAACACCTCGTCACTGTTTCTGTGAACTGCGTAAGCCATGAATATGTATCGATTGCGACATCAATGTAAGATAAAATCCTGGTCCTTTCCGGGTTTTTTTTAACATCACCCCACACTGCGCATTAGTTCTTACTGGATCCCTCGGCAAAAATCGAGGCTGGACCCTGGTTTTGCTTAATGTTTGGCCATATTTGATGCATGGACATAGTTCTTGCTGGATCCAATGGAGCAATTTACTGCCGAGTTTTGGGTCTTGCTGGATCTCTAGATCCCGTATCAGATAGGATCCTGCATCTTTCCGTTTCCTTCCGCATAATTCATTGCTAGATCCTACTCCTCGCTGGAGCCCTCGGCTTGATTTCTAAATGGTTCCTTGGTTAATCCTGACTCCGGAACTAGGAACAACGAGCTGGTTCACAGAAACGAATTTCCAGAACCAGGCACATAACTTCCAAAAAAGTCGGTTCCGTCCGCGCTGTCCGAGGTGGCGTGGCGGGTAAAGCTGGTGATGGAGATGTTGACGTTTAGCCAAAGTACCCTACAAAGATAACGCACGTTTTGGCTTGAGTCTACGAAAAGTTTCTGGGGTCTAAAATCATAACCCTAGGGGCTTTCGCAGCGTTTGATGCTGACAAAAATGACCATTTGCCAGTGCTAGCTTCGCCATGTCTGTCAGATTTTTGCCTCACGATGGATGGAGTCCACTCGTTTCTACTTTTCCCACCAAAACTATTATTTGACATCCCATTGACGGGGTGTTCTCGCTCAGGTAATTTGTGCTATGACTGACGAAACGCCCTAATGAATGAAAAATCACCCACCGCATATACGAAAACATGGCATGAATCACAGGGTCAATACTTCCTGTCAACGGCCGCAACTAAAAACATGCACTTTCTTTTTTTTATAAAAGTAGCCGCTGCAACACGTGAGAAAGGAGTCCGTCATCTTCCTTAATGCCGTCCATATACACATTCTTGAGAGCGAGACGGAAACAGATCAAGAGCAAGGAACAGAAATCAGGCTGAGGCAGATACAGAGTCGCATCGAGAACTTTTCCATGTTATCTGTCATCTGCAAACACTTGTTTCACAAATATGCATTTCTCGGCAGTTGGCACGCGTTACGGGGAACAGCTGAACAGTGGACATCCATGAGCTTGCACATAGAATGGTCCTAATGGCAACAGAAAATCCAATAATGCATGCCTGATAATCCACGCGACGTTGTGCCAGCCGTAAAGCTTGCGGGAGACAAAACCCCCCAACCGATTGCGTTCTGTTCAAGACATATATCAGACACACGCCCTTTTGACATCATGGACGGTTGATTACATGAAGCATTACATCAGCGCCGTTCTATCCGAATCGCGATGTTGGCCTTGAAAGATGTGCTGTCCTCTTGAATTACGACATGGATTGATAACGTCCTACCGAAATGACGGCTTAACGCCAGTAGGCGTGCGTACGAAAGCATTGAGCTGCACACAGCGAACTCATTACTACCGGCTTCGAGTGCCATGGTGGTCTTCACACTCCACCGCGTACGCGGAAGACTCATGACGCATAGGGGGTTTCACTGCCTGATTTATTTGGCGGTCACAAGCCAACAAGTCAATAACTAAGAGGGACAGACGGCGCCGAGTGTATATTAAAGATGCAACAAAATTAGCCGCTGAGTGGTGGCTGCACTCTACGGTACAGATGGCGCAGGGATCAAACTGACATTTTATTTCCCAAGGCGACGATGCCGAAGATCCGCTATATCACTCACCCCAACCGTGCAGACCCTCCGAACTGTAAACAGCACTCTGCACGGACCCCCGCCTCGATTTCATCCCTCCCTCTGCCAGTCCACTCCACCGAGCCAGTGACCATAGCGGTGCCAGCGGCGGCAGCGACCGATCCGGGCCTTGCACGCATGAAGCTCACGCCCGGCGCCCAGCCGACAAAGGCCACGCTTCTTCTTTCCTGCCGGCTCCCCGAGCGCGACTCCACACCGCGACGACTTCCGGCCGCGGCTGGCTATCCACCTCGCACCTGGCCGGGCCGCGCTAAATCATTACCCGGACACGGCGCACCTGCCGCGTCGACGCCGACGCCCGTCGCCGCCGACGCGGACACCCACGTCGCCGGCGCGGCGCCGCACCGGCCGTAACTCAGCGCTCCGGTAAACACGGCTTCCGCGCGGCGCCGGCTTCAAAGCGCCGGCGCCGTCCGGCCATTTGCGCCGATCGCGGCGCGTAGGCGGCGCGCGTTTGAACGGCGCCGTTGCACGGCGCTGTTTACGGCGCGGCCGAGGCAGACGCGGCGCTGCGCGGCGCCGGGAGCGCGCGTGCGGCGCGGCGCGGCGCGGCGCGGTGCGGCGCGGCGGAGCTGTTTGTGCCCGGCTCTGTTGACGCAGGCGGTAGGGTTTCGCGGCCAGGCACGGTGGTCGCAGGAGGCCGGCAGCCCGCGCAGTGGCGGTGGTCCTCCGCGGTCGACCTCCCCTGCGCCGACCGCGTGTGAAATCGACCGAGGAGGCCCGCCGGTAACCGCGGCCGAGGGACGCATTGAGAGCGATCGGAAAAAGGGCGAATTTGCGGTCCCAGTGTTGGCTAATGTTGCGCTGCTGAAATGCAGCCTGGTGCGCCTGACTGGGCCTGGCCTCGTTGACCAGCACAGCTCTGATCATCAGCAGCAGAAGGCCGCTGACCGGTGACCGCCAGGCTGCGAGTGCCTCCCCCCCCCCCCTCTGCCGGCACCGAGCGCACCCCTCGCTCAAAGCCGCCGCCGCCGCTGCCACTCACACCCACACCATCCACCGCCTGCCGACCCGAGCCCGAGGCGGCGGTCGTCCGCCGCTGCTGCCAACGACGCCTGTCGGAGCCGCCGTCGGCGCCGGCGGCATTCTTCCGCGGCGCAGTAATTAGCGTCTGTCAGCCGGCCGTCAGCGACTCGCAGGCGACGAACCGCGGCGGTCGCGAGCACGCGGGTGGCGGCCGCGCGTCGACGCCGACGCGTCGGCACGTGGCGGCGCCATGTGCCGGCGCGCGGGTGGCCGCGGCTCGCGTGGCGGCGACGCGCCTCCGGCCAAGGCCGCCGCTGTCCTGTTTATTTGCCCGCGCCACCCCGAGTCGCGTCTGCGCCGCCGGAATAATATCGCCGCCGGCGCCGCGTCGCGTCGCGTGGCCGGTGGGCACGGCGGAACTGGACGTCGTCCGTGCCCGGCCCCGGCGCCGCGGCGGCCGCGCGGACGGCCATTGGACCGGCACACAGCGGGCTCTGTGGCGCAGAATGGACGCTGCGACGCCCGGCGAGCCCTGCGGAGCGTTCGGCCGCCCCTAACGACCGCTGTGTGACGGCTGTCGACCGTGACGACCCCGGAGGAGGACGCGACGCGCCTGCAGCCCGGACAAATGACGGCGGCTGTCACACAAAATGTCCGGGGCTCGTCTCCGGGTGACGGAGCGGGCCCCCTGACGGCTCAGCGGGCCCCCTGACGGCTCGGCTGCACGCTTCGAGCGGCCGCTATCACGGAAGTCTGGCCGGCTCGTTTTGCAAGCATGCGGAGACTTAGATTTGTGGGGCTCGGCCGGGTGCTGTGGGCGCTGTTGCCCAGATCTGCGCCGTGACCTCCATTGCGGTTGGCCAGAGCTGGAGACGCTTGGTTTCAGGACGCTTGGTCCACGTTTCTGATGGTTCCTGGAGATACGGTAGATTTCGGGCCCAAGGCAAGGTTGTTGGGCAGCTGTAACGCAACAAACAGTGGAATGGTGTGCATTGTTGTTCCTACAGTTTTGGTAAATTTGTCACTTAGAGACGGGACTCGCTTCTTCGGCAAGAGCTGGTGGGCCGATTCTATCAGACTTGATATCAGGCCTGCGAAGCCCTTCGAGTTTCATATCGGCTTGGACAGAGAGTGACGCGTGCGAAGTCCATCGGGGTAATTGTTTTGCTTTATAGCGCCGATCTAGCGGCCGATCTAACACGTGCGCATAAAAATTAGCTTCGAACAATTGCCGGCATGGCTGTAATGAACAGCATTTCTTTGGGAGAACAGGAGTGAAGAACTTTTCTACTTGCTGTGTTGTCAAGGTTAGAACGTATGCGTTTTGGCATGTACATGGACATTGTAGTGGTTTATGTAATTTCTTTTGAGGACTTGTGTTTGTGAGAATGGGCAGTGAAGCCGAATTTTTCCTAGCGCACCAGCATACCAAAAAAAAGCCACTTGAGGTTGAATTTGCGTCGCATGATACCATCGTGGCGCCGCTGCAACAGTCTTTAGGGAAACCGAACTAAGGACCAGCCTTTTGTTAGTGCTGGTAAACGTGACTACGGCTCTGCTTATGCGCTGCGTCCGCGGTGCGCACGCAAGATTAGCCTGTTCGGTGGTTGCACGCGATGCTCGTACAGTGCTGACCGGTTCGCTGTTTTTTCTTCGCGGTCGCCCTGTCACAAATGTGGCGAATAATAGTCCCGGTTAGTGACCGTTGATGTTCCAATTTGGCCGTTATATTTATAACCATTGTGTCAACGCCTTAAAAAAACTTTATTTGCGTTTTAGACTGATACACTGCGGCGCGGAAGCCATCTAAGGATTTGGTGACAATCATGCAACAAAGTCATCGCTGCCATTCACGTAAACGTTTTAGCAATGAATATAGAAGATGGTGGAAATCCCAACTCGTTGAAATGCACGCTGCTGGAGGGCTAATCGAGCGCCTTGCGATCTTGTGGATGAAGTACCATGAACTGACGGGCTAAAGAGTGTGATTCGTGAGTTATCAGTTTAGTGACACTTCCATGCCAGGTGATTTTCAGACATTCACCGAAATCGCCAGAATTTTAATTTCTCCAAATTGCATGTAGAAACAATGCTGGCTGTAAGTGCGGAGGAGTGAAATGAGGTCAAAATATGTCCTGCATCTTGTTCTTAAACGCGCCACCTTTACAAAGGCATGAGTAGTGCAGACCTGGAAGTTTGAGATGACCAGACTTTGATAACACAAAACATTTTTCTCCTCTGTCTTCCTTATTGTAAAAGTTAAAACGTGCTCCCCGGAACAATGAATTAAAATGTTCGGCTTAAGTAAGCAAGCAAAGCAGACAAAATTAACGAAGTGGATGCAACTTTGCCAACTTTGTGTCACTTGGCAACACTGCATCGTTCTTAGCATGGCCATCTTTGAACCAAACGATACGGCCCCAGAAAAACGAGACAGAGCGTGCCATCGAATGAAAAGGGGAGCTCTCGCGGGACGCAGGAGACAAGATCTGTCCCGTAGGAAGGGCCGGATTGCCAATAGCAGGTTTTATTGGTCAAAAAGAAGCCTAGGATGAAGCAAAGCATGCCCCATCAGATGCAAATGATGCCCATTAAATGAATCGGGGAGCATTTAAAAATTATCCACTAACTCAAGAGGAGCCCGCGATTAGAATGACTGGAGGCCCTACCAGGCCGCACGGCGCCTCTGGGCGGGCCGGAGTCGGACAGAACGCGGCGCCTCTGGGCGGGCCGGAGTCGGACAGAACGCGGCGCCTCTGGGCGGGCCGGAGTCGGACAGAGCGCGGCGCCTCTGGGCGGGCCGGAGTCGGACAGTGCATGGAGCCTCTGGGCGGGCCGGAGTCGGACAGTCCGCGGCGCCTCTGGGCGGGCCGGGGTCGGACAGTGCATGGAGCCTCTGGGCGGGCCGGAGTCGGACAGTGCATGGAGCCTCTGTACGGGCCGGAGCCGGACAGTCCGCGGCGCCTCTGGGCGGGCGGACGTCGGGGTTTACGGCTGAGCCGGGCGGGCAGCGCTAGCGGTCTCTCCGGCCCGGCCCGCCCCCACGCAGAGCGTGCCGGGCTGTGCCACACACCCGAGGCGGACACGCTGGGCCCGGTACGCACGGTTCAGCGCGTCGCACCAGGCATGATTAAGATCATCATCCAGATTGATCGGTGCATACGTCTGCAATGACGAATGAATAAGCCGTCCTTTTACATCCGCTCTGGACGTTGATTTTGCCTTGTAAATCCACGTGAAAATAAAATAGCTGAATAGCTTCAGTAGAGAACAGTGTTTAAAGGAGCAGGCGAAGGAATGTGAACTATTGTTAAGAACCGTACATGACTTAAGGACAGAAAACTGACATGCGTTAACTTATGGCATTACACTCAGGCACTAACAAACATTTATTTCCGCTTCTCTCTTGCGCGTTATGTATATGATTATCTAGGTGTGTAGTTGTGTTCTTTGCATGTCGATGCATCTTTTTTGCGCCTATCGGCACCAGCGTCCAATTTGTCAATAGTTTAGGATGACTGTTGCCTGATTTTCATATCACTCGTTATCGCCATTAAGCTCGTTCCGTTTTGAAGTACACGCACTCGGTATGGAACAGTTGTTTCTGTTTCGGCCAAAGATATTGGGGTGAACACGAGCAATTTGGTTTGTACTTTAATGTTTCCCGTATATTCATAGCTGACAGAGACATGTCTATGATATTTACATCATTGCAGGCAGTTTTAGCCTTCATTTGTGTGCACTTTTGATGTGCATAAAAAGACGTTTCAGCTTCTAAATCATAATCGACTCCGCGTCTCATGCTGTCCCTGCTCTAGGGGATAAATTGCAGTTCTTGCACAGTCTAGTTTTTTATAACACCCATAGAACATTGTATGCGAGGAAGCCCAAAATAAAGTCAATGAAATGTGGTTCTTGATAAAATATGATGTTCCATGTTTATTATTAGGGTTGCCACCTGCAAGATATCCTCAACATTCACGTTATAAGTGAAAAGCTCGCATGTTTTTTCCCAACGCATTGCGCAGTGCGGTGCACTTGAGAGGTTTCGAGCGCAGCGCGGTTTTATCACAGGGCGCTCGAAACATTTCCCCATGCGATCAGCTGGCTTTGAGCTGGCTTGGCAGGTCTTTCACAAATTAGCAACGATATTGGGTTTTCGTGCGCATTAATTCCGTTCTGTGTCTTTCTGAAATCAAAAGATATGAAGTGCCTTCTCGAGTCAAACTCTTTCGGAGTCGATCCAAATTGAATCAACACATAACTCAGGTTACAGACAGCTTCAAATTAGCTCAGCCCTTTACCCGATGTAACATTCATGGACCTTTCAATCGATTTAAGGCACAACCGCGACGTCACACAAATTATAATTAGACTGGCTTTGGTTCTTATTCAATCGCTTTGCTCATTTTGAAAAAAAACATATGCTCCATAACAGACAAGTTTCGTTAAAGCCCTATAGGTATTGGGCTGGGTTTGCTTGGGTGGGTCGGACGGAGTTCAGCCGGGTTCAAACGGGTTCAGCCGGGTTCAGCCGGGTTCGGATCGGCTCGGCTGGGTTCAGCTTGGTGGAATCATTTTGGGCTCGGTCAACGTTTGGGTCAGATTCAACTGGCAGCGGGCACACCCTGCGAGGCGTCCGCTAAAGTTATGTCAAGCTAGGTTATGTTAGCTTTGGGTTCCTTTTAGGATGTACTACAATAAGTGATACGAAGCTAATCAAAAGGTACGCCTCCTTGCCCTTTCCAGAGGAGCAGAGTACCCAAAACGGAGATAAACAAAACTAGTGCGCTCCAGGCTGTGTCCGAAGACAAACATGCCGAAGGATGTTCACAAATATCATGAAAAAGAAAGAGCAGTTACTAGGAAGACCCGAAGAGGATCGGATGTAGAAAGAGCCAGCCAGGCCATGGAGAATTCTCCCTCCATATGCAACGACCAAATCAAGCCAAAATTGCACCCTTCCAAGGATATTGTGCAATCCGGACTGATGGAAACCAAACTGCATGGATAAACGACATAGGCATGGGAACTTCCCCCAAAGCGGGGCGCCAGTGGCTTTTTTGAAGGCGATGCCTTCCATGCATCGCCACAGGGTCAATGCCAATAATTCTGTTTCAAGGTCAATTTTCAAGTATTCAGTCAAGCACCTGAGAGCTCAAGATCACGTGTTAGTATTGTAATGGTACTTCCGAACTGATATTTACATTGCAATGTCTGTTGTTAAAGTGAAGGGACAGAATGGGTCAGTTGGATATTTAAGGGCATAGGTGAATAAAGTTAGTCAAAATGAGCCTACAATCTACAAATAGTTCATCAGAAATTGGATTGTCAGAACTGACAGACACAGAACATTTCAAGTGAACATCAAAGATAGCACAACAAAGTAATTACTTTCAACAACGTGTCTGCGCTGCACGTTGTGTTCTGATGCTTCATTTGTAATACGAGCTAAATCGCAATATCGAGATGTGTTCATGAGATACCTGTAACGGACAGAGCCGTTGCAACATCAAGCAGTTATCCGCACTCTGTCCGTCTTGATGAAGCCCGTCATGCCCCAAGCCTATTGCTTTTGCAATTTTTGAGCGTGGTTCACAAGTGAGAATGCGGTGTTTTCTGACACGACAAGGTCTTAGGACTCGATATTACGCACCAGGACTCATGTAAGATGTGTAGAGTGAGTCGAGTCCTTAGACTCGGACCCAGAATGGACTCGGAGACAGGCGTTTGGACTTGGACCGTGCCTGGTTTCAACTCCGCAGTATCCTTAAGTTTTCATGTTTATCTACATGAATACAATTCTAAAATAGAATTAGATTCGTAATGAACAAAATATTCATTTAGCTTCTCCGGTAATATCATCCTTTTCCAGAAAACCCCCTGAGACGACGATGTCGCCTGTGTGCCTCTTCACATTTAGTATGTCCCCCCTCCCCACACACACCTAGTCGAGACGCTACCCCCCCCCCCCCCCAACCAAGTGTGTCAGGTCCTGCGGTCGGTTCTGATGTTTATATGTATACGTATAGGCCGTAATGTGAGCGCCCTTACGGGCTGTACAAACACGCCCACCATGCAATGGTAATGCTCCGTTGGACGTTATAATTGGTCTCAACAAGTAAGTCAAGGAATGAATACGAAGCATTTCACATTTTCAAATATATTTTGAAAGGCTTAAATTCGTGTAAAGAGGTGAAAATTTGGCGAGGTTTAACCCACAATCAACAAAGAATACGTTCAGGCTGGCTGCCGTTCAACAATAATAAATGGCTGACGAGTTATGGGCGTCAGCGAATCAGAATCAGCATGTGTCAAATACCAGGTGCTAGAATGTCGGAGTCAGCACATCAGCGTTTCAGGTATGTTGTGTGCGGGCGGTTGCACGACAAGCATGCAAGACGCATTTACCGAGCCTGGTATGCCACCAATTTCCAGCAGGAAGAGCAATAACAGGCCTTACTCAGTCACATGGCAATAACTGTCATGTGACTGAGAATTTTGCGTATGACATTTGTTTTGTGCAGGTGTTACATTGGTCTCGCAGTTTATTGTGCGTCTTGACGCGGGTAGGCACATTTAATTTGACTTTTAAGCGATTAGTTTCAGTGGATCGAATTGGCAAACCGTTTCAATAAGCTCTCTATTTCTTGCATGTTCCTAAATATGCTGACCACGTTTGTCTCATAACAAAAAATTAAAAATCCTTAACGATTTGACCAGTCCTCGATCAAAGTTTCACAGCTCAAGTATCAAGATAGCATATGTGCTAACAAGTGGTCGGTACTTGCGAGGGAAATATGCAGGACTTCACAATGGGGGGGGGGGGGGCAACTACAAGTTCTTACTGAAAAGAACGTCTTTGTGCAACGCAGGCGCGCATGTTTTCAGTTAACTATTTTTGACGTGCGTACATTGGAATTTGACCAACGAGATATATCCACATACAGGGTGGAACACGCATAAATTTCAGCAGGGAGAGGAGGATACGTGCCCCTTCTCCACTTGAAAACGGCCGGTATTTGTGTTTACTGTCTAAATGCGTACTGATTGCTCCAGCTTTGAGCTGTTATAAGTTTCAAGATGCGTGTACTCTCACGTAAGGCAACCAATCACGACATTCTATCTGACGCAGGGACGCCACCATCTTTTTTACCTCTTGGGTGTACTCTTCATTGTATTGAATTTGAGCAAGGCAGCTGGCAAGGAAAACTGGCCATGAAATACATTTGATTTGTACTCGAGCTTCTCGCCTGAAAGCGGCTTCTCCATACGCATGCTGCTTATATTTGTCATGAATGCTTTTACACGATTTTTCTCCTTGAACATTTTTGACCGTGCGCGGCATTCCAAAAGCATACCCAAAAGAAGCGCTCATGACAATCATATGCGACGATGCATATATATATATATATATATATATATATATATATATATATATAAAGTGACCAAAATATGAGGCAATCTGAGAATCATCGCGATATTGCTGTGGGAAGTGCTATCAAAAACAGGTTTTGAACTTTTCAAACGATCCGCGTTCTTTCAGTCGAAAACACACGAGGTACCATCAGAAGCAAATCGCCAGGATTAATTTCACCTCTATATCCCATCAGCCAACTACCGAAAATGAGTGCACCTCTAAATTCCCCAGAAAATAGAATCGACTAAAATTCGCCCCAGCACGCAGCTACAACCCTGTAATTCCAAGCCAGCCAGGCGGGCATGCCACATCTGGCCGCGGGCCAGGTCTGGGCGCTCTCTGGCCGGCGGCCGGCTACCCGCCCGCTCCCCCAGGGGTGCCCACGGGTCATGTCCTCGAACCCCGGCCGCGCCGCGCAGCTCCGGCGACCGCCGGGGCCGCGGGGCGTGGCGGCCGCCGCTGACCGCTGGCGGCCATTTTGGAGCCGCCGCCGCGGCTTGCGGGGAGGGGGCGGCGCTGCCGGCAGTGGCTCACCTTTGACGGACGCGGCGGCGCTGGAGAAAGTCGCGTACGCACCGCGAGCGTCACTGCGCTCACCTCACCTCTGTCCACGACAGGCGCGCGTTCGCCAACTGATCATACATAGAGTGAAAGACTGTTTAGCCTTTAACGTACAAATGTTTATTTGAGCAGTTATACAATTATAAACAGCCCAACTGTATACACTCCAGTGTTTGTAGTTGCATTGTGCGATTTGCTTATCAGAATGGCCATGGCGTGTCGGGTTTAAGGAGGGGAGAGGATGGAGCGCCGACGCACCGCCGTCGGACAGAGCGGGCGTGAGCCCAGGGCCGCACCTGGCGCCGAGAGCGGGGCAGCGGTGCGACGGACGGGGGGCCGTGCGACGGACGGGGGGCGGTGCGTTACATCCGTCCTCAGGGGCGATAACCGCCGGCGGGGGAATGGTCACGTGCGATACTGGCACCGGCCGGCGGTAAACAGATGACCACGCCTCCGCGTTGCTTCTTCGATGAGGCGTTTTGCTGTTGCGGTGCACATTGATCGCTTACGTTCAGGCGGAAGCGCATGAGTTGCACGCTCAGTTTCTTGTCTGACTGCTGGCTCCAGTCGCCCTCGACGCGGCTGCCGTCAGTCTGGTCGCCTGTGTCCTGTCAGGTGACTGGGACTGATGAGCGTTTGAAGCATGCACAGGCAGAGAAAGACTCACGTGATGTGCGCGGTATACGAACGGTTCACGCATTTTGATGCGTGTGCCATTATCGGCACACATTAGTGCTAATGATAGCTATCTTGTCCTCAATAAAACACTGCCGAGGAAGAACAGCGGTTTTTCATCTGGAAGGCGAACATTGTGTGTGGATTTTCTGAAATGGGCAACGCTCTGCTGGACGCAGGATGGGCACACAAGTGACCCCGGAATCGGCCAGACTAAACTTGAGCCAAAGTGGACACGAATCTTTTGAAAGCTTGTGTGAGTCCGGGTTGGTTGGTCCAACCACATTGGCTTCGACCATTCGAATCTCACGATGTAGAAATAAACGTGACACTAGCTACTTTTCTCACACCCACACGCCATGTGTGTATTAACAGCCAATGCTGTCACATTTTTTGTAGATAACATCATTTTTTCTTACAGCCAAGTCGTGTACACATAGCTGCCGATAGCTCCCCGCCCTCATATGTGCAGCACATGGACAACCAGGCACATCGTTGTATTATGATCAAAGTATCTGTTGCGCGCCAGTTCTTATGCGGCTGATAAAACGTCTCGTCCCGTGCTGCAGTGGCTGAAATTGATTTAACGAAATCAGTCAGGACGTTGCGTCAGAGATGCATGGTATGCATCCTATATGGCGTCAGATATGCATGGCATACTTCCTACACGGCGTCAGACATGTATGGCGTACGTCCCACATGGCGTGAGGCATGCATGGCATGCATCCTACATGGCGCTACATGGCGCTCCAGACTTCCCTGCCGCGCTTAGGCGGAGCGGATTATGAGGATTTACCGATGTGACGGTACTAGCGTTCCACAGCAGGCTGCAAATGCTAGCGTATGACCCAAACTTACCTGACTTGGGCTGAATCTTTGACGAGATTGCAACCACGGAAAGCTTGTTTTTGTGTTAAATGCCAAAATACGAAACTGACTGGAATGGAATTACAATTTGATCACAATCCAGGAATTGCATATGCGGGACAAAAATATGAAAAACTAATTTGAATCGGACTGGATTTGGGTATGAAGGTTTTAGATAACTGTACGTAAAATTTTCCTCAACTGAAATAAATCAATGAATTGTATTAGCTGCTTGCATTGTATTCTCAGCTAAGATAAAAATGTGTGTACCTCCATCTCCTAACCAAGCAGAATTTTCAGAGTCTTGGGGACTGAAAATTCAGACCATCAGAAATGAACGTCAAAGGTTTTTGGATCGTTTAACTTAAGTGTTCTTACATTAAGTGACCGTGAACAAGAGAAAACTAAATTTCTGCGGGAGGGAAGATTTAAGAGAACTGGGTTTTGCTGCAGAAGGAAATTTTTATTATTCGATTATACCTATTTCTATCGAACCTATCCGTGCTAAAATTCAACACAATTTCAGTCTCCGTTATGGCGTGCAAGTTAACACTATCTTGAACGTGGAAAATCCCACCGCAGCTTCACCAAGGCTCTTTACGGTTGTTTTCAGTGGATTGGATTTGTTCTGCCCAGTCCTGGAGGAAATTTTTGGATTTGAATTTAAAATGGGTCCAGCCTAACCGGGAACGGATTGGGTCTAATTCAAACACAATTCGTTCGCTTTACATTTCGTTAAATGTGTGGATGGTTGCGACACGCTCGCACCATATTTTTCGTCATGCTGTAGACAGGTGTCTTGGCCTTAGGCACAAGCCCTATGTGGGGCGAGGGCCAGTGGTAGCGATATTGACATTCCATACTGAATGTTGTTTACATGCCGCTGCCTTAGCGCTATTCACGTATCGTGATTTGCATGGCCAGGGTCGCGTCTTCTCAATTTTGCCTTCACAGCGGTGCCGCGCCCCGCACCGCTGCCCTGCCGAGTGTCCGCCACGTCGGGCGGCTTGACATGGCACCGCGCGAGAAACAATGGACCCGGTGACATCACCATGCGCCAGGCGGCCTCCTCTCCCAGGCCGTAAATCGCGTCGCCAGCTGGCGCCACCTGTTGTTGCCGCTTTACGAGCCGCCCGCGCCGTAATTCATTGATGCGCCGGGTTCGGCGCCCTGAGGGGAGGCGGCGGTGTCAGACGCGATGGAGGTGTCGGTGCCAGGCACGGCCCGCGGGCAGAGGAGCCGGTGTCAGACGCGATGGAGGTGTCGGTGCCAGGCACGGCCCGCGGGCAAAGGAGCCGGTGTCAGACGCGATGGAGGTGTCGGTGCCTGGCACGGCCCGCGGGCAGATGAGCCGGTGTCAGTGGCGATGGAGGTGTCGGTGCCAGGCACGGCCCGCGGGCAGAGGGGCCGATGTCAGGGGCGATGGAGGTGTCGGCGCCAGGCATGGCAAGCGAATGGAGGGGCCGAGCCGATGTCAGGGGCGATGGAGTAACCTGTGCCGGGCACTGTCCGGGAATGGAAGAGCCGGTGTCAGGGTCGGCCCGGCAATGAAAGAGCCCTAGCCAGACACAGCACGAGGGCTGGGATTCGCTGGTCTGCACGAGGGGACTGCGGGAGCCAAGCGTTCGGCTGGATACTGCCACAAAAAACACGGCAGGATGTACGGATGGCGGTCAAATTACATCTATTAGAATGAGAACGTACTTTGAAGCCGTTGCGAACACAAACCGCTTCTGCCGAGCTTTCCTGGGATCACGTAGATCTGACAGCACTTTGATTGCCCTCATCTAAGTTGCCAATTTGTATGAGCTATGTGGCCACTATTAACACACCCGATGTGTTTTGGGCAGTCGTAACTCTGACAAAGGCTGCTGCTATTTTGATAGAATCTCACAAATAAGTACAACTTTTACTTGGGACCAATGGCGCTTACAGAGGTCACAGGGGGCGCGCAAGCCCCCTTGGGCTACGAGGAACCAAAGCCCAGGACCAGCAATTCAGGGCCTGATTTGAGTGCCCGAAAGTTCCGAAAGAGCTCCTGAAAGTCGTGCACAGCAGCCCTGGCCCGCAGGGCTGGGCACTCCCATGTCAGCCACAGGGCTCTCTTTGTTAATCAGAGGTCCTCTGAGTGGATAAAGGCCTATATGTTGGTCAGCACCGCCAGTACCGCACCGTCGGCTCCGCGTGTGTTGGCATGGGCCTGAGGGCCCATTTCCCAAGCAGGGACAAAGCCGGGGCTAGCGATATACATTTTTTTGTGGCCACAGCGTCTGCCAGAGTCACACAGTGCCTAACAGGGAGCCTTGTGTTGGCAAGGTGCCCCGAGTCCGCCAGAGGTAGTGTTCGAGGGAGCCCGAAAGGACCCTGGAGGGTCCACCGGGACCGACGATCAAGGGCCTGATTGAAGAGCCCAAGGGCACGAAGGGCTGTCCCGAGTCTTCTTCAAGGGCCCGGGCCGTGGAGACTGGCCCTCAGATGACAGCCAGAGAGCCCTTTCCGCCGACCGGGGACTCCCTGTCTTGATAGGAGGCCCATATGACGGTCAGGCACCACCAGTACTACACAGTCGGCTCCGTGTTGATACGGGCCTGAGGGCCCACTTCCCTGAGCAGCGACAAGCCGGGGCCAGCGATTTACTTTGGTTGGGGTTCTTGTATCTGCCGGGGGCCCACAGCGCCTACCAAGGGGTCCTGTGTTGCCAAGGGGCCCCGAGTCCGCCGGGCCCTAAGGACTGGCCGTAGGTCACAACAAGGACAACCCCACCCGTAGGGCTGTGTCTTCAAATGTCAGTAAGAGGGCTTCTTGCATCGATTGGGGACTCATGGGACAGCGCGGGCCTCTTTTTCGGCCAGAGACCGCGAACGCCGAACAGTCCACTCCGTGCCGGTCTGAGCCCTGCGGGCTCATTTCCACGGCATGAGCAAGGCCAGGCTCGCGATTGTATTGGTCGAGGTCACTGAAGCAATGAAGGCGTCGGCCAGGGGCTCTCAGTGCCTGGCAGGGTCGTGTGTTGGGAAATGACCCCGAGTCGGACGGAAGCCGTGTTTGAAGTGGCGCGTAGAATCTCTCGAGGCCAAAGATCGAGGGCCTGATCGGAAGGCTCAAGAGCCCAAGACACTGGCTGTAAGTCACGTTAAGAACACCCACCCGTTGGGCCGTGATATCAAAACCCAGTCAGAGGCCTTCTACACAGGTGGGGGCACCCGAGACAATGCGATTATCTATTTTGGCTGGAGATCGCCAACACCGAACAATCAGCTCCGTGTCGGTCTGAGCTCTGAGAGCCCATTTCCTACGCCGGGTCAAGGCCGAGCCCGCGATGTGCAGTGGTCGGGCCCCGAGCCCTACACGGGTCCACAGTTCCTAACGGAGTATCCTGTGCCGACAAGGGGCCTCGAGTCGACCAGGGGACCGTTTGCTGAACAGGGACGGGGACGGGATCTTGAATGCCAAGAGCCCCTTGCGTTCGTGGAGCCCTCTGACAGCGACAGGAAGTCTGAGAACTTATGATACGAGTTAACATTGATACCATGGAAGAGCCCTGTGCCAGCCAGGGACCCAGGACAGACTGTTGGATCTTCCAACCTAATTCGAGCCATGGGCCCGTTAGGCCGAGCCGGAATCTGAGTGCCAATTATGGAACCACCTGTGGCGATCAAGGATATTGTTGCGTCATTGAGGGTTCCTGCATCAATCCGGGGCCAATTGCGTGGGTCAGAAGGACTTCCGCGTCAGGGAGGGGACAAATGACATATTATGTATTCTTCTAAGGGCTCCGGATCGTCTAGGGCATCCCGGCCCCGTGCCGCCAGGATGGCAGCCGGAGGGCACCCCGTGCTGGGACGGAATGACCCTCCATGTCATGACCGAGAACGATGACGTGCCGCCTAGTGTTCTTCTCAAGGGGGCCCCTTCCCCGAAACAAGTAATGTGTTTCATTAGTGTCGAAAAGAGTTGGGTTAAAATGAGTTTAAAACTGAAAAAAGCAAACCATGTTTGCCTGAGAACGCTCCTTTTTTACAAAATTGACCAGTGAAACAAAATATACAAAACAAGTTGTGTCTCAGGAGCATGAACAGCGATGCCCGGAATTGCAGTTTCCGAAAAACCGAACGGCGCTGGCCGCTGCAGTAATAGTACTAGGCAGCAGCGAGGTACGCGAGCAAACGACCGTCGCGGAGTAATACATCCGGAAGTCTTTCAAAAAAGTCATACCGTTTTGAGATTAGACTCGGGTATATCTTCTCTTTGGCAATTTGTGGTTGTACTCCGTGCGGATTAACAGCTAAAGCAATAGGAAAAATTTACCTTCATTTTTCCAGTTCCAATACTCCATTTTTGTCCGCCCGTTTACCATCCCTTAATGTCAGCCGTGGGGCCGACAACGTGCAGCCTGCGGAGACTGCAACGCTGGGCGTTGAATTTTGTGTGGCAAGACTTGCGATCGTGCGTGTTCAAACTATGTTCCATCGTTTTTCTCGTTAATCGATTCTGACTGAATGTTGAACATTTACAGACAGACGTGGGTTGGCCATGTTTAGGCAGGCTTTGACATATTCGATCTGCAGTCTGCGTTCGCAGAGTTCTCAAAATCTCTGAAGGATCCAGATAAAAAATCTGGTCAAGCGTCTAAGTTCTATCAGTTTAGAAAAACTCCAATGGACCATTGTAAAATGAAGAGCGCTGGCAATTAATTCCATGGAGATGTTTTACGTCTACAATTTCCAGTTAATTGCCTTCGAAAATAAAAGAAAATTCATATCGTGATAGCTTTCAGCTTTTGTCTCAGTTATAAAAGGTATAAAAACAATAAAGAAAGCCATGCCCCTCATTAACGAGAAGACTGTTCTCGGCTTTCGTTTCGGGGGGGGGGGGGGGGGGGCTCTTACCATCAGGGGGTAAGCTTGAAACCATTCAGCTCCCTACGTTCCCCTGCACCGAAGTCTGATGAACCTCACTCCTGGAATATGCAAGTTGTGCCTTCCCACTATTCCTTAAAGCAAAACATATTTTACGGCGCCACCTCAAGGTGCGATGGTTTTTTATTTGGCACCGCGTCCTTCCCAACTGGGGAGCACGCGGCATCGCAAAATAATTTGGGAGGGAGAGGGGGGGGGGGCTAAGCAGAGAGATATGGGTAAGCTTAACCACAAAACATTACAGTTAAGTCTCTCCATATATGACTAGCTACGTTCCCAAAGTTGGGTAGGGAGGGGGAAGGAATCATATTCTCTCACCAAAATGAAAAGGACACTACATCTCTGCTTCTCAATACTATAGCCTAAGAACCAGGCTCCAAAAAAGACAGAAATGGATACCTTGTGAACCGCATAACGGCCTTTTGCGCCATGGCGCCCCAGCCGAGGGGGGAGGGGGGGGGCGGGGGGTGACGATCCGCTGGCTGCCCGCGGTCACGTGCCAGACGACACCGGCGTCGCCACGTGTCGGACTCGGGGCAGACGTCCGTGACCAACGCCAGGCCCAGAATCTGGGCCAGATAACTGCTGTGTCCGCATGTCTCCGCGGAGCTGCGGCGCTGGAGCAGCCCACGCGGGGTGCTGACGTTTTCCGGGCGCAGAGGTCATGCTAGTTTTCAGGTCGCGAGGTGGACATATTCCTAGTTGTAAGAACCTTTGCTGCCCTATAATCTGGTAGCAGCCTTATTTTTCTTAGTTAAGGATCATCTTAATTCTTTTACGGCATAAAACATTCTGTCGGACTCATTCAAACCCTTTTGGCTCCTCACTCATTTCGGACGCGGGCGACCTTTTGATGGTTGGAACAGTGGCATGCCAATTAATATGCAAACAAAAGAAACTAACAGCAGCCAATAAATAATGCCGAATGAATCGCTGTCAACAGATATCATGAATATCTTCTGATGTTCATGACAAGTTCACAACGGTTTTGCAACCAGCAATTTTACTGCAAGGACGTTCCCAAACGGCTTATGAATTTGACCTACGTCTGACAGAAGGGGGACATCTCCGAACTAATCTTTTCTGCTGTTATGCAGTACTCCACGTTCTGCGTCCACATGCACTCCGCTACCTTCGTGCACAGGTCGCGCGGGGTGCCGTGTGAATGCGAAGCCTGTACGCGCTGCACGTGCGCACGTGTCGATAACTGTTGACAGATGATGGTCGGGCGCAGTCAGTGCGCGTGTCCCCCCTCCCCCCTACATATGTCATAAGCTCACTTCTAGCTCCGCCAGCTATACAGGTGTATGAAGTGGACCTGTGTCCCCAGCCTCGTTCGATTTTCTCATCTCACAGGCAGCCGGGCTCCTTTCCCGCGGTGCCCGACCTTTCTGCCGGAGTGAAAGGTAGATGACGCCATATTACCCCAGCAGCCGAGTGCATCATAGAGCTCAAATCATGCTCATAGGAGTCTGAAGGATGCAATGGGCATGTAGTTAGCTCGTGGTCAGCGTAGGAAACGTGAAAATGATCAGCCCGTTTAAGCCAAAAATTGTGTTTCAAACTAGCTCGAAGCCTCGGGAGCAGTAGACGGGTGCGACACAAAGCCGACACGCGTGCTAGTAAAAGTTGTGTTGCGTGTACCGCGGAGTACCGGAGATGATACGCAGGTAATGCCAGTACAGGAAACGGTCCACAGGTCAGGTCAGCTCAGGAGACGGCACTCAGATCAGGTCAGCACAGGAGACGGCCCGCAGGTCAGGTCAGTAAAGAAGACGGTTCGCGTGTCAGGACATTACAGAAGACGGCCCGCAGACCAGGTCAGTACTGGAGACGGTCCGCGGGTCAGGTCAGTACAGAAGACGGCCCGCAGGTCAGGTCAGCACTGGAGGCGGCCCGCAGGTCAGGTCAGTACAGGAGACGTCAGCTTCGGTGCGCCCCGTCCGTCCGAGCCGGGGGACCGCCGTCGCCTCGGGACGCTGGGAGCCCTCCAGCTCTCAGACAGCCCGTCGCGATTCAACCTGGTGCTGCTGTGATCCTGCTGTGATCCTGCTGTGATCCTGCTGTGATCCTGCTGTGATCCTGCTGTGATCCTGCTGTGATCCTGGTGGGTCGTCTGATCGCGAGGGGAATAGGCACAGCAGCCCGAGTCGTGCCATGGCCAGCTAAAGACTGCTACGTCAGACGCAGCCTGCTGAGGACAGCTACGCCAGTCGTAGCCCGCTGAGGACCGCTACGTCAGTCGTAGTACCCTAAGGACCGCTACGTCAGTCGCAGCCTGCTGAGGACCGCTACGTCGGTCGTAGCACCCTAAGGACCGCTACGTCAGTCGTGGCCTGCTAAGGACCGCTACGTCAGTCGCAGTCTGCTGAGGATCGCTACGTCAGTCATAGCACCCTAGAGGCCGCTACGTTAGTCGCAGCCTTCTAAGGACCGCTACTTCAGTCGTGGCCTGCTGTGGACCACTACGTCAGTCGTGGCCTGCTGTGGACCGCTACGTCAGTCGCAGCCTGCCGAGGACCGCTGCCGAGGTGCTGGTGTGAGACAGGCGGGCGCCGAAACCAGCGGCGCTCCATCGTGATCTGGTGACAGGCGGGAGACTGAGTTCCATCACAGCATACAGTGTATCACAATGCTAAAACTGAAACTGCCGCTGTCGGAATAAACTTAACTACTGCACTGCGTTTTGCTGTAGCTGTTGAGCTAAAAGTGGGCAACACAAGGGGCAGCCATACAATTTTCACTCGATCACCTGGCATATACCATGTGATTGGTCACCTGCATTGTTAACTTATTGAGATGGGACGCAGTTTTACAGAGGTATCAAACTGCCGCCTCCCTCTTGCTCAGGCCTGACATGTTTGTGAGGTTCAAGACTTAATATGAGGAGAGCAGTGAATGCTCACCCGGAAAAAATGAGAAAAATGCTAGTTGGGCTAAGTTCAGACCAAACGAAGGGAATAACTATCCCATATGGCGATTGCACGCTGGCCAATGAGAGGTTGCAGAACCGTCGGAGTGGAGCGACCCTGGGCCTCGGCTGCAGCGGTCTGCAAAGGGAGGTAACTATGCTGTGTGGCGACTATGCCGCCAACACCGCATTCTCTTCTTGCATTCAGTTTCATAGCTCATAAATTGATATTGAGGGGCGTACACACCATTTTGTGAGAGGGAAGGGGACTAAAGTTTAGCGCTCCACACACCAGTAAAATTGGTTGCTTTCCATAAATAAGTTGCATTTTACATCTACGTATTTCTCAGTGGCTATCCCGAGTTCTGTAACGATAAGTGTTGTGTGCGTAGGCCCCTGTTCATTTTGCATAATTATATTTAAAAAAAAACGATAACAGCCTTTATTTCGTGAGGAAGGGAGAGCTAGATGGCTCACCAAAGAGCCATGGGGTGATCTAGCTTTTTGATTTTCCAACCTTTGGAAAGTTGCAAGCCCACAGAGACGCAGTTCATATAGCTTTCCCTGCTCTTGCAATCATGAACAAACAATTTGAGCGCCCTGATAAAGCATGACGTGTGTCCTGAATTGGAAGGTCGATGGCAAAAGGGCGTTCAATCATTGAGTGGAGAGAAAACCAAATAAAACTCATGCTTCCACCGCCAACGCAAGCATTGCACGACTGCGCAATATCCCGGATCTCTGCAGCATTAGCCCTCCCCATGTCCAGAGTCGCCGATGACTTCCCGCCAGCCACGGGCCAGGACATTTGGACGGAGAGGGGGAGGGGGGGGGGGGCGTCTGGACGCCGTCAAACGGTCAGCAGACACGGGCCTCGGCTAATGAGACTCTGCAGAGCCGACGGAGCCGGGCGGCCCTGGGCCTCGTCTGCAGCGGTCCGCGGCTGGCTCAGATACGGATCCCGGATAGGGACCAGACCTCAAATTCAGACCCGAGGCGGCGGCCGGACCCGGGCCGGGCCGGAGCCAAGTCTTGCAGCGGGGCAGACCAGGTCACGCTCAGACCTGGTCACGTAGGGACAGACCAGGTCATGCTCAGACCTGCAGACAGCACCATACATACATACCATGGGGTTGCACTCAGACATAAGACCAGCGCCAAGGTCCTATGTTTAAGTAGCCTTCGGTCTGGATTTGGGCCCCGAACTCGCTTAGCGTCAGACCCAGGCTAGGGACCGGACCTTTTATTATTCCGACCTGGTAATATGAGGCATGTCTGGGCAGATCCATATCTCTGATCGAGCCTAGGCCTCCTCAGATTCAGACCTGACATCGAGTTCAGGCCTACTCAGATTTAGCCATGCGGTCAGAAGTACACATATTCAGGTCATACTGGCGGCATGAGCAAAAGCGACAGCAGACTGTATGTTCTAACTGGCTTCCTTGCCCACAACTGGCACTGCGTTCGAAAGCTCAGTGCAAATCGTTGAGTTTTTCGAGCTCGTATGTTTAATTCTTCGCAACTAGATGCCGCTGGCAAACCAAAGCTACCAGATAAGATACGGCAATATTCTTACCACAAGCGCGATTCTACTTTTTCCAGCAATCAGCAAGAACAGCTGAGATACAAGGACAATTACCAAGAAAGGTAAACTTTCCGCCGACCTTGACCAAATCAAGGAGCCCAAGAAGCAAGTAAGTGATCAACAAGAAATCATCCGACTCCAGTCACAGGCAATCGACGGTATTGAGCAGCATTCCAGACGGAACTGCCTCAATTTCAACGGCGTGGCTGAAACCGCACTGGCCATTGACCTAGCCAGACCCTATGGGCGTCCAGCTTCAGCCAGGCGACATTGACCGCGCTCATCGGGTCGGTAGACCTCAGCCCTCCCCAGACGGTGCCAGTCGCACCCGACCGCTCATCGTCGAGTTTGTGTCCTACACGAAGAGGGGAGAGGTATGGAGCGCCCGTGAGCAGCTGCGGACAGCTCGCCCACCTAGGCAGCCCTGTCTGACTCCAGACTCCATCGCGAGGGCGTATTCACTGAAAACCTGTCCAAAAGGAACCAGAAGGTGATGCATGTCGCTCACCAGCTCAGACAAGACGGCAAAACATGGGTAGCCTGGAGCGATGGCTGCGTAATGAAAATAAAACAGCGGAAGGAAGCAACGCACATAAAATTAAAACAGAAGAGGACCTGCGCAGGATTGTCGGGGCAGCTGAGGCGACTCGTCGTCGTACGGCATTCGGGGCAGCCGCCCCCACTGAGGACCGCGGACTGGACAACGCAGACGCCGCGAGTGCCGACACATACGCTGTCGTTGCAACTGCCGGGGAAAGATAGAGGTAAAATACGAACAGCAGAGGCAAACCTCATATGCCAGTACGAAATGCGATTTGCCTACACCTCAGCCGAAATCTGGTAGCTGTGCGTAATACGGTGACCGCGGCATTTGAACTTCGTCCGCATTTCCAAGAAGTGTGTTGTGAGCTTAGTTTAGTGGTTCCAGTGGTCCACACTTATTGCTAGGGTGTAACTTTTTAGAATGCACGTCGCGGCGATGCTGACCCTGCTGCATTTCTGATTGTTGCTCCATACTGCGTGTTTATTGTGGTTGATGTATGGTACTTGCGCTCGCGGCCATCATTTCACATCAGGCATGTTGTGCTGACTATTTGTGTTTGCTTGACTGTATTTACATTTGTTAACGGTAATTGTATTTCTGTTGGTTTGAGATCCATGGCTCACAATGTGATATGCTCATGTCAGGTGTGCTTTGCCCCAGTGACATAACTACGTCTGATACATGATTAGAGTAGCATTTTGTTTATTTGTTTTCTGCTCTTCGTCATAGCCTTTTTGTGTAATTGCATTTGCCCTATTGTACACACCGTCATTCGTGCAACCCTCATGTCAATGTCCACTTGTTACCAGTTCGTGGATGCTGCTGTATGCCCGCTGCCAAATTCAGTCTGCCGCTACCAGGGACTTTTTATTCAATCAACCTCTTCTGCTGGTACATTGGAAGTGGGCTGCTCAGCAAGTGCTGGTATTTTTCCTTTATCCCTTTCAACCCTCATGCCATACCATCATCCAATTCTCAGCCACTCTTTTCCTACAAGCACACATCTTACCTTCACTTGCTCAGCTCCTACACACAAATGCTCAAAACTGTCACTTAGACTATATTCTGGCATCGAAATGTGCTTAATAATCAGTGGGCTAGAAATCAACCCAGAACCCCTAGCAACCAAGAATGTCACAATATCGCATGTCAACATAAACAGCATCACATCTCCAGGACGCCTGGACGAGGTTGCTCTCTTCACTACATATGACGACATTGACATCTTGCTTCTGACTGAAACCAAGCTTGACTCACAGGTCCATCCTAGCTTGTACAATTTATACAACTACCACAACCAAATGACAAAGCACAGGGCTCAACATGGAGGGGGAGTAGCAGCATGCTTTAATTCAACACTCCCAGCAAGAGACTACCTGATCTTGAACTGGAAGGAGTTGAATAGGTTTGGTCCGTCACAAAAATCGAATCAGAAGTTATTGTGGTTTGATGTGTCTATGTCCCACCCAATCTCTTTAGCAGTCAACTGACATAGTTTTTAGATATCTTGTCACACAGTGTTGGCATGGTACAAACATGTAACTCCGCATCGATATTGATATTGGGAGATTTTAATGCTGGTAAGAACTATCTAACTAAAGCTCACTGTACTAAACACAGTGATATCTTTCCACTTGAGGTCAGTGTGAAACACACAGTTGAATCACTCAATCTGAAACAACTCATTGATCAGCCAACACGCATTACAAAAGACACAGCCAACTTACGAGACTTAATACTGACATCGAACACAAACATCATTGCAGGCAGTGGGCTTCTCCCCCTCCCTCTTTTCACTAAAAGATCACATTCCTACCTTTGTCACTATCAAGGTTGCATCGCCTCCCCTAAAGGCATCAGCCAAACAAGTACGGGACTACACAAACATGGATGGAGACAAACTTTCACAACTTCTGGTAAACTCAGACTGAGACAGAGTACTTGATTATGACACAGACGCAGCGACAAATAACTTCACACAGACCATGCTCGCAGCAGCTGCTGAAGCCATCCCAACAAAGATTTCAGCATGAGAAACTGTGACAAACCTTGGGGCAATGCTGCAGTAAAAAAGAGATGAGGAGAAGAGACAGACTTTTCAGACTTGCTCAGAGGGGAGTCATGACCACTGGGACCGCTGGCGTCAGCAAACAAATTTTACCACATGCATGAACAGACGACTTAAGAACAACCACTTGCAGCACCAAGTAAACAACCTCTTGCATGCAAAACAAACCCCACACAAGTACCATCGTCTTATTCAACAAATGATAGGACGGACACGAGCTGAGACAGTGCCACCGCTCGTAGGACCTGACTCAACCCCACTGACAGAAGACTTAGATAAAGCTAACCTACTAGGTGACTTTTTTGCCCGGCAATCACAACTCGCAACTGACGACCTACCTGTCCCAGAGACCGCGCTTGCGGATCCACCATCCACGGTAGACAGCATGACCATTACAGAGGATGATGTACTGAACGCACTCAACACTCTCGATCCAAACAAATCATACGGTTCTGACAATCTCCCAGGAAAAATATTAAAAATGACTGCCATATTGATAAATACTCCACTCACTAAACAATTCAACATGTCACTAAGTCAAGGTATTTCTCCTTCCACCTGGAGAGAAGCAAAGGTTCATCCCATTTTCAAAAACAAAGTGTCAAGCTCGGATCCTGCTCACTACAGACCAATCAGTTTACTTCCCTGTGTGTCGAAAATTCTTGAAAGAATTATCTTTAATTATATCTATCAACACCTTACTGAGAATGGGCTGCTCTCTAAGAAACAAAGTTGATACCGTCCAAAACATAGCACACATATTCAGCTGGTATATTTAGCTCACAATCTTTATGCAGCTTTGAACCGAGGCAATGACTTTACAGCCATTTACTTGGACATTAGTAAATATGTTGACAAGATATGGCATAAGGGCCTCCTACTCAAGTGCGAGAACCATTGTGGTTTGTCAGGAATTCTCCTAAATTGGCTGGAATCGTATCTCTCAGACCGTAAGCAGATAATTAAGGTAGGCAACAGTTTCAGGACGCCTAGGACCTTACATGCTGGATGCCCGCAGGGGTCTGTTCTGAGACCTCTCCTTGCGCTTATATATCTTAACGACCTAGCCGACAAGACTGATAATGACGTATTGTTCTTTGACGACGATACTACGCTATACACAGCTCACTTGCACAACCCAGTTACCGTACAATCGGCACTCAAACACGACTTACATATCATTCAAGAGTTCGGCAAAGACTGGCTCATCACGTTCAACGCCACGAAAACAATTCAGTAGACATTCACCAACAGAAACACACATCATCCACCGCAGCTGGCATTTGATGGCCAACGAATTCCTCCCGTTACAAGTCACAAACACCTTGGCCTGACGATATCTACTGATTTGCACTTTCATCAGCACGTTAATGACACCATCTCCAAAATCAGTAGAGTCTAGACGACTTACATTGTTCCTTTGTTTGATTATTGTAACGTAGTATACAACGGACTTTTGGCAACCAGCGATTCCCTTAGACTTGGCAGATTACAACACAGAGCAGCAAAACTAATTCACCGGTGCACAGAACAGTACACTCGCACACTGTTGGACGATTTGTGATGGAACGCTCTCAAATCACGAAGAAACATGCACAAACTGGCGCTTTTCCACACCCTCACACACAACCAACATCTACTGCCAACAAAGGTCACTGCACTTCTTCCTGACACACGAGCACTTGTAACAGGACGCCCACTACGCAATGCAATGACACTCACATTACCAGCGAACAGAACCTCAAAATACCAAAAGTCCTATGCCCCATCAAATACGAGAAGATGGAACCAGCTCCCCGCCTGAGGCGTCATCGCTCCAGTCTTCTCGTACCTTCAGACGGGAAATATACCAGCGCTGCGATGTGGCCGCGCCTCCGGCGTACCACAGCTTTGGATCCAGGCATGGTAGCAGCCTAAATACTAGGCTGAGATTGGGAATGTCAGACCTGAGTGCCCACCTACTCGAAATTCAAAATCCAACTACACCTAGTCCCTCTGGCTTGTGTGGCTATCCATATGAATACCATAAACACTTTGTACTGAATTGTCCTCGCTATCATGAAATCCGAATTTCAATGCTACGTAAAACAGATCGCATCATTCCAAACTTTTCTGAGCTCACTCGCAACGTGCAAGTAAGTATCTGTCTCAGAGGTAACGGTTTACAGGATTGCAATCGACAGCTCATAGCAAAAATTTTCCAAACATTTACTTTTCAGACCAAACGATTCGCCTAAAAACTTCCAGCGGGCGCGGGCAGCAGACGGGCCACGGCGTTGCCGGGCCGGGCGTCCGCCGCCGGCCCGAGACGGCTATATGTGTAGACTGGAGTGGCGGCGGGCGCCTGGCCCGTGTCGACTTACGGATCGGGCGAGTGGGCGGTGCGTCGTGGGTTCCCTGGCGGCGATGACCATATCTTGTTGTTGTTAGGAGAGGCGCTCAGATTTAAGCCTTCCTCTTACGCGCCAATCCACTCTTTATATTATGCACTGCTCAATGTCCATAATCGAAAATAAACATCAAATCAAATCAAAACCTTTAAAAAAGGTGTGGCGCACTTTTACCGTGTACCGTGCTAAACAAATGAAGACCTTTATCGTGTCTGGTTTGAAAAAGGCTACACCAGCAACCACGTGATCCTCTTACGCCACGGAAGCTTGACCCAGTGCATTGCTTCCATTTATCGTGACTTGCATTCAATTCATTGGAATTTTATCTCGTTGTGAATTGAGCTGTAACTAAGCGTGGTATATCGTGCATTTGTGAGTGATGATCAAGTTGCAGGATCGCATGTATTTCCTCGCCTAAGGCCTTTTAGTTACCTCTCCAATGGCTTACATCCCACACTGAACTCTCCAGCATCTTCACAGTCTTCTACCGGCAGTCCCACGGGCAGGGAAACGCTGGCGTCTCATTTCAACTCCGTATCTAATTTGTCTACCGATATACGAAACAAGCGTTTAAGCGCGGACGCAAGGACATTTTATCAAAATGAGTGTGCAGTGTGTTCTTAGAGGGAGTTGCAACAACCCCGCATCGCCGTCGGAGCAATAGCCCGGGGGTACCACATCACACAAACTCACCCCGAATAAACGCTGGTGGGAAATTGATGCTCGGGGAAAAATACAGGTGGGCAATCTACCCCCTCCTTAGCAGGTTCTCCAAAAGTGATGCCTGAAGCACGCACAATGCCCACATACGTGATGGGCCGGACGCTCTGTCGGACATTACAGCTGGTAAAACATATCTTCCATGATTGCTCTCTGGAAAAAATTGCTGCTCATTGTAGCAAATAAGGTGAATAGCTCGAAATTCGCTTTGAAGGACAAATGCTGTGGCCTGCCGGCCGGCCGCGGCCCCCGAAAAAGCAGAAATAAGGGAAGGGGAGGGGGGATCACGAGCGGCGGTCACGTGTTTGATACTCATGCCAAATCCTAGTGGCGGACAACTCTGAAGTGGTGCAGGAAATCATTCCTTTCATCCCTTAGACTGCCTAAGTGGAGACTTACAAAGATAGATAATACCGCACAAAAGAACGTTTCGATGTGGTATCATGTCCAGCCACGTTGAGCTCTAGACCCGGAATTAGGCCCAAGTTTCACCAAATATCCGGAATCCTGGCGCGATGCCTGTGCGGACTTAGGCCTGGAACAGGAACAGAACTCGATCAGATTCAGGCCTGGAACGGGAGCAGAACCCGGTCAGATTCAGGCCTGGAACAGGAACAGAACTCGGTCAGATTCAGGCCTGGACCAGGAACAGAACTCGGTCAGATTCAGGCCTGGAACAGGAACAGAACTCGGTCAGATTCAGGTCTGGACCAGGAACAGAACTCGATCAGATTCAGGTCTGGGATCAAGCCAGTCCTGCGTGATCTCCAGCTTGTCATCAGGACACGACCTGGTGATATTCTGGCCAGGGATTGGGGCCAGGCCCGCTCAGATTCAGGCAAGTGATCGGCGCCAGGACCAGTCACGCCAACGGTGCGGAGTTAAAAACGAAAACGCTCACTGCCTACGTGGATAGATCGGGAAATGGGAGGCTTCACACTACAACATGTGACAAGCACAACAACCATGCCGTCCAGCGGTGTCACTTTCTGAAATCGGTGGGGGTATTAGGCAGCCAAAACAGTTGACCTAAGTTGTCAAAAAACCTGATTTCTCCCGGATTTCGGCCACCTGAATTGGCGTCTGCAATGCTAAAATTAAGGAAAGGGTTTCAATATTTCGTAGATTCAAAATTGCTTTGCTGTGTAAAAATGACTTCTCAAGCAGCTTACTGTGTGCTGCCCTTTTGTGAAAGGCTTAAAATGGGCTGTAATTCACAGAAAAGAGCACCTTAGTAAATCGCTGTAAGGGATCACTGATGACCACTACCCCTGATCGTGTTGTATAACCAACACAGCCACGATTATGCGACAGATACGCTTGACTCTGTTGAGGAAAACATGCGCCAAGCTCTATTTGGGCCATCCTGTACTTTTAGAAGCGGCCGCATATTGCGGTCAATTGTTCTTGTCCCAATCTAGGCGTTAGCATTAAAAAAAAATTGCCGAAGCATTTGCAGACCGACAACATATGAAGGAGCCTGGCATGACACCAACATCAGGCATCTGCAGGATACTATCCTGCACAATATTAACATGGTACTAATAGTGATGTGTTTAGGTGACTGCTCACTAGTATGCCTGCAGTTAAGATAATCGCTCTGTATTTATCTGGCCCAGTATTCCCTCTTTACTGATATGGAAGTCAGCATGGGGGCTCAGCCCCCCCCCCCCCAATGGGGTATAGAGTAACGTCCCTGGTACTGTTCTGCCTAGATCTGAGTTTGTTCTAGTTCTTTTTGCTTGGGTTGAAGATCCCTCGGCTTGAAGTGTTGTGTTGCATTGTATTGAACGGTTGTTGGCTGATACGTGAGAAAACGCCCACATGCGATAAGCTTATTGGCTGATAGGCGAGAAAACGCCTATCTATACAGTAAAATAGTTAAAAGAAGGGCCCGAGAGGCACACACGCAGCAAAGGAAGACAGCTCATGATACGCTTGGCACTGTTGAGGAAAACATGCGTTAAGTTCTATTTGGGCCATCCTGTACTTTTAGAAGCGGCCGTATATTGGTGGTCAATTGTTCTTCTCCCAATCTAGGCGTTAGCATTTGAAAAAAGACATGCGAAGACATGTCAAGCGAATACATGTCATGGCCAGCACATGTGGATGAGATCGTAACCAAAGCATCGAAAGCTCTTTATATGCTCTACATCATGAAGAAGAATCATCCACCACAGGAACAGCTTGTTTGTGTGTATGGTGCTTACATCCGGCCATTGCTAGAATATTGTGCACTGGTTTTTCATGCGGGACATTGCCAAACAGGCGCAACACCTTGAGAAAGTGCAGAAGAGAGCCTTGAAAATTATCTTCGGCCATTCGGAAAAGTATTCGCGCGCCTTGCAACGCTTGGGCATGGAAACCCTCGCTGACAGAAGAGAAAAGCTATGCCTAATGCTAGGAAAACAAATGCAAGCGTCTCCCATGCACAAAGATCTGCTTCCGAAGCAGCGAATGGCGATCTCCGGCAGAAATACCAGGAGCAAAAGCACACTCCAAACGTTTTGCTGTGGTATGCGACTGCGCAAATAAAGTTTTCCTCATATAACCAGTCTTATAAACACAGATATATTATCAATTAAGTAATATGCTACTTCATATGTATATGGTGCACATGTGCTATATGAGATGATACTCGAAGACATGCTTTTCTCAATAAACCGTCTCTCTCTCTCTCTCTCCCCCCCCCCTCTCTCTCTCTCCTCTCTCTCTCTCTCTCCTCTCTCTCTCCTCCTCTCTCTCTCTCTCTCTCTCTCCTCTCTCTCTCTCTCTCTCTCTCTCTCTCTCTCTCTCTCTCTCTCTCTCTCTCTCTCTCGCTCTCACATCAACGCATCGCAAAAATCAGGCGTCCAAGCGCGACCACTTGCACTACGTTCCGAGGAAGCCATTTCTAAGTTTCTCGACACGGGAGCTGGTATGCAGTGCGGTGTTGAGGGACATGAGAGTGCGTGACAATGTTTCTGCCAGTCTGCCACGCTCTCCGAGCACGAATCTGACTCTACCGGAAGCTTACCTTTGAAGGTCAGATAAAATCTTAAAGAGAATAAGAACTTTCTCCTGCCTTCCATTGAAGGCAGTGTGCTTCGGAAACAAAACAAAATTTGGCAGTGATGCAATTAATGGAGCTGTAAATATTAAAAGAACGGCTGCATCACTTTGATTACCCGCACAAATTTTGTTCGAATATGGTCGTGAGCAAAACCGCCCTTTCGAAACAGCTAGTTTCGAAAATTTGGGAAACATTTGCAAAGTAATGGCTTAGTTTCTCGTCTCGCTCTGTCTCGTCTTAACGTAATGGGTCGAGTGCTACCGTGGTAGCTAAACATTTGGAGGATTTATCTTACTGTGGATTGATGACCCGTTTTGTTTACGATAGCGTGCATATTAGAAAGGGTGTGTGCACCAAAAACGTGACCAAATGCGTACCGAAACCAATTTAAACATGTGAAAAGCACTTGCCTAAAGTACTCACATCCTATTGTCCAGTGAATAGGAGAGCGGAGGCAACTCGGGGTAAATCCACAAAGAATGCGGGCAAAAAAATCTGATATGTATCACATAAGGTAGCATCCGTTTTTGAAGACAGGACCAAGAAGGCAAATAACCTTTGTTCCATTTTTTTGCATCTTGGCATACCACACTGCCATCTAGCGGTTTACAGAGGGCGCCAGCTGCACCCAAAGTTTTCACCGCGCCAAGGGTGGCGCCGTTAGTGGCGCTGCCTGTCGGCCGTAGATGTCACTGTCGTACGCGTAAGAGCGTCAAAGCCCGCGCACCTGCGAAACACTGGCGTTTGTGCAAATTTTAACTGCTAAACGAATGACTAAGCAATGGATGTCTCGTCGCACTGCGCTGATCTCGCAACAGTCAACTGGTTCTTGACTTGGCCTGACCCACTATTGTCAACGAACCGCGGTTTGTACCAACGTTGCAGTCAAACCTGAGTCGAGCTGAATCATGAATCGGCTCATGATTGAATCGATTTGGACTGAGTCGTGACCTGATCGGCGTGTTAGGAAAAATCGTGTTAGAAAAAAAAGAAAAAAAGGACCATTTGACACCTCGCGATGACTGCGGCTAACTGTCCGAAAAACTGTGTGCGTGGTAGCACACACACGATAAATCTAGCAATTTTACCACCTGCACTGCTAATATCTCGTCACAACCATTCCACAAATCTCTGTTTATATTCTTCGTTTCCTAAGAAATCAGTCAATGTGACGACAGTTCGTTTCACAAAGCAGCGCTGTACACTAGACTCGACTTCGGCTCCGGTTTGGTGATTTTAAACAGATGGGTCGGCTTGGGCTTCGTACTCTCACGTTCGCAGCTGCTGACTTGCGTTCCGCTCAAGCTCTGAAGCTACTGGCTTCGGCTTCGGACTCACGTGTCATAGCAGGGGGTTATCGACTTAAATAGCTCTTTTTTTGGGCTGCCCACTTTGCCCACTTTATTTGGGCTGCCCAGATTGGAGATGGCAGTTCGCCGGCGACTCAAATTTGCGGGATGTGATTTGCGGGTTGCATCGGGCCCAGTACTAGTTCTGGCTGTTGATTGGCGGAGAACGCGTGTGATTGGTGGCTTGTGTTTGGCGGAGAGGCGGCCTGGAATTTGTCATCGAAGCGTCTGCAGCCGCCATAAAGACCGAGTTCTAAATTTGTATGGGTTTTGAATTAAAATAGCCATCTTCAAGACCATTCGGTGCAGCTCGTAGTCCTGCACCACACAGCCCAGTCACGTGACGGAATAAAGTGTTTAATGTCTTCTGCTATTGCTTCAATAAAGTCATGTCACCGAAATATCAACGCATTTATATCTCCGTTTTCCGTTTTTTCTGGGGAAGAAGGCTATTACTGCTGTCGTATTTATGTGAATAATGTTCCCCGCAATTGCGCTTAACAACTTACGAAACTTTCAGTGATTGTAAAGCGTGGCCCTTTGGCACCGGATGTGCCCAACTCGCTGGTTTCACGCGTTCCGTAAATCCCCCTCACCGTTCGTTGGTGGCAACGCAGCTATGGCGCGACATGAGCGATTTGCTGAGAAGGTTGCCGTGTTTGTCACCTTTGCTCACGCGCCCCGTGCATTCACCTCATCGTTTGTTGGTGGCAACGTAGTTTTGGCGCGACGTGGGCGGCTTAGTAAGACGGGTACCTTGCGTGTTTAGTGTGACGGGTGTGACGGGTGCTTCACCTGCCACTTACGCTCACGCGTCATTGGGGAAGCCCTGTGTAGGCGTGTACATGGCCGCGTCGCGTGACGGAGCTTGAGTGCATCAGCTAGACGCATTAGATTCGACGTACTTAAGGCGGCACGGACACGCGGAGTTGTACTGACTAGTGGAGAAGGCGCTGGCCTTTTACAGCGGCTTGCAGCGCAACAGCACTAGCAGGCACGTAAAGCTGCGCTGATTAGAAGAGGCAACGATAGTTGTGAGAGAGAGAAAGAGAGAGAGCGAGCGGAGGAGAGAGAAAGAGCGATAGAGAGCTAGAGAAGAGAGAGAGAAGACAGAGAGGAGGAGAGAGAGACGAGAGAGACGAAGGCAGGGAGGAGATCTCGCTCTACTCCTCCTCAGTAGTCCTCTCTCTCTCTCGAGTCGAGATTGAGAAGATGAGAGAAAGAGGTTACGGATAGAGAGGAGAGAGAGAGAGTTAAATAAACAGACAGACAGACAGGCACAGACAGACATACAGACAGACACGGATGGGCGGACGTCCATCCGTAACTGAATTGGATGATAATAAACATTGACATTAAAAGCAGTAATTTGAACGTTCCACAGCGACTTCATTTCTAGTTGCCATTGTTCGATACGTAGCCGTTATTCTTAGTCACATCATAAATAAGTTGTCATTATCAGCAGAGATTTCTGTCGTCAGTTGCTTCTTTATCACCCAGGAACGTGAATACCATCGACATCCGGGTGCAAATTATTATCTACTTGGTAAGCTATGCAAATTGTGGCGGTGTTTTGTTTCACAGGACAAACCATAAATTCGATGTGACATCGTGCAGAAGCAAATCTGGTCCTCCTGAATCCAAGTCCGGTCCTACAGCTTTGCTGGTCAAGCAGCTGACAGATGAATATATCGGGATGATTGAGGTGTTCGATGAGTTCGATTTGCCAAAGGCGAAGCCCACGTTCAGTTAATCGATGGGCATGCACGTGCAATGAAAGGACACGCTGTTTTGCCATTCAAGCCACAGCTGGCTGCTCGTACAGCTGGCTTGATGGGTCACTACCATCAAGGACGTGACTACTAGTGCGAGCGAGCTTAACTCGGTCTGGGTCCGTCGGAGGCCGCAGGTCCCACTCCCAGCAGCGACGGACCCGGTCTGGGTCCGCCAGAGACCGCAGGTCCCACTCCCGGCAGCGACGGACCCGGTCTGGGTCCGTCAGAGACCGCAAGTCCCACGCCCAGCAGCGATGGACCCGGTCTGGGTCCGTCAGAGACCACAGGTTTCACTCCCAGCAGCGACGGGCCCGGTCTGGGTCCGTCAGAGACCGTAGGTCCCGATCCCCGCAGCGATGGACCCGGTCTGGGTCCGTCAGAGACCGCAGGTTTCACTCCCAGCAGCGACGGACCCGGTCTGGGTCCGTCAGAGACCGCAAGGTCCCACTCCCAGCAGCGACGGACCCGGTCTGGGTCCGCCAGAGACCGCAGGTCCCACTCCCGGCAGCGACGGACCCGGTCTGGGTCCGTCAGAGACCGCAGGTCCCGATCCCCGCAGCGCGCGCCCCGGCGATGTCCGCCTCTGACATCACGTGACACATGACCGGCTGGCGCGCGAACAGGACACCGCTCAAGGCGCCCCGCAGCGCCTGTCTAGATTGCCAGGCCGATGGTGGCCGCCAGAAATCATTTTGAGGTGTCATATATTATTGTCTTGGCGGTGGTGACGGAATAAAGATTGATGCTGGCCTAAACGGAGCGGCCCAAGGAGTGTTAACGTGTTTTGATCAGGGGCGGCGCCACAGATCTTCCTAAGGCAGATCTGGCAAGCAGTTGGAGGAGCCTCCTAAGCAGATGCGGGGGCCTCTTACCTTAACTCGTACCTAAAACTTTAGATATCACCCACCTCTTTCAAAAGCAGCTCAAATGCAGCATCACAAAATTAAATAAAGCCTTTTGGCCTCGTAAAGCTCGGGTCTTTCTAATCTGTTTCTCCGTCGAAGCGTATGGGTTTTCCTACGTTTTTCAAGCCACAGAAAACGACATCCTCTGCATTTGATGTAACCTATGGCTCACTATAAAGGCCTGATGTTGCCACCTACAGTCTTCTGCAGGGACCTGCGCCGCCTTTACACCGCCATCTCGATTTGAAGAAGCGCTTTGCATCACTCCATCAGCGGTGAGCTTAGGGAGGAGGCTCATGGGGCTTTAGTCTCTCCCTTACCCCGCCGCCGGTCGAATTGAGCAGTTTTTACATCACGACAACATGAAACATCATTATGCAATCTGGCGATCAGAGGCAAGTTTAAAACATATCGCCAACGGATGTGTTTTCTTCAGATTTTCTCCCCGAGCTAGGAGCGAAAAATTAGTCCTCGCGAAAATCATTCGCTGTCGGGAAGCAGTTATTCACCACCGAGTTTTAGAAACAAAATGTGTGGCGAGAAGCGCCGTGATAAATGCAAAGTCGTTGTCGAAAACTGACTAATGGAAATTACACTTCATCCTCGAACATTTTTTAAACAAGGTAGACGTAGTGTTGCCAGAATGTGTTCCAATTAGGTTGCATCTATTTAGAAACTAAGTTCCTGGGCGCATGCATTCAAACCACTTCACTTGTATTGTTTGTTCCTATTCGGCCGACTGTGAAGTCAACATGAAGCCACAACGGGCTATTCATAAGGGCTTGCGGCGTTCATCGTGCTTCTGGGTGCCTAGGCAGTACTGTGGTTCTCTACCATTCGTGTATGACGTGGAACCATGGGCATGACAATGAATTCGCTGGAAACGTTTTCCAGGATTCAGTAACATGTTATAGCTTACAGGTGAGCCTAGGTTTATAAACGCCCGCGCTGCTGCTGGATGTATAACAGTTTTGCCCACATGTCAACAATTTGCTACTTGTAGCAGGCTAAGGCAGGGTAGGGGGGCAGTGCGGGGGGAGGGGGGGGGGGGGGCTCGAACCAACAGCAGTGTGACCGGCGAGTAAATAGCAGCTCGGTCAGAGGGTTGGCGGGCAGACCGGTCGGCAGCTCGGCCAGTGGTAGCTCTTGCTGGCGGCGATACCAAAAGGACACCACTTCGGGATCGAAGAGCAGCTTCTCACCGCGTTCTCACCAAGTTCTCACCGCGCGGGGTGAGCCGGACGGCGCCACGACCAGCGCCAGGAACATGAAGCCTGGCGGACGACCTACCGTGGCTCACGATCACCGGCAGCTCGGCCCGTAGCCGCGGACAGGTGTGGCGGCTCTGAGATTGTAACGCCGTTGACGAGTGGGACGACGCCCACCTGCGGGTACAAGGCCAGGCAGGTCCGGAGTCAGCAGCGTCCCGCCCCATATCAAACGGGCCGTTACTCGCGCCCAGTGAACAGCTCTGCTGTTTTATAATATTCAGTATATTCGAAAATGAAACCTTATTACCAAGATGGCTAAAGTAGCGTTCAGTCGTTTTAAATATTCCTGGCACCTCCTTTGGCATTAAACACCTAACCAAAATCATGGTTGACGCCAGGTAGCACACAGATCACTGACAGAGTAATAATTTCTATCGTACTGCCTTAAATAACATCCAGGAAACATCATCCAATTGTTGATCTCATATCTGGCCCAGCACTTAATGCAGCTGTTGGCAGATCCTCGATGCTTATCGCCTACACTGGTGTTTCATTCCAAACCTGACATTTATAATTTTCATTTGTGCGGCCAAGAAACAGCATCACATCGCTGCGCCCGGTAAGCCATCAACACGAAATGGGCACCTCAAATATAAAGTGGCGACGGTGTGAAGAGCAACAGCTGAGTTCTGATGATCCTTGTCGGTGTCGACTTTGAGGTTATCCAGAATTTTGCATTCTAAATCAGCTAGATACCTCTTAGAACGCTGGTGTTTCCGAGGCGAAAACAGCGTTTAGTGTGAGCTTTTTCCCCGATGGTGTGAGGTTAATGACCATGACAAGCAATGTTTCACGGGGTTCCAAACTGTGACGACACATCTTCCTCTGACCAATCACTGGAGCGGATTGGCGTCCGAATTCGGAGAAGAGGTTTAAAAACAGTAACGGTTTTTCGTTATGCTAAAACACCGGAGCGCATCCGCCTGGTCAAGCCTAACCGGAAAGCAGATAATACGTGAGAAAGCGGCTGCCTGCGCAAAAGCGCTTGCACTCCCTTAGGCAACGCATGTACAGCTTCCAGCACCTCGCAATCAATGATAACAGCGGAATGTTGGCCTGTAATGCTATGACAACCGCGGGATGTAATCTCCACGCCCCTTCGTAACGGCTGGGCAAAACCTCCTAGACATCGATTCAGCTTGGACGTGGACCCTTCAACAAGCCAGCCACTTGTAGCGTTAGGGGGTCCCTCCACCTGCATGTGCCGCCACATCGTCAGCTGAAATCACCAGCTGCACGGCGAGGCTCAGCTGATCCATTTTTAGATATACGAGAAAATGGGCAGAGTTCGACGTCCCAATTCACAGTACAAAGGTGGTCCTCTCCGTTTCGCAGGCCCGCAAATGGTGGACAAACAGCTCCAGCACATATCAGGAAATGGCACATGTGCCCACGTCCAAAAGTTTACACTCTGCGGGCAGCCCAGTGCACGCTTTATCGCCGTGAACACATGCTCGCCAACGCCCATTCGCCGAAGCTTTTTGGCCGTTTTGTCCGGCCGGCCCCCGCCGCCCATACCAGGCGGCCGATCGGGCAGTCGGGTCACGTGGCGGCGGGGTCGGCCCAGGCATCATGCATCAGGTGGGCTGCGACACGTGTCCACCCGTCTGCCAGTTAGAGGGTCGCCGCCGACCTCCAGCGCCGCCACGATCTTCGCAGCTCCTGTGACGTCACTGGTAGGTGCGGCATACGAGCACAGGTGGAGGCCAGAGTTGGAGACCGTGAGGCCTGTTGTCACAAACATTTGCGTAGCCAAACAGGAGGCATCACAATAAGATCACGAGCCAAAAAACATCTTGAATCTCAAAGAGAGGCTCTATAGTGGTGAAGTCCCTTCAACCTGGAAGAAATCCACCGGTGACGAAGCCACCTGTGACGTCACAGGTAATACCTCTGGATGGCATCTGCCGGTGAATGACGGACCTTGGACAGTGGGACTCGACGGCCCGTCCCTCTGACGTCACACCTACCGCACAAGCTGTTCGGGGCGGGTGGGACAGCTCTGCGGCGTCTCACGCCTGGAATCCAGCTGCTCGGGCTGTCGTTACCAGGCTGGTGCATACGTATGCACACAGCGCTTCGGCCAGTTAATCGTCAAGCTGTCGTCAGGCGCTGACGCTGACACTTGACGACGGTCGGGGGATGAGCTGGCGGTGACACTTGACGACAGTCGGGGGATGAGCTGACGGTGACACTTGACGACAGTCGGGGATGAGCTGACGTAACACTGACGGGGTCGGGATGACGACGGACACTTGACGATGGTCGGGGATGAGTGACGGTGACGGTGACGGCGGTCGTGGATGACTGACGGTGACATGGACAGTGGGGACGCTGACGGTGACACTTGACGACGGTCGGGGGAGACGTGACCTTGGCGGCGGGGATGAGCGGTGACACTTGACGACGGTCGGGCTACGGTGACGACGACGTCGGGGGATGAGCTGACGGTGACACTTGACGCTCGGGATGACTGACGGTGACACTGCGGGGTCGGGGATGAGCTGACGGTGACACTTGACGACAGTCGGGGGATGAGCTGACGGTGACACTTGACGACAGTCGGGGGATGAGCTGACGGTGACACTTGACGACAGTCGGGGGATGAGCTGACTGAAACTTTGTGTGCATACTGAATACACCAAACGAGGATGAAAGAACGGACAATCATGCCATCTTCATGTAACCTGTTAAGTGCATTTGCAAGGAACATTATGCATATAGATAAGACAGTAGTAGTAGCGTTATTGTTCGTGGGAAAACCGGGAGAATGGGTAGATAGATGCACTGATATTTCGGCAACATGCCTCTATCTAAACGAATAACAGTAGTCAAACTACGAAAGCATGTTTTAGGATGCATGAAGTATGTTGCATCGCAGCTTGCATACGGGACGTCAGTTGTGTGTGTATGTGCACTATGTTACTCGTTTTGATAAAGGCATGCTGCCAACACATCAACGTATCCATCTCTCCATTCCCCTGGTTTTTCTACGATGAATAAGTCTATAATATATATATATATATATATATATATATATAGCAATATATGAATATATATGTTACTGTTACATCAACTAAACCGTCTGTGATGCTTAGACGTCGTGTAAATCATTCTGTAACAACACATCACGGGGTCAGAATCAGAGCACCACACAGACTTGTATGGTATGTCCACAGCCGAGATTTCTGATAAACAGGCGTTTTTCTATTTTGCGGTGACTTGCAATGGCGTTAAGCTTGTGTGCGTGTGCGTATGTGCAATGCGTGCACATCGTGCACCAGTATAGCACAGTGCATTACAGCACACCGTGCGGTTCACATGAGAGTATATACACTATACACACTTTCATTCCGGAAGACAAATGACAGCTTATGTGGCGCCGGGTACATAGGGACCTACTCAGGCCCATCCACAAGCTCCGTTTGCGTCGCAACGAGAGCGTTATCGGCGCTTACGTCGCAGCGAGACTTAGGGTGTGACCGCGGCGAGACGCCGGGTGCCCATTGATACACATTGTTTAGTTATGTGCTTTCGTGGCACCTCTTCTCAATGATGCTTGGATTATTTATTTTTGAAAATAGCCGTACTCGAAGAACAGTCCGACAGATGATAGGCGGCCAACAATCAGCAATGCACCGTCTTCGACAGGAATCTGTGAACAGATTTCTGGTCCCGCAGGTCTTGTGCTTGTTTGTTGGTGCCACCCTTCTCTGGGCGCGTCCCTGCATATCTAGCAGCACAGAGGTGTGGATTGGTATACAGATGCACAGACGTAGCGTAAGGTGGGACTCATGACCTAGCTGGAGAAGGGCAGAGGCACCAGAGACGATTGAGGAGGATGTATATACGAGATATGCGGCGATTTCTCAGGAATTTGATCCCAATTCGCAGGATTTCTGGAACATTTTACATTTTCCCCTCCCCACGAGGACATTTTTGGCTGCGTGCCTGCACTGGTGCCATAAGTCTAATATCTAACGTGTTCCGCAATATTTTGCTATAGTCCCGACAGGAAAAGACAATTTTCGTTCGTTATACATTGTTGAAGACAACGTGACGCAAGGCCGGCTAAGAGTGAGAATTTGTTGTTATTGTTGTTATTGGGTTCTAAGGGCGCGCCAACTTTACTGGTTATTTGTGCCCAAAGATAGTGAATGAAGCATGGCCTGCAACATAGGCCCTATCGATGACTGAGAGCTCGAGGTCGACACCTGGAAATTCAGTCCCATGTTGCAAGGCAGCCAGCGTTAATACAACACTTGAATGGCGGGCGACATCAGCGCATACCTCTCAGACTACCCGACGCACATCAGCGCGTGCCTCTCAGACCACCTGACGCACATCAGCGCATGCCTCTCAGACCACCTGACGCACATCAGCGCACGCCTCTCAGACCACCTGACGTGCTCCCAGCTCCTGACCTCTCCGCTAATTCTCCAGCGGCCTGGTCAGGACGGCAGCCCGCCCACCGTGATCATTCAGGGCTGCCGATGACCCGGCTGACCCCCGCTGCCCGGCCGCCCGCGGCCGCCGCCGGCCGGCCAGCTGTAAACCACCGGCTGACCCGGCGCTAAATCAGCATCAGAGCCGTGACGTCACGGACGAGCGAGCGGCGACACGGCGGGGGGTCGGCCGCCGAACGAGCGACACAAGGCTGCAAAACGGGAGCCGACACGAGGCCGACCCCGAGTCGGCCCCGCCGGCGACCCCGGACCGCTGGTGGACGGCCAGGACTGTGCTGTGACCGTGCGGACGAGTCAAGTGATGACGCAACTTGAGTTGTTTTCAAGCTAACAATTTGCATCCGAAAGCATCAAAGGAAATTGCGAATTTATATGACTTTAACAATATGACAGGCAAACATACAAATGGAAATGAAAATTATCCTGGAAAATGACAAGATTTCTGGTGGTCCAACCCATTTTGTCTCTGAGATGTAGTAAAACTCCGCCTGCAGGTTATGTCACCAATAAAGCTCTGATTGCCGCCTGGATAAACCAATAGACAGCAAAGCAAACCAGCGGTGTCGCAGATTTATACCAGATCCAGGACTCAAGCTGCTGTGGCGCAGACAATGACAGTGTCCTCCGTGCCGTATTGAAGTATAGAGCGTTAACTAAGGTAATCTACAACTTGAGTCCATCGTTAGCATTTATAATCGAGCCCGTCGAAATGTATGTGGTGCCAATTGGCGGCGACCGATGTATCAAGATTTTGCATGGGAAGGAGATAGTAAGCAAGCAATCTGGCTTACGTCGACAGTTTATTTACAACGCCCAGAGAAGCAGGACAGTCCTTGGCACCATCATAGGCGTAGGAACGGGGGCGGAGGCAGTGAAGCCAAGCCTTCCACACGTTTCAAGTGGGTACCAGCAATGTGAGCAACTCCCGCTTGCTCACAGCTTATTTGTTTTAAAGTACTTTTGTGCATGGGCACAGGAACAGGAGGGGGAGGGCCCAAGGGGCTGATGCCCTCCACTGTTCAAGGAGTAATATTATCACCCCAAAACCTTTTTACGCCTACTTTGCGTTCAGCTTACTTTTGTACTGTCTCAAACATGCATGCTGACTTGCTTAGTTCATCAGCCACTTGCCAAAGGTATCATGAAATTTTCGTAAAATTACCGCTAGGACGCTGTCGGAATGAAAGCTTAACACGCGGCTGAATGGCCGTTTGGATACCCTCCGCTCATGTGGGGGGCAATTTAGTCCCTGAGATCTCAAGAACTAAGAGAGCTAGAGACACTAGATTCACAGGATATATTAACCTGTACTTGAAAAGATCACTTTTGTAAAATTATGGGATTCCTGGGTCATGATCTTTGGGTCAAATAAGGTCAAATAAGGTCAAACTTCAGGTTGTTCTCCGAAGGGCCCCTAGAACCTAGATAAATGTTCGAAGCAAAAGGCCACATGCTCATTTAAGGTCGGTGACCTTGTTTGACCTTCCGAAGGTCACGCTGATCAAAACAATACAAGACTGCTTTGTGTTTTGCATTTGAATAAGCGACAAAGATTACGCTAGACAGTGTGCTCCTTAAAACAAAATGTTGATCTTGGTCATGTTAGGTCGGTGACCTATTCTGACCTTTAAGAAGGCCACGGAGGGTGTATAATGCGGTTCCTGTTATTTATAAAATCGAAATGAGTACCAGGAGCTACCCCAAACAGCAAGCCATTGAGTAATAAAACAGGTGGGTTTTGGCCTTGGTCTGACCTTTACACCTGTCCCTAGGTAAGGTAATTTGTTCATTCAATTGTTGCGTTGCATAAAAAAGTATCTCAGAAATGTATGGCTTTGTCTAACACTTTGTTGTGGGATCAGATAGTACGATTCCCTAGAAATTGTCTTCGCTGAAACCATGGCCTGGCTTTGATCTGTCATAGGTCAGTGACCTTACAAGGAAAAACTGAAGTTTTGATATCAAACGACCCGCTATTCAATTCTATAGCTTTACAAAATTGGGCGTGGCTCACCGCGTCGTTCGGAAACCATTCCGAAAACACCTCCGGAGTGGTCAATTTGATCCCCCACCCGAGCGCGTGTTAAGGCGGCACAGATGCCTGCCATAGGCATCATTATTGCGCTATCTGTCTGACAGATGTAACATTGTTAGGCATGCTATGAAAAATTAGAAGGACATTGGGCGTTTGAAGAAGAGTACGACCAAACCAAACATAAACAATGTGGTACGTCAGTTCTATGTTTCCTGCTTGATTGAATCACCAGTATTGTTCAATGGACTTTCGTCTGATAGGACATCATTAACTACACTAACTCCTCATGTGCCATCTATGTGGTACTCAATTGTTTCAAATTATTATTTTATGGAGAACAGGTCATCAGGAGGGTGTGGACACGTTCGAGATGTGACAGCAACCGCTGCGGCTAGTAATGGCGGTCAGGAAGCCGTGGGTTTGTGGGAGGCATCCCTGAACAGTTTTGATTCAGGGGCAGGAGGTTACCAGACGCGTTTGTCGGGCAGGAGTAAAGCAGTGAAGCACCATGCATCTGAAGTGCCACACAACGCTTGCAATGGATTTATCTAGAAGTCACGATTGAGAGCCCAGTGCCAACGAGTAGGCTGTGGCAAACGGCGAGAGTTTGTCAGTCCAACACAAGCCAAATTTTAAAGCAGCAGGCTCTTGCCCTCCGCTATTGAGTTTTGTTTGTGTTGAGCCACAACATACTTCGCAGTTTTTTTTCGAAAACGCATAACCCTTTTTCCTTTAGTGTAGTCCAACGGCTTGCGGAGCCATGGCCACCATGGAACTGTTTAAGGGACTCACTTTGCCCATTTCGTCACAAAGTTTTGCTGGCGACCACCAATGTCAACCCTCCAACCCTACAACCCTCCAACGTCTTATGCTAGTCACCTTAACGTTCACAATAGCTGCTGCCTCGGGGTCAGCGCCATGTCGCGGCCGGCGTTGGGGGCGACCAACGCACCTATGCTGTGTTCTGTTTTACTTGCTATTTCTGGGCTGATACGAAATCGTTCCCTACGATGTCAAGAATCATTTGTTGGTCAATTATCTTATCTCACAAAATTCTTTGGTGACCTTTTCATTTTTTAGGATATGAAAAGCAGCCTAAAATTCTTGCATTTATAGCAAACCAGGCAACTTAAGTAGATAACACTAAATACGCGAGTAAACCCTCCTAGGTACATTCCCCTAAAATAACCAAAATAATAATAACAGCAATATCGCAAGTTTGTTTCGGCCATTACAGTGGCTCAATGCCATTAGTATACAACCTTACCAGAATGCTCCTGGCATAGGTCACTGTTTCCGAGGTTTCGTGATCTAATCCGAACGCCTTATCGCCTTATCAGGAAAATTGAATCGCATGAATCCGTCCAATGCACTTCTGCATCAAAACCTTCTAAAAATTAGAGCCGTAAAGTTGGTTTCCCCGAGGACCTGAAATTTAAGAAAGGTGTTGATTCCCATTGGCGAAAATGTACAATAAGTTGTCATAAACCAGTGGTTGACAAGTTACCCCACACAGCTTGTTGCCCGTTAGGAATGCAATGTTGCATGAAGATCAGAGCAAACCAAACGCAGCATGCTTTTAATCATATCACACTTATTTTGGCGATATTCCATACGCATCGCCACAACGCAGGAGCCAAAATCGCGTCTGGTTTCAATACCCTGAAGCCAAGAGCACATTATCTAACATTTTCATACTCCAGGTTATGCGCCACATCCGCCTACATGCCACTAGAAAGTTTCAGCGGCACCCAGTTTACAAGCGTGGGACGACGCTCATCTAGTACACCTTCTGAATAAATAGAATAACCATCTTGTATGATACTATGATAAGTATGATACTATGATAAGATAAGTACTATACTATGATAAGTATCTCATGTATGATACTTCAGGCGCCAATCTCCTCCAATGATCTCCAATGCGACCATCATTTCCTGCTAGATTACCAGCCGTGCTTGTAGTATAATCCACGTGCGACTGTGCACTGTCTGCAGTAGCAATTCTTTCATCCGGAGGAATGGAACTTTCGCGTCATTTGTGAATACTATTGCCAAAATGCTAGACAATACCATATCTCGTTTTGCTCATGCTGGAAAAATATGAAATCAATATTAAGTCGTAATCGTGCATCGCACAGCTGCGTGAGGTTACGTCTTACGCAGTAAAAAATCAATGTAAATCGGCAATGGAACGTAACTTAGCACACACTCATTTCCTTCCAACATACTAAAACAGGTACCATGAATACTTTATTGGATGGCGCAGCGTTTTAGCCAAAATACGCAGCGTCTCTCATACGCCGTGGGTGCCTTAGGCACAATCACTGTATCCACCTATATTCAAGAAACGTAGCTGCGAGAGTTCGATGCTTGTCGCCCATCATCCGACATCTGCCATGACCGCTGGCACTTTGGCATCTCATGTACATACTATTCGCTTACCAAAGGCATTGGAGATCGCACAAGCTACCCCAAGTCTTATCAAATCTTCACGGACTTCAATCTTACCAAGTGTTTCCTTCATCTTCATGATCTGACGGCTGAGCTGTGCTGGAGGCGGCGGTCTTGTGTGACCGTACTGCGGGGGCGTCGTCGGGGGACCGGGTCGCGCTGGAGGCAGGGGTCCGCTGACGCCAAGCTGCTTACAACAGTCTCGTCTCGTGACCGGGCTGGAGGTGGCGGTCTGTTACCGAGCTGCGCCGATGCCCTCAAGGGACCGGTTTGCGCTCGCCGCCCGGAAGCCTGTCGTCTGGCGTCACTGGTAGCGAAGTGCGGGAGACAGGCCACAGTGTCGGTGGCTTCCAAAGCGTCACTGGCAAATGCTTGTGACAGGTGGTGCCTAGTTTTCAGCTCAAAGCTCTTATACGTTGGGTTCACTGGCCTTCAATATGCCAGGACATGCTGGTTAAACGACGCTAGTCGTTCAGCCAGCGCTTACTGGTATATTGAAGGGCGTTAACTCGGTACAAAAACTTTGAACTCATGATGCCCAAGTACCAGGAGCTGAACGCCTTTCTTTTTTAAACCAGGCTCCTAACCTAAAGGGTATTTTTCGTGACTGAGTTTTACAGGATATGAAATCCCAACCAGGTAGCAGAAGAGACTGTTCCGTCCCAGCAGTAGGCACCGGTTGTAGAGCGCGCGGTGTGGTGATGTTAGGTGCCGCCTCTTTCAGAGGCCGTGACTGCGGGATATTTGTACATGCTACGGCTTTAATGCTTTTGAAAACTGATGCTACACTTGTGAATAAACGCTTCTCAGTTCATTGTTGATGCTGTGTTAGCCCGCACACCGCCATCGTTACTACACATTTGAGCTGCCTTCTTATTACAGTGCTCACCATCTCTACCTTAGATATTGTCATGGTCGGCTTCATAATAAGTCACGATTTGAGTGAGTAAGACAACTTGCTTATCGACTTTGTTTTGCGGTCTGGGGCACACTGAGGGCTAGGGCTCGCTTGCTGGCTCACTATTTTCCTAGGCCTCTCGCGGAGCTGCCAGTGTTCTCGCGGGGCTGCCGGTGTTCTCGTGGGGCTTACGGTGTTCTCGCGGAGCTGACGGTGTTCTCGCGGAGCTGACGGTGTTACTTCACAGCGCTCATGTTTGTTGAAGCTTGGCTATGGTCCATTTTCATCATTTGTAGGGAGAGGGACAGAATGCGCAAATATATGAACTCGACCGATATCGATTTGGAAACGTAAGGGTCAATGAGACACTACAGATAATGTCTGAGAAGTAAGTTATCGATGAGACGCAAAATGGTTGGAATAAATGTCTAGATTTCCAGTACCGATGTAACTTGGCGCAGGTGATGCGTTGACACAGGACGGCAGACCACTCGACCAGGGCGCGTGACCCACGCGTGTGTGAAGGGGCATACATTCATCCATGGCCTTTTTGGGCGTCGAAAGCTCGTGTTTGGACTATTACACTCTGCGTGGCCGACTCGGCTGACAAGTCGGCAGCTTCCGGGGTTGGGGAAGGTCCAAGAATCAAATTACTCCGCCTCCCACATCCCACTGGGTACTGTGTAGCTGGCAAACTCTTGTGGCCAACGATGCTTGTCTTTTTTCAATCGATTTTTAATTCTTTGCAAGATAGCCCCGCTCAAAACACTCTAAATTAAAGCCTGTATCGGAACAACCAGTACTCACTAAAGAAATTCGACGAAAGCGTGCAGTTCAACATCGAAATTTTTCCTCGAAGTGTGTTACTACCACTTTCTGGTTCCTCGAGTCAATCTCATGGGGTCCCAACAGTGCTAAGATTATCAGCATTATAAGCAGCCGACAGGTTTTCAGCTGTGCCAAAATGTGTTTTATTATTACCGGGTTTCTAAAGACCAGGAGCATGAGAACCAGTGGTGAGGATGGACCAAGGGGCTTATCCTCCAACTTTTGGAAAGTTCGACATTAGCGCGATGGGAGTTCATTGGAAAGAAATTAGCAAAGCCTTGATGATGGGCTCCCCAGTTTGGGGGAACTCTTATCGACCCTGATGAAAAGCCAGTCTACTTGATTCTGTAGGACCTCATGTTCTTGCAAACATAACTTGCAAAAGCCCGGTTGTTCCTTTTAGCCTGGGTTTGAGACCCTTTACGGATGTGACCTTAATGCTTTAGATTGGGAATGCAGCTGCATTGACCCAACATTTCCGAATATTAACTTCATGTCTGTGACGTCACACAGGGGAAATAGGCCCGAAAATGGCATTTGGACCCTAAACATGTGTTGGAAAATACAAGTTCTAAGCCCATGCATGTGCTCAAAAGTGGTTCAGGCATTGCTATTCTCAGCATCATATGAAATCTGACTGCATCTGTCTTCCCATCCATCCGGCTAGGACGATTTCTGGTGTCCTTCAGCACTGAATACAGCCCCCGTCGCCTTCTTACTAGTTGTGTCCTCAAATATCACCCGTCCACCGGCCTGACCGTGCGCTTAAACGTTCCACCAGTTACGGTAAACTGTAGCTGCACCGCCGAGTTCGAAACAGCAGGTGACAAGATGATAATATGATTAAATGTTAGCCTCTTTGTGAATGCGAGACATGGTGCAATGATACGGGCTGGTGTGAGAATATGTGACCAGTTACAACGGTTTTAACGACGGGTATAGCCAGGAGACATACTAACGTTGGTGGATTAAAGCCATAGGAAGGAACGGTTCAGAAGTACTTGAAAACAACAGTTGAAAAACCCGCCAGTGATGCCTTCATCATGTAAATGCCCTCGGACATTCTCGTGGTGACGTCACCGTACGATTGCCAAAAGGAGGCCGACCGCCCCGGTTTAGTTTCGTCCGCCCTGGCCATTGCATGGTTGTGGTCTATTTGCACGGGCATTTGTTTCCACTCACGTCAGACGTGTTATTAAAGCAGGTAATGTCATGACAGAAAGTGTGGCATGAAGTGCATACTCGTTTGGTGCTCAGAGTCGGGTCCTAGGAGGCTTGCTTGCCGTAATGTAAGCCGTATCCAAGGTTTGGACGTCTTCTCAGATTGACCGAAATATCTGCAATATTTAAGTATTCACGAAAGCTGACAGGGAAGCTAGTAGAAATAAATTGCGTTTTAGAAATTCGAACATGCAGCCCAAATTTTTGGGTTCCTCTTCTTAAAAGGAGTGTCTGCCGTGACCAGACGGGAGGTGGGAGCAGAAAGCACATCCCGTGTCCAGCAGCGAAAACTGTCGAAAAATATGACGCGTTCCGCAAAAGTATGATGTGGACAGGTATGCGGTTTCGGTCTTGAAACGTTGCATCCGTGCGTCCGACGCGTGTAAAAGCACCGTGCTCATTAGGGGCTAAAAACACGCTTAAAAAGCAACGCAAACAACACCCATTAGGGTCTCAGGCAGGGGGGGGAGTGTCGCTTTGCTGGAGATTATCCTTATCACATGGTCTTCGCCTGATGCCTTCGCGACCTAAACTAATCCAACAGAGCAGCACGCGAGCTGTTGAAAGCTCTTTCACTTTTCTACTGAAATACAATGGTGTCTATTTGCATTCTGCTGTCAGGGTCCTGGACTTCAATGTTGCAGCTTACAGTTCATGCAGCCTGCTTTCAGCTCCTTGTCAAGTCAAAGTCACCTTGACCTTGACCATCTCCAATCCTATACATGATTATGTTGTTACCAATTGTTGACGCCATGATATAGTTGAACTAAAAAATGTGGTCCGGCGCCAAATTCAGGCCGAGATTCTGGCACATCGCTCCCGAGTCACGCAAAAATTGCAACTTTGTAAGGCAACACTGTATTGCATTGGGGCGCTGTGGCCTATATCCAAGGGCAAAAAAAGATTGAAGAAGGTTGCATAGTTTGGCCAATTGGCGTAACCCTCAAGCCCCGTAATTGGATCCGTTAGTGTAGTCGGATGTTCACCGTCCCATAGACAAACATTCAAGCTTGCTAACTGGAAATTTGGGGCATGAAAGTGACCTTGACCACGTCTCTAGCACGTTAAACAGCCGGTAAGGTTATCCGTTATGTCCAACCTTGACCTATGTTTGTTGTATAGAGCAATGCACCTACCAGCACAAGAACATCCATCCCCTCGTAATAGAGTTCGCATTTTGTCGACGTCAAATGGACATGGTGCCCCACCGGGCAGGTAAATGATGCAACACACTAAACCATAGGACGTGCAGTGGTTTGAGAGGCTAAGCTGAAAGGCCTCGGAGCGCGGGATGACCTAGGCCATTCATAACCAGCCCCCACTCACGTCCCCACTACCAAAAATGTGTGCCGCCGCCCGTAACCGCCAGAGAACAGCGCACTCGGCGCCCTGAGGAGGCCTCTAGTCGGGCGTCTTTACTTTCCGATCAGGAGGGGTACGTACCTTCAGTATACCCGCTGCGCCCACACACTCCTCTGGGTCCGTCTCCGCATAAATGGTATGCTGTTTAAATTAAGTGTTTTGTATCAACGCTTAAACAATTAGCGTATCAATAACCTTTAAGCAAAATGAGTGGGTTAAATACGTTAAAAAATGTGGGGAGGGGTATTGTAGGCCATCGGGCCCTCGGCTCGCTCCCCCCCCCCCCCCATCATTGAAAAATCAACACCCCCCGGTAAAATGATCAGCACTCGCGCAGAAGGCAAACGTGGCCAAAGTCCGCTAAAGGAAGCGGTATTCTATGGAAAACCCATAAATTGCCGAAACACCGGAATATTGCAGTAATAAAAACCATAGAATCACGGTGGCGTTGGCTCAGAAAAACAAACGTGACGCCGTCACCGCTATGCTACGCTCGTCTGGGTCAAGAAAGGAGACTATTTTGTTGCAATGCTCGCTGCATTCCGTGAGCAGCATGATTAAACAACTTTTTAGTCCACCAGCCCCATCCAGTGCGGTTCGAAATGTCTGCAAACTCGTGGAAGGTCATCTCATTTAGTCGACTATGGTACACACGTATCACACGGCTCGTGATATAACCGTCACACTGAGCCCTGGTGTTTCTCAATGCAGAAAGACGCAGAAACACAGCGCAATCAAGACAACATTCGACGTACGAGTAGGGATGGGATTATGGTGCCAATTGGGACCGACAGGGTAGTCCGCGCTCTCGCGTTTGCATTCTCAAGACACACGCATGACAGAAAATGACAATAAAAATATCTTCTGATCGCAACCTTTCATTCTAGAAATTTGGGGCATGAAAGTCACCTTGACGACGTCTCCAGCACCTCAAACAGCTGGGAAAGTTATGCGTTACGTCCAACCTCAAAAGTGATAAAAACTCACACACGCTGGGATGTTTGCATCCGCCATCTGCTTTAGCAGTCACATGATACTGATTACATGATACTGATCACATGCTACTGATCACACCGCTCGCTATCATCCAACGCTTGAGACCGCACACAGACGCCCGCCATTCACAAGCGGACGCCGTGTACAGGAGACCCCCTGGCCAGGCGTGGGCACCGCCGGCCGCGCGCTCGCCGCGCACCAATGCCGCCCGGACTGATCGGCCGGGACGTCTGGTGCCACTCACTGACTTATGTGCAGCGCTATCACTGAGACGAGCCGCGCCACACCTGCGCCTCGTGTCAAAGTGACGCTGCTGCAGTCTATCACAGGCGCCCCGTGACAATGACGCCGGCGCTGACTCATCCCGCACGCTGCTGACCTCCGCAGGGACACGCCAGCTGATTGTGGAGCTGGCAGTTGCAGGCAGAGCGTTGCAGACGCCCACCTCACGGCTGTCTCTGCTGTCCATTCTGCGTCTCTTGCTCTCTCTGGGCTTTACAATCGCATGCCCGTTCAGAAGATGCCCGTTTAGATGACGTCCGATCAGAAGAGTTCATTCAGAAGACGTCCGCTCAGAGGATGTCCGTGCAAAGGACGTCCGCCCAGAAGACGTCCAATCAGAAGACGTCCGTTCCGAGGGCGTCCGCTCAAAGGACGTCCGCTCAGAGGACGTCCGCTCAGAGGACGTCCGCTCAGAGGACGTCCGCTCAGAGGACGTCCGCCCAGAGGACGTCCGCCCAGAGGACGTCCGCTCAGAGGACGTCCGTTCGGAAGACGTCCATTCAGAAGTCAACGTAAGCGGGGCTATCCGTGACCCGAAGCTGGCACAGGGACCCCACCGTTGCGGTAACGTATGGCAGGTGCCAACATCGCGCTCCACTCATCTCGATCTCTGACTCCAGCTCAGAGTAACTGGGCATGGGAGTCCCGGGTACCCTGGTGAACTCGCGCTGAACCCCAGATAACCCCCTCTCCCCATGAGTCATGCACTGCCCTTGCCTTATGTTCTGATGACGCATGCATTGACCTTTGACCAGCCCTAATGGGCGGAAACCTGCTTCTGGTTACCTCACACCTGACCCAAACTGGCCACCGATCTCTCGAGACTGCCCCCAGACTGGCCCCTGATGACTTCAGACCTAATCTCGACCCTGAAGCAGAGCAGGCTCCGCTTCCTTCAGAAGGGACCACAAGACCAGCGCCAGCGACCTCCGCGTGCGGGCTCCGTGCGTCTCGAACACCACCTCATGGCCGATGACGTTCTCCTTCACCTCGAAGCGGTTCGGCTGGGTGCGCACGATGCTGTACGTGTAGGCCGGGCCTTCGAAGTTGAAGAGGCTGGCACTGCTAGCGGCCCCCTGTCCAAGACCGCGGGACGGTTATCGTCTGACGGTAACACATCGGCCGGTGCGGGGCGGAGGTCAGCTGGTCCCCAGAGTGACGCAGAGAAGACGAAATATAGCCCTCTGCATGGACCGGTCTTGGCCTTGGGACAGGACGGCCGCGATAGAGATCGGCAGTCAACGATACATAGTCAAGTGGGTGGTTGCAACACGGCTAGCACATTTTGGTGCGTCTGCTCGGAATAGTCAACTTAGATGCACTTTGTTTCCTGAGAAGAAGCGTCTAGAAATCCCACAACACCCAGCAGTGCTTCGCTCAACTAACACAGCAAATGTCGGATACGCGACGGCATGAACGATTTGAACAATTATCAGTTATCGAACTGAATTTAGCCAAAGAACGCCCCAAGGGATCCAATAGCGGTGTACCACAGTCACATGAGCATGCCCTCCACCACTGCTAACTGTTCAAATGTTAACTGCCTTAAATAGGGCGACGCCGACAGTCTGGATCAAAACAATGCCGGTTCAGCTGATGTTTGGTCCTCTTTCCCGGAGATGCCCGACAATAACCGTGGCCCAAATGTAAACAAAACTTCAGCTGACACGGTCAACTGTCATAGCTGCCGAAACTCTAAACTAATTTCTGATAAAGATCATGTCACGCCTCGTTTTCTATTTATAAATTGGTACATTTTTAACTTTCTCAGCTTAATGCTATTTGATGTAAGCTACATTTTTGCAAAATGACCACCCGGTAAACGTAAGCTGGCCAAAAAATGAATGCAACCAAAACATCACCTGACAAGGTCAGGCGACGTCTTGTACAAATCGCAACACTGTACTCTGTGTTGGCACAATTCGCCAATCTTACTTTTCTCTGCCAAATTTGATGTTATGTCAGCTAATCAGTCCTCAAATGTCATTTGGAAAGCGGCTTCAGCTCGGCTTTACGTAGTGTTTCAATTGCCTTAGCCTCAAGTCGACACGGCGGCACTTGTCATTACCGAAAAAATCACATGTCAGTAGTTGGAACACATAAGCTGATCATCCTAGGCAGTCCTTTCATCACAATAACGAGATGTAGGCGGCGGGCATTATGTTCGCATGTTAAACACAGCTATCGTTGTTCTTACCTGAGACTGGGCGGAGTCTTGTTGCAGTTCGCCCTCCCCTTGCGCTGTGCCCAGCTGGTCTCCCGACGAGCCCGTCTCCTCCAAGGAGCTTGTCTCTGCCGGTGTCCCAGCCGTTCCTCCCAGCCCGCCCGCGGTTCCATCGCCTGCAGAACCTCCTCCACCGCCGATTCCGTCACTACCCCCGGTGCCTCCACTACCTCCTGTGCCTCCACTGCCTGCGGTGCCTCCACTGCTCCCGGTGCCTCCACTACCCCCGGCGCCTCCACTACCCCCGGCGCCTCCACTGCCTGCGGTGCCTTCACTGCCTGCGGTGCCTTCACTGTCCGCGTCGCCTCCACCGCTTCCGTCACCATTTCCAGCACCTCCTCCATTGTCTTCAACACCCTCTCCTCCTCCAGCGGCGCCCTCGGCTCCACCGCCGACTCCCGCAAGCGACGCGTCGGACTCCGCCTGGCGGCCGGCGTAGGAGCTGGGGTCGGGCGGTGGCGGCGCGAAGGCGGGCGTCACCTGCATGCCGGTGATGACGAAGCCGCTGTCGCCCTCCACGCGGTAGCTGATCTTGCGCAGGTCGCCCCTGGGGTCGACCAGCTGGAAGCTGCCAACGACCACGGCGGTCTCGTCGCGCTCTTCATAGTGCGACTTCTGGTCTCCGGTCTCTGGCACGTCCACGCTGTACTCGTACCGGTACGGCTGCGGAGGTGCACGAATGACGTCAAACCCGGGCCGCGACGTCACGCGAGAAGGGCAAGGTTGGATGAGATGGGATGAGCTCGCCGTGGATAACAGCTGGAGATGTTGGAAATGCTCTAAATTTTTAGTGTTGCGTTTTCACTCCACTGTATACCGCGAGATGGCGATCGTGCACAGTTCAGCACACTAACGCCGGGAATGCCAGCAAGAAAAAATAGTTAAATTGGATAGAAAATATTGTGTCATTTTGAGAAATTTAGCCATTACCAGGCAGTCTGCCTCGTTCGGCGCCGAATAATCGGTCAGAGCGCGCGCTTGCGTCAGTCATCACGGCACTCACCGTAAAGACGACACCATCATCCAGCGGCGCGGCCACAGCCGCCGCCAGCGCCGTCATCCAAAGTAGTAGCTGTCGAAAACATCGCGAGTCACTCAGAGGCACACCGCCAGCAGGTCGGAAAGAGGAACAGGGCACACCACCGGTGGGTCGGAAAGAGGAACGCGGCACATCGCCGGGAGGTCGGAGAGACGAGCGCGGCACACCACCCGTAGGTTGGAGAAACAAACGCGGCACACCGCCAGCAGGGCGGAGAGAAAAACGCGGCACACCACCGGTAGGTCGGAGGGAGAAACGCGGCACACCACTGGTAGGTCGAAGAGAAGAACGCGGCACACCAGCGGTAGGTCGGAGGGAGAAACGCGGCACACCACTGGCAGGTCGGAGAGAAGAACGCGGCACACCAGCGATGGGTCGGAGGGAGAAACGCGGCACACCACTGGCAGGTCGGAGAGAAGAACGCGGCACACCACCAGCGGGCCGGAGGGAGGACGCGGCACACAAGTTGTGGAATGGATGCGTTGATGGTCTGTAGTGCACGCGCTGATGTAACATAGCGCAATGTTCTGCTTTGCAAATAGATAAAGTAAGGTAACTGGGATTTGGTTTGAGAACCACAGGCCTGCAGTGTCCACATGTCTGGAAGGAGTGCTGGCATTACGAAACGCTACTGAAAAGGAACCAAGGAAAGATAAATACAACGACTCGTCCGACGGCATGCAGGAGACGAGCATATGAAGACCTGTGCTGGTTCCAAATCCATCACGAGTTAGCACTCGTGTTTCACATTCTTCGTTGCTTCTCGAGCGCAGATTACCAGCCAGGGCCGTAGGAAAATTTCAGAAATCGGGCGGACATGAAATTCAATTTTGTATCCAGTTCTCATCATGTGCCACCATGCGGTTAATGTCAGTAAACATGGTAAAAAGTGGGGCCACGGCTTCCTACCCCAGTTACTCCGTTAGCAGCCTTCCAACGCGCTGTCACCGTAACTTTTGCTGGTGCCCAACTCGCCTCTGGTGTTCGTGGTTGATGCCGATGCGCCACGTGCTCTGCAATGAATGCAGCTGCCTGCGCATGTTTCTCCCTTACCTGCAGCATGGCGCGGTACTGGTCCCGTTGCAGCTGCAGCCTCCCGCTCATGGTTTTTATACAGCCGCCAGCGCCGCGTCCCGCCAGCCAATCAGCGTCGAGCGCGGCGGATCCGCCGCAGCCGGCGGCGAGTTCGCCGCCGGCCAGCCGGCGTCAGGTGCTCCCGCTATTTACGAGTGGGGCTCGCTGCGGCCGCCGTTATCGATGAACGGGGCAGCGCGGTGGATTTACGGAGCTTCCGAGCGTGCGCCCGCCGGCGGCAGAAGGCTTTCCAATTGGCAAGGCCACACTGGCGCCGCAAATAAACGTCATCGCGCGGTCGGCATCTCAGGCGGCGACCGTATACAGCGGCTCCACGGCGGGCGCCGCGCCGGGCATGCGGCTCATGACGTAGGACAATGGTGAAGTACATTATGATGCATTTATGAAAAGACTACCTCACTGATAAGCAGACGGCTAAGTGCTCTTATAGTTTAAGGGTGCACTTACTGGAAATCTGTCCGGTTTATCTGGTCCGGAGCAAACAGTCCCTGGCGCTGCCCCCCTCCCTCCCCCCTCCCCCCTCTCCCGCGTGCAATCGCTTTGCTACGCGTTCACGATGTTGATACGTGTGTGTGCTGCCTGATACTTATGATGCTGTGTTTTAGCCAGAGCGTGCTATTATTCTGCCGCTCGTTCGGGTGAAATCTGGTCCGAGAATCAACTTAACTTGTCTGCCGCAGTAATTGTGGCACCGCTACGGTAATGGTTTAAATAAGTTAGCAGCCAGTCACACGCTCCGTGCGGCGGGGCGCGAGAGGCGGCAAAGGCATGGAAGTTAAGGGTTGTTGTAAAGATGACACCAAAATCTAAGCTCGTGAAGCCAGACACCTTCGGAAGCCATAGCAACAGCTTTCACCAACGCGTTCAAGAGTCCGCCGGTTCTGACAAGGCGACGGGCGGAGAGTTATTGGCAGAAGTGTACATTTCCGCTCAGTTGGGGGTGCGGAAATCCAGTTCCCCAACTCTGAGATCAAAGCAGGCCAACCACGGAGGAAAAAGTCGTTTAGGTGTATTTTGAGGGCAGGTGTTGCCATTTTCCCCTGCTCAGCTGGCAAGCCTATTTTGCGAACCTGCACCTCTGCTCGCTGATGTGGCATTACGGGCCATTTAACAACTGGCTTGCTTGACAAGTGGCTACCTATGAGCAGGATGGTGCCGGCGGACCGGATCAAAACAATGCCGGCGCAGCCAATGTTTGGTGTCCATTCCGGAGACGCCCAAAAAGCGGACTTGTTAGACATGTAGGGAAGACGTCAGCTGGCGAGGTCAACTGATATAGCTGCCATATATATATATATATATATATATATATATATATATATATATATATATATATCGCTGGAGCTAAAACGTCCAACAGAGAAATACCGATTTATGTTGGCCATTCATACCCAGCTTGGTTATTCTAAGAAAATCCAACAGCTGAGAGCCAATGTCAAAATAGCATAAATGGCACGGCCGGCTGACATAGCCGCCACAGTTTTCCACAATTCTCAACTTCTGATCTCATGCACATCATCATACTACACTCTATGTGGGAATTCTGTGCATTAGGACTTTCTCAAATTCATGCAATTTTCCGCAGGTTAGTCATAACTAAGTTGGTTATCCGAAAGTGTTAGCTAAACAGGCTCATCCATTAGCGTATGTGTAGCAGCATCGGCTCGGCGTCCCGTAGGGTATCTTCCATAGACATCAAATGGCGATGGGGTCGTCAGCGATACTATATGTGTGTGGCATTTATGATCTTGGCTTCTAGTCTGGTCAGGCTTGACAGTTATGATCGACATGATAGATGAATTTGCAATGATTTACAGTTGTCGCAATTATGGCCAGAATGCTATGAAAAACGCGGTAACTTGTACTGGATATTGGTTATATAAGCTGGGGGTCGGCGAGCGACGGGCTCACTGTCGGCGTATCTTCGGCGTCGGCGTATCTTCATGGCCCGATCAGCCTTGGCTTAGGCCGGAGCACTTTGCTGTATTTTTTGTTTTATTATTATCTTTATTTTATTTTTTATTTGAGATCGGTTTTAAAAAGGTTACACGGGGCGGTTTCTAGGCGGATACTAGCGATCCCGTACTGGCCGGAAGGTTTAAATATTCACTACCGGGTTGAATTCATGACAGTCAACGACACCAGGCAGTTGCTCTTGGTGTTCCCTTTCTCTGTAACCAAATTGCAGAGATTCGTACGACACCGTCTGATGCGGTGATAGGTTAATGCAGAAGTTGACCAAGTGACCGGCTTCGGCCAAATCCAGCCGCTAAGGGCTACACATCGCACGTGCGGCGCGACCAAATGCTGTCACTCCTCCGCCATTATGGTCGCGCTACAGCTGCCACATCTCCGTTATTTTGGCCGCTCTACAGCTGCAACCCACCCGCCATTGTGGCCGCTCTACAGCTGTACCCCTCCGCTATTGTGGCCACCCTAAAACTATTACCCCTCTGCCATTATGGCCACCCCACAACTGCCACCCCTCCGCCACTGTGGCCACCCTACATCTACTAGGAAGGTGAAATCTAGCATACGCGATTGGGGATGCATGCCAGTCGATGAACACCCGTATTTCGACCCGATAGCTTTAATTTGTGGTGAACAGTGCGCTCGTTCTGAGTAAGCCCTAGAAGCTGATTAACGCTCTAAGCACTGCGAGTATCTCATTTGGCAAGAAGATTGCTTACACATACAAGATTGAAGTGATCCGTGCCAAGATATGAGCTGTGTGCGCGTGCAGAGGATTTGGGGATTTGCGAGTCACGGAACTTATGACCCAGAGACTCAAAACTTGGTGGATGAAGAGATCCTCACACACCCTAACCAACCATTCCCCATTTCGGTTTCCAGGAGTCAAAGGTGCGTTTGCAGTGCAGGTGGGCTTCTTTTTACTCAAATGTTGATCGCGTTGATTCGCGGCTAGTTGGTGAATCGTTTGAGAAGTTGCAACGTCATATTTCGGTAATAATTGTTTTAAAGGCACTTTCATACAGTGAAAACCTGTTGGACTGGCACTGGCGCATGAAATGAGCATCATCGGCCTTCAATTGCACCAAGGCCCGCCTCCGCGCGTGCTCCAAACCGCTCAGTCGTACAAGCTGATTGGCTAGGTATCGGCACGAACAAAGTATGGTTGCTTCGATAGCTGAATTTCTCTGATCGAAATCAGATCACCATCATATGATTGTAAGCATTCTTCTTATTTTGACCCTCGCAAATTGGGTGCAGTGATTGCCTTTCCTGTCCCCTTTCGCTACACGAGACTTCAAGGAGAACTCTTGTGCCGACTTTGCATAATCCCATTGGCATGCATTGGTTTGCTGCTCCCTGGTCCTTTGTATACAGGTGTGACACCCAATAACGCTTAGGGATGGCGGAGTTAATGCCAATTAATTCCACTGAGACACACTATCTTTACGAGACGAGATGACACCTGATACATTAAGTGATTGTTACAGCTGTTCGATGGGTCGTATTTTTGTTGACGACGCCTTGTGTAGATTATTTGTTTTCTTAACCATCACATGTGCATGTCGTGCTCTTGACATTGCTGTTTCCCTAAATGAAACTTTTTGAATGATTTCAGAACGCAAAAAAACGTCAAATACTGCAAGCTCTTGCACCATGTGTTTTATCGAAACTAATAATTCATCTGCCCTTAAAATGGGTTAATGGCGCTTCGGGGCGAGTTGTAATATGACATGAGTTTTTTTATAAATCGGCATGCTATTCGACTCAACGCAACCAATCCTACCACACCAGCAGACACCCTCATAATGCATGTTGACGAAGAAAACGTCTCGGGTCAGGTCAGGTCACTAATCTATGATGTCTTTACGAACCGTCTACAAGGCAGTCAATGCGCCTTTAGGATCGTTCTAAGTGCGCTGTCCACCTTACTGTTGTCAGTTTGGGCTGACGTTTGACAGTTATGGTTTTGACGTTACATCCGTGTGGATCAAATCACTTGAAATCTGGATAAAATTAATTGTTTACAGATTCTTGCAGAATGGAGTGAAAGACAGCTCATCAACACTATTTTGAAGCTGGAAACATGCGCCATCTTGCGATTTCAGTGAACAGCAATCAGAATGCTGTGACGGTCAATTTAGCGTATAAACGCAGGGAGGTGCTGCATCATTTAACACGCAACACCTCTACGTCTGCGAATATTATGACCTGGCTCATGCTGATGATGAGCTGTTGATCCAATGTGGCCATCCAGCCTCCTCTGTGCGCTTGGTGCTTCATGATGAACCACATATACATTATATGAGTATTTGTGGTGCGTTGGGGGATTCCTAACCGTTGTGTTATAAGGTATGGCCAGTTCTTCGAGGAGGGCAGGTGCTGCAACCGCATCGTGGGTTATTGCAGAGGCTGCCTAGGGCACTCAATCCTTCTCTGAATATGCCACATCCAAAAAAGGCGCCAATCTCACTTTGGCGTACTTCTTTCGGCCGAAATCTCTGTTGGCGGTTGCCAAGCTCTTGCAGAAAGCTTATCACAAGAGTGTATAAGGCCTGATGGCTGTCCACGCCAGCATCTTCCTCAACAGTTTTCTCTGCGGCTAGCGCTTTAGGTAGCTCTGAGCGCCAGCACCAGAGCCAGCATCAAACTCATACCGCGTGACATACCACTTCCCAGCTAGTTAAAGTACACCTCGTCGTTCATGAGGACATTCGTCCTATTTGTAGCAGGCAAAGCAACTATGAAAAACGTTGAATCCTAATTTTCCGAACATTTTTGGTTCGCATTTAGCTGTGGGTCTGTCTGTCTCGTTTAATACTTTGTGGCCTTTCGCGTCCTCTTCTGCATGTTTCCACTATTTCCGGATCTTCCCCCACTGCTCTTGTTCCATGTCTAGTGCTTTAAGTACATTCTGCATTATGGTAGATATATATATATATATATATATAATATCTATATATCTATAATTATACATATATGTTATACAGTATATGTATATACACCATAATATGTAATACATATATATATATATATATATATATATATATATATATATATATGTTGTGCTTCTTCCAACCCCAAAGTATTAAACTTATTTTTGCAGATGACTTCGGTCCTTAGTGTTAGCGAAAATTCAACGCTATACCTCGCAATCTTGTTGTTTGGTCAGCGTTACCATCCTGAATACTAACATCTACAAAGTTCCCAAAATGTCACTTTGTTACACCCCTTGTGTAATACCTTCTGTACACTCCAGACAGATAGGAAAATCGGCATTCTATCATAATCTGACTCCAGAAAGCCTCAACATTTTTCCACATTTAGAGCAGACACCGGAGGAGTGTTTTTTTTTTTGTAAATGATTGGTGGCACCGAGATAAGCGCCAAAGATCTATCCCCTCCCACTTTTCTCAACGTATTCAGACTAATTTATTTTTGACAACAGGCAAGTAATATGTTAAATTATATCTCGTTAAAGTAGTCTTTAATTTAAGCAGCATACCTGTCACGCAGGGGGGAGGGGCAGATCTAGTTCTAGATGGGCCTGAAGATGCCTGCCTGCTCTGATCGGAAAGTAAAGATGCTCCCCGAAAGGACACCTTAGGGCGCCGAAGGCACTCTTCTCGGGCGGCCATGGGCGGCTGCACGTATTTTTTATGGTGGGGACAGGGACGGAGTTAGTCATGGGTGACTTAGGCTGTAAAACAGCGTTGGCTCTGAGTCTGTTCTAACCGTGGTAAAGAAAATGCATGTGTCATCAAACTGACCGTCAAATGCAAGCTTTTTATTACATTGTTGTTGCACGCCCGAGGTGCTCGTAAGTTTTCGTTGAATGGATGCATGTCATGTCATGCAAGCCATTTTAGTCGCATGTGGGCTAGTTGTTCACCAGCGGACAGTGATGCATGACCAGCGTACAAAATGAGTTTTACTTATGCACATAAGATTGCGCGTTATTAAATGGTATCATTATTTGCTGCACATTGTGAAGCACATCTCCCTTACATTCTGAAAGTTTGGGCTTGATCCTGAATTGTTGACTTCCCCACAATGGCAAAAGAACGCAACTAAGAAAGATAAAACACAATAGGCACAGGATTCCAGATGAAGTACAAACATTACCCTAAGATTGTTCCGAAAAGCGAAAGGGAAGTCTAAACCATCGTCGCTGCTTTAGTTAATGGTGCAATTCATTTATCCGAATTTAACTAGGCATCGGTGCTTTTTAGGTCACAAGTGAGCTAGACAAGACAAAGAAGTGCGAGAAGGGGCAGTTTACAGACATCGCTCTTCCCCGAACTCGTTGGCTGCAATGCGTAAAATGCCCGCAAAAAGAGCGTATTTTGTTGCGTAGACACACCAATCGTGGTGGCGGAAGCCCAGCTTCTGCGGAGCGCTGAAGTTACACCGAACACATTCCTGATGTGGCGAGACGCGTGGCGGTAGGCTCGCCTTCCAGAATGAGTGTTCGTGCATGGCTCGTCAATGAGGGCCATTTGGCCGTTGATGGCGGCAGCCTGGTAAC
>NW_023596225.1:45279285-45289221 GCF_011947565.3 Pollicipes pollicipes | reverse complement strand
CCCGGCCCGCCCAGAGGCGCCGCGGACGTCCGCTTCGGCCCGCCAGAGGCGCCGCGTTCTGTCCGACTCCGGCCCGCCCAGATGCGCCGCGCTCTGTCCGTCACTCCGGCCCCCCAGAGGCGCCGCGTTCTGTCCGACTCGGCCCGCCCAGAGGCGCCGCGTTCTGTCCGACTCCGGCCCGTCCAGAGGCGCCGCGGACTGTCCGACTCCGGCCCGCCCAGAGGCTTCATGCACTGTCCGACTCCGGCCCGCCCAGAGGCGCCGCGGGCTGTCCGAGCCCGGCCCGTCCAGAGGCGCCGCGGACTGTCCGACTCCGGCCCGCCCAGAGGTTCCATGCACTGTCCGACTCCGGCCCGTCCAGAGGCGCCGCGGGCTGTCCGTGCCCGGCCCTCCCAGAGGCGCCGCGGACTGCCCGACGTCGGTCCGCCCAGAGGCGCCGTGTGGCCTGGTAGGGCCTCCAGTCATTCTAATCGCGGACTCCTCTTGAGTTAGTGGATAATTTTTAAACGCTCCCCGATTCATTTAATGGGCATCATTTGCATCTGATGGGTCATGCTTTGCTTCATCCTAGGCTTCTTTTTGACCAATAAGACCTGCTATTGGCAATCCGGCCCTTCCTACGGGACAGATCTTGTCTCCTGCGTCCCGCGAGAGCTCCCCTTTTCATTCGATGGCACGCTCTGTCCCGTTTTTCTGGGGCCGTATCGTTTGGTTCAAAGATGGCCATGCTAAGAACGATGCAGTGTTGCCAAGTGAACAAAGTTGGCAAAGTTGCATCCACTTCGTTAATTTTGTCTGCTTTGCTTGCTTACTTAAGCCGAACATTTTAATTCATTGTTCCGGGGAGCACGTTTAACTTTTACAATAAGGAAGACAGAGGAGAAAAATGTTTTGTGTTATCAAAGTCTGGTCATCTCAAACTTCCAGGTCTGCACTACTCATGCCTTTGTAAAGGTGGCGCGTTTAAGAACAAGATGCAGGACATATTTGACCTCATTTCACTCCTCCGCACTTACAGCCAGCATTGTTTCTACATGCAATTTGGAGAAATTAAAATTCTGGCGATTTCGGTGAATGTCTGAAAATCACCTGGCATGGAAGTGTCACTAAACTGATAACTCACGAATCACACTCTTTAGCCCGTCAGTTCATGGTACTTCATCCACAAGATCGCAAGGCGCTCGATTAGCCCTCCAGCAGCGTGCATTTCAACGAGTTGGGATTTCCACCATCTTCTATATTTATTGCTAAAACGTTTACGTGAATGGCAGCAATGACTTTGTTGCATGATGTCACCAAATCCTTAGATGGCTTCCGCGCCGCAGTGTATCAGTCTAAAACGCAAATAAAGTTTTTTTTAAGGCGTTGACACAATGGTTATAAATATAACGGCCAAATTGGAACATCAACGGTCACTAACCGGGACTATTATTCGCCACATTTGTGACAGGGCGACCGCGAAGAAAAAACAGCGAACCGGTCAGCACTGTACGAGCATCGCGTGCAACCACCGAACAGGCTAATCTTGCGTGCGCACCGCGGACGCAGCGCATAAGCAGAGCCGTAGTCACGTTTACCAGCACTAACAAAAGGCTGGTCCTTAGTTCGGTTTCCCTAAAGACTGTTGCAGCGGCGCCACGATGGTATCATGCGACGCAAATTCAACCTCAAGTGGCTTTTTTTGGTATGCTGGTGCGCTAGGAAAAATTCGGCTTCACTGCCCATTCTCACAACACAAGTCCTCAAAAGAAATTACATAAACCACTACAATGTCCATGTACATGCCAAAACGCATACGTTCTAACCTTGACACACAGCAAGTAGAAAAGTTCTTCACTCCTGTTCTCCCAAAGAAATGCTGTTCATTACAGCCATGCCGGCAATTGTTCGAAGCTAATTTTTATGCGCACGTGTTAGATCGGCGCGCGCTAGATCGGCGCTATAAAGCAAAACAATTACCCCGATGGACTTCGCACGCGTCACTCTCTGTCCAAGCCGATATGAAACTCGAAGGGCTTCGCAGGCCTGATATCAAGTCTGATAGAATCGGCCCACCAGCTCTTGCCGAAGAAGCGAGTCCCTCTCTAAGTGACAAATTTACCAAAACTGTAGGAACAACAATGCACACCATTCCACTGTTTGTTGCGTTACAGCTGCCCAACAACCTTGCCTTGGGCCCGAAATCTACCGTATCTCCAGGAACCATCAGAAACGTGGACCAAGCGTCCTGAAACCAAGCGTCTCCAGCTCTGGCCAACCGCAATGGAGGTCACGGCGCAGATCTGGGCAACAGCGCCCACAGCACCCGGCCGAGCCCCACAAATCTAAGTCTCCGCATGCTTGCAAAACGAGCCGGCCAGACTTCCGTGATAGCGGCCGCTCGAAGCGTGCAGCCGAGCCGTCAGGGGGCCCGCTGAGCCGTCAGGGGCCCGCTCCGTCACCCGGAGACGAGCCCCGGACATTTTGTGTGACAGCCGCCGTCATTTGTCCGGGCTGCAGGCGCGTCGCGTCCTCCTCCGGGGTCGTCACGGTCGACAGCCGTCACACAGCGGTCGTTAGGGGCGGCCGAACGCTCCGCAGGGCTCGCCGGGCGTCGCAGCGTCCATTCTGCGCCACAGAGCCCGCTGTGTGCCGGTCCAATGGCCGTCCGCGCCCGCGGCGCCGGGGCCGGGCACGACGTCCAGTTCCGCCGTGCCCACCGGCCAGCGACGCGACGCGCGGCCGGCGGCGATATTATTCCGGCGGCGCAGACGCGACTCGGGGTGGCGCGGGCAAATAAACAGGACAGCGGCGGCCTTGGCCGGAGGCGCGTCGCCGCCACGCGAGCCGCGGCCACCCGCGCGCCGGCACATGGCGCCGCCACGTGCCGACGCGTCGGCGTCGACGCGCGGCCGCCACCCGCGTGCTCGCGACCGCCGCGGTTCGTCGCCTGCGAGTCGCTGACGGCCGGCTGACAGACGCTAATTACTGCGCCGCGGAAGAATGCCGCCGGCGCCGACGGCGGCTCCGACAGGCGTCGTTGGCAGCAGCGGCGGACGACCGCCGCCCCGGGCTCGGGTCGGCAGGCGGTGGATGGTGTGGGTGTGAGTGGCAGCGGCGGCGGCGGCTTTGAGCGAGGGGTGCGCTCGGTGCCGGCAGAGGGGGGGGGAGGCACTCGCAGCCTGGCGGTCACCGGTCAGCGGCCTTCTGCTGCTGATGATCAGAGCTGTGCTGGTCAACGAGGCCAGGCCCAGTCAGGCGCACCAGGCTGCATTTCAGCAGCGCAACATTAGCCAACACTGGGACCGCAATTCGCCCTTTTTCCGATCTCTCAATGCGTCCCTCGGCCGCGGTTACCGGCGGGCCTCCTCGGTCGATTTCACACGCGGTCGGCGCAGGGGAGGTCGACCGCGGAGGACCACCGCCACTGCGCGGGCTGCCGGCCTCCTGCGACCACCGTGCCTGGCCGCGAAACCCTAACCGCCTGCGTCACAACAGACCGGGCACAAACGCTCCGCCGCGCCGCCCCCCGCCGCGCCCGCCGCGCCGCCCGACGCGCGCTCCCGGCGCCGCGCAGCGCCCGTCTGCTCTCGGCCGCGCCGTAAACAGCGCCTGCAACGGCGCCGTTCAAACGCGCGCCGCCTACGCGCCGCGATCGGCGCAAATGGCCGGACGGCGCCGGCGCTTTGAAGCCGCGCCGCGCGGAAGCCGTGTTTACCGGAGCGCTGAGTTACGGCCGGTGCGGCGCCGCGCCGGCGACGTGGGTGTCCGCGTCGGCGGCGACGGGCGTCGGCGTCGACGCGGCAGGTGCGCCGTGTCCGGGTAATGATTTAGCGCGGCCCGGCCAGGTGCGAGGTGGATAGCCAGCCGCGGCCGGAAGTCGTCGCGGTGTGGAGTCGCGCTCGGGGAGCCGGCAGGAAAGAAGAAGCGTGGCCTTTGTCGGCTGGGCGCCGGGCGTGAGCTTCATGCGTGCAAGGCCCGGATCGGTCGCTGCCGCCGCTGGCACCGCTATGGTCACTGGCTCGGTGGAGTGGACTGGCAGAGGGAGGGATGAAATCGAGGCGGGGGTCCGTGCAGAGTGCTGTTTACAGTTCGGAGGGTCTGCACGGTTGGGGTGAGTGATATAGCGGATCTTCGGCATCGTCGCCTTGGGAAATAAAATGTCAGTTTGATCCCTGCGCCATCTGTACCGTAGAGTGCAGCCACCACTCAGCGGCTAATTTTGTTGCATCTTTAATATACACTCGGCGCCGTCTGTCCCTCTTAGTTATTGACTTGTTGGCTTGTGACCGCCAAATAAATCAGGCAGTGAAACCCCCTATGCGTCATGAGTCTTCCGCGTACGCGGTGGAGTGTGAAGACCACCATGGCACTCGAAGCCGGTAGTAATGAGTTCGCTGTGTGCAGCTCAATGCTTTCGTACGCACGCCTACTGGCGTTAAGCCGTCATTTCGGTAGGACGTTATCAATCCATGTCGTAATTCAAGAGGACAGCACATCTTTCAAGGCCAACATCGCGATTCGGATAGAACGGCGCTGATGTAATGCTTCATGTAATCAACCGTCCATGATGTCAAAAGGGCGTGTGTCTGATATATGTCTTGAACAGAACGCAATCGGTTGGGGGTTTTGTCTCCCGCAAGCTTTAGGCTGGCACAACGTCGCGTGGATTATCAGGCATGCATTATTGGATTTTCTGTTGCCATTAGGACCATTCTATGTGCAAGCTCATGGATGTCCACTGTTCAGCTGTTCCCCGTAACGCGTGCCAACTGCCGAGAAATGCATATTTGTGAAACAAGTGTTTGCAGATGACAGATAACATGGAAAAGTTCTCGATGCGACTCTGTATCTGCCTCAGCCTGATTTCTGTTCCTTGCTCTTGATCTGTTTCCGTCTCGCTCTCAAGAATGTGTATATGGACGGCATTAAGGAAGATGACGGGCTCCTTTCTCACGTGTTGCAGCGGCTACTTTTATAAAAAAAAGAAAGTGCATGTTTTTAGTTGCGGCCGTTGACAGGAAGTATTGACCCTGTGATTCATGCCATGTTTTCGTATATGCGGTGGGTGATTTTTCATTCATTAGGGCGTTTCGTCAGTCATAGCACAAATTACCTGAGCGAGAACACCCGTCAATGGGATGTCAAATAATAGTTTTGGTGGGAAAAGTAGAAACGAGTGGACTCCATCCATCGTGAGGCAAAATCTGACAGACATGGCGAAGCTAGCTAGCACCATGGCAAATGGTCATTTTGTCAGCATCAAATGCTGCGAAAGCCCTAGGGTTATGATTTTAAACCCCAGAAACTTTTCGTACGACTCAAGCCAAAACGTTGCGTTATCTTTGTAGGGTACTTTGGCTAAACGTCAACATCTCCATCACCAGCTTTACCCGCCACGCCACCTCGGACAGCGCGGACGGAACCGACTTTTTTGGAAGTATGTGCCTGGTTCTGGAAATTCGTTTCTGTGAACCAGCTCGTTGTTCCTAGTTCCGGAGTCAGGATTAACCAAGGAACCATTAAGAAATCAAGCCGAGGGCTCCAGCGAGGAGTAGGATCTAGCAATGAATTATGCGGAAGGAAACGGAAAGATGCAGGATCCTATCTGATACGGGATCTAGAGATCCAGCAAGACCCAAAACTCGGCAGTAAATTGCTCCATTGGATCCAGCAAAAACTATGTCCATGCATCAAATATGGCCAAACATTAAGCAAAACCAGGGTCCAGCCTCGATTTTTGCCGAGGGACCCAGTAAGAACTAATGCGCAGTGTGGGGTGATGTTAAAAAAACCGGAAAGGACCAGGATTTTATCTTACATTGATGTCGCAATCGATGCATATTCATGGCTTACGCAGTTCACAGAAACAGTGACGAGGTGTTTATTTCTGAATGTAACGGATTAAGCAAGACCTTCTAACAATCATTAGGTGACTTGGTGCCGGAACCATGACCAATCTGTTGGAACCGGCTCTGGTTTATGGTATCCAAAGTTTTGATCTGGAATGCTTTCCCAACAAGGTACATGTGTAAACAATTGTGGAGGTCATTGTCTGAAACAGCACCGACCGGCAAAGATGCACCGCAACGGGCTACAGCTTCGTATCGCGACAACACAGCAGTGTAGCATGCCAGTAGCATGTAGCATTGCCCCAACACTGCACGTTGCCACGGCAAAGTAGCCAAATGCTTATAATGCTCAGTATTCAGTGCGCAGTAATCAAGTGCTCAGTACTCAAAACAGCTATCAAATCATGATTAAAATTTAGACAAAATACCATGAAAGCCTTTACCCAACACAATTTTCTAGACCCCTGATCAACCAGCTTTGTGGCCGAAATTACGCTACGGGCAAGATGCTGTACAGTGACATGCTGTCTCTGACGTTTAAACGGCAATACTGTAATAAAGGCTTTTGGTCACGAACATGGCTTGGGGAAAAGCAATGAAATCTTGTATTCTTGAGAAGGTCCAAACGCCGGTATATTTCAATGCATGACAGCTTATTAGAATACCTAGTTTGTTTTGTGTCCATAGCCTTGGTCTGATCATGACAAAAAGCGACACACTCAGCATAGCGGTTAATTTACCCTATCTTAAAAACCACCGGACGCAACAGTCATGCATATCTTGAACCAGTGATCCCAAGGACATCAGGTACACCCCTGGCTACCAGTGGTCTAATTGCTCCCCTTCCTCTTGTGGACAGCCTCGAACAAGGGCACGAAAGCAAAGCAGGAGAGGTAAGGCAGCAGGGGTGGTCGCCTCATCTCCTGCGACACTTGACATTAAGCCGATGGCATTGCACGGGAAGATGTGAGAAAAAAAATCCCCTTGCCTACGTCTTCTCAAGTGGCACAGTAGCAAAGAAAGGTGTGACCTAGGGTCACTTGTTATGGATAGATAGAAAAATTCACAACAGGTGTTTGACGTTTTTTTCTGATCACCTCGCATCAATGGTTAGATAAATGTTTTACCAGTATATTTTTACTTTTTGGGACAGCTAGTTTCCTGGGCAAATCTTATTTTGGTCCGGTTGCGAGAAGGGCTCGCCAATCAACAATGCTGTGTCAAATGTTGTTTTAATCGCGTTCATTGCTCAATAGAAGGTCAAATAAGATCATAGTCATATCTAAAAAAGATGTTAGAGTTTCAGTGCCCCCGTGATTTGTGACAAAATATGCCTGTTATCGACGTGGGCAGACCCACATTTCAGCAGCAGGCTGATAGCAGCACGCTGCTCCGACACAGCTTTCAACGACGTGACACACCAGGTCACGCCAGGTCAGCCGTGCTGCAAAGTGTCCCTGGTCTTCAAAATGGAATGATCAGCATCGTGCTGCTGCATTGATGATGGGTATGTTCGGAGCGGCACGCTAACTGGCCAGCATCAAGTAGCCCATCTCTTGCAACAAACAACTTGCATTGTTTGTCTGTTCCCTGGCAGTTGTACCTGTCTACACTATACTATGCTGTGCTGGTCATTTATAGACCAAAATGGCGTATATTGGAAAGGTCTCGCCGTTCGTTCCATCCACGCTGATGGAGCTTCGAGAGGGCATCGTATTTTGATTGTAGGCACGCACTCAAATATTATCTGCACATCGAGCTCTTAAAGGGTGTGTTGCACATTGTGTGAGGTTTTGAACCGAAGTAGTCTTTTGAAGATCCTTCGGTGCAGTGACAGCCCTGCTCTTCTCAACACCTAAATCGCTCTAGTTTCTGATTCATATGCCCACCAAGATGTGCAGACTATCACGGGAAAAATATTTAAAAATCATCCAGGCATCCATGACACCATGATAATGCCATTCAAATTATGCCATTTCATTAACCATGCGGCGATTAAGGTCAAGAAAATTATTGTCGAGTCGTTCATATCTGGCGTTCGTGGGCAGGATCTCCATGCATGACAGTCGTCCATTGGCTCTCAGTGAATGTTGTGCAAGGTACGACGACGTAATCAAACAGTGATGTACGAGGTGCATGTTTACTAAAAAAGCAGCTGTGTTGTCAAGAGCAGTCTTTTTCACTTAAAAGTACACCAATAGTTGTAGGTGAGCTTATTTGATGACATATGATGCTTGGTTTAATATCATCAACGTGGAACATTTCCTTTAATGATCTCTTGCCTACCAAACAACGCGTTGCATACGTGAGCGATTTTTCCTATCGTGTGGAGCTGCAGCGCACGCATTTCAGAAATTTGCAGTCCTATATCCCACGTGTATGACTGTGGCGCGTTATCGGCTTTGGCGGGGTGAACGTCACCACCGGCATGTGCGGTGCATGTTCAGGCGGCGGTTATAAACAAGTGGATATAAAAGTGGAAGGGAGTGTCCTGGTTTGTGCGTCACTGTGCGGAAGCGGATTAATATCCGCCAATCTACACGTCGTTTCGTGGAACTGCTCACTAGCTCCGCTCTTTCGGTGGGGTGATTTGGAAACCCACCACGCAAATGTATAACAGGCATGCGGTGAGCTTGCGGAACGAATGACCCGTTCTGTACCGCTTGTTATGCTGAGCAACGGTACAAATGCTGCTGCACTAGCTTTACATGTATGATGGTGCAGACCGGAAGGTCTGCCCCACCATACACAGCGTGTCTCGCGGTTCCGCCACAGCGTGCCCCGACGAGGATGGCAACGTCTCTGAGCGACGTCAGACTTTGGTCCTGGCTGATGTCTCTAGGAGTTATGCATCGGTACCCATTTCGTTGGTTTCTGAAGGATAGGTGTGACAACAACTAGCGGTGAACGAATGTCCCTGGTTGGTCGGTTGGTTATTCAGTGTACTCGAATGTCAACTTAACTTACTTGCGCTGTGCTAGATTTTTTTAAAGATTTGATCCGAACCCCTTGAATGACTGGATTTCTGGGATCAGGGCTCACGCTAAACAGTGCTTGTTGTGTGAGCCCTGACCCCCACCACCCAATCACGCAATTCCATGTCAGCAGCGGAATTTGGTGGCGGAAGATTAACGTGCCGCAATGCTCGGCACGGTCCGCCCTGCCCTCTGACGTCAAATGACCTTCAGCGCGACCGCTGCCACTGGCCGCAGGTCATACCTGTCAAGGGCAAATAGCGAGCGCCTTAAAGCGACTCGGACCCACCCCGCCACGGGCGGGTGGATCGGAAGCCAGGCGCTCTAACCAACTGAGCCACCGGGGCGGACCCCGGTCCAAGATGGCTGTGAATTCGTTAGCGATTTTCCCACCGACATATGTCTGCTGGCACCGTGACACCAAGCTATGGCCGAAATACTGACTTCGAAAAACAAAAGACATTCCTGACAAGCCGTTCCGATGCTTGCGGTCTGATGGTCTGACACATGTAGTAAACATTGTTTGTCAACACCAGTCGCAGTCGTAGTCCACATTGTCAGCTTTGGCTTCTGTGCTTGGAAAACGGACGGAGAAGCACACTTCGCGGCTCATCTGGCTAAGACTGCATCCGGTGTATCGGACTTCACCGAACCGGTCGACTGCACCGGCGGTCCGCAGGAGCCCCACGGCTCATCGGGCGACGATTGCACCCGGTGTATCGGACTGCACCGAACTGGTCGACTGCACCGGTGGTGTGCAGTAAACCTCGCGGCTCACGGGGTAACGACTGCACCTGATGTATCGGACTTCACCGAACCGGTCGACTGTACCGGCGGTCTGCAGGAGCCTCACGGCTCATCGGATAACAACTGCACCCGAAGTATCGGACTTCATCGAACCGTTCGACTGCACCGGCGGTCTGCAGAAGCCTCGTGGCTCATCGAGTAACGACTGCACCTGATGTATCGGACTTCACCGAGCCGGTCGACTGCGCCGGCGGTGCGCGGTGAACTTTGCGGCTCATCGGGTAACGACTGCACCCGGTGTATCGGACTGCACCGAACCGGCCGACTGCACCGGTGGTGTGCAGTAGGCCTCGCGGCTCACGGGGTAACGACTGCACCTGATG
>NW_023596225.1:45244451-45278285 GCF_011947565.3 Pollicipes pollicipes | reverse complement strand
ACGCATATCGCGTTCATGTATTGCCTGATGCTGCCAAGGTCCTTTTGTGCTATTCGGCGAACCGAGGCAAAATGGATCCGTTGACGCATATTTTAGTGATTGGATGGTGGGGTTGGACTGCGTGGATCCGTTGAGTGCATCCGTGAACGCATATTTCAGTAATTGGATGGGGCTCGGACTGCTAGCATTAACACGCACCCAGGTGGCCGGTTCAATACCCCCCGCTCAGGGGGGGGGGGGGGTCAATTTGACACCTCGCCCTGCGGTCTCAGAAACGAATAGTCCTCGAGGCACCACGTTCGTAGTGTGTCTTTGCCCGTACGTGAACTTACTTTTGTCAAAATTTGAAGTTCCTTGATCATGACCTTCGGGTCAAACAAGGTCAAACAAGGTCAGACTCCAGGTTAGTGTCCTAAGTGCCCCCCCCCCCCCCAAACCTAGATACCTGTCCTAAGCAAGAGGCCACTGATGCTCATTTAAGTTCATTGACCTTGCTTGTATTTTCGATGGTCATGACGTCAAAAATCATACAAGACTGCTTTTGTGCTTTGCATTTAAGTAAACGTCAAAGATTACGCTAGGCAGCATGTCTCTAAAAATAAAACGTTAACCTGGATCATTTAGGTTAGCGACCTATGTTGACATTTAAGACGCCCATGGAAAATATATACTGGGGTTCCCGTTATCAATGAATTTGAAACTAGTATTAGAAACTACGCCATGTAGCAGGCTTCAGAGTAGTGAAATAGGTTTATTTTGAGCTTCGTCTGACCTTCACACCTGACTAGGCAAATGGACTTTGTTCATTAAATTGTTGTGTTGCCTAAGAAACTATCTCAGAGATGTATGGCTTTATCTAACACTTTGTTGTAGAATGGGGTTGAGCAGTTCCCTATAAATTTTTTCCGCTGATTCCGTAGGCCGTCTTTTACCTGCCGCAGGTCAGCGACTTTGCAACACACATCTAAATTTTTTATACTAAGCGATCCGCTATTCAGTTGTCTATAGCTTAGTCGAATTGGCCGTGGCTACGCTGCGCCGTTTGGAAACCATTCCGGAAAAAACCTTTGGGGCGGGGTCAAATAAACCAGCACCCGAGCGCGTGTTGAATTCCGCTCAGCAAGGAACCAACTTAATCTGTCCCAGAAAAATAGTTTTCCGTATTAGTTCCCGTTTTGCGGCTGACCTGGACCTATGATATGAGCTAACGACGCCGCAGAAAAAAGGATACGGTGCTCGACTTTGTTTTCTCATGAGGCCTTACAACAAAGTAATTCGGGTTTCAACTTCAAGTATAGCGATATTAGTTTCATAGCCCACCATGGGTAGAAGACCAGATGCCGCTTAGCACAAAACTATCAGCAAGACCGGCGAATCAGCGACATCAATATCATGTGCGGCTTGTAGGAAGAAAAGACGTCTTGGGTTACGTTTGGTGGACAAATAAGGCGAACACAGAGTGGTTTTGCCTCACGGTCTCATGTTTCTCCCCATGTGCACAAATAATTCTGAAGTTGCGGGCCAAGTTACACCGCCATTCTGTATGTTGACTGCACTACGAGGCAGGATCAAAGAAGATCATCCTTGTGTGGTGTCTAACCTTTTCCCACGCTTTCGCGATGTGCCGGCAAAATATTGGGGGTACAAGCCAATATTGGGAGAGGGAAATTCAACATGGGGAGCGACCAGCATGGGAGGGGGGGGGGGGCAGGGCCGTCACAAAAGAATACAACGACGCACGTGGTAATCACCCACATCGCATGACATTTAATATGCGCTCGGGAGGGGTCAATTTGGCCTCCAAAGGTTTTTTCTAGACCAATTTCCGAGCGGTACGGCGTAGCTGCGCCAAACTTTGTAAAGCTTTAGGCAACTGAATAGTGTGTATTTTAGTACAACCAATTATGTATACATATTGTAAGGACGCTGACCTATGGCAGACCAAAGTCAGGCCGTGGCTGTCAGCCAAGGGGATTTCTGGGGCATTGTTCAATCTGATGCGACAACGGAGTGTTAGACAAAGCAACAAATTTCTGAGATAGTTTCGTAAACAATAAAGCACTTGCATTTTGGATTAAAACAAATCCAATTGACCTACGGTCAGATATAAAGATTAGGCCGAGGATAAAGCTTACCTGCTTTTCATTTGAGATTTTGTGGTCTGGAGCAATTTCCGGCGTTTATTTCGAATTTGCTAATATCAGCGAACCACAACGGACACCTCCTATGGACTTCTTAGAAAACACATTAGGTCACTGTTCTAAGATGGCCCAGGTCAACATTTTGTTTTAAAGAACGTACCACTCAGCGTAATCCTTAACGCTTATCCAAATGCAAAATTCAAAACTATCCCTTAGAATGCGGCAACCACGACGTTTCAAAATTCAAAGGAGATCACTGACCTTAAATGAACGCCAGCGGTTTTTGCTTCGGACAAGTATCTCGCGATTACATAAGGAGGTTGCTGTGGACAGGTATCTTGTGTTCGCACAAGGACCTCCTTATGCAATCTGATGTTGTTTAACACCGTTGCATAAGGTCTAGGGGCACTTTGGACACCAATCTTGAGTTTGACCTTGTATGGCCTTATTTGACCGAAAGGTTATGACCTAGGAATCTCAATTTATGACCCAAGTAAGTTTACGTACAGACGAACCTACCGTGTGGACATCATGTCTCCAGCTCTCTTACTTTTTAGGATGTCATGGGTCATATTTACTCATCCCACCCGAGCGAAGAGTATTCAACCCAAAAGGATCGTATAAGTGCAGTAAGAGACCAACTAACCTCCAGTGACCTCATGTGAGCATCGGTATAGAGATTCTTGGCATCTTGTAATCGCCATCTAGCTGCTGAAACATTTAAAAACAAAACGGTCATAATCACCATGAGATTCATTCACATTTTGCAGCATGACCTGAACCGACCTGGTTTTACTTGACATGACCTCTGGGTGACCCTAAAATCAAAATGCTACTTGCAACCACTCACTGACGCAGACAAATGGGACAAGTCACTTGGAATTCGTTTTGAAGCCATGCGAACGAAATTGCAAGTTTTATATTTTTTTTACTCAGTTCAAACACGCTATCTACGATTGACCATCGGGAAAGCTCTTCCAGCGAAGTTCGTAGTAACTAGAGACCTAGTGATAATTGTCGTTGGATTGTTTTTGCACTTCAAGTAACTGTCGAAGACATTCTAGAGCCTTTTAAGAGTTTCACGTGAAAGCAGCGCACTGCGACGCCCCGGAGTTTCATTACTCTTAATATTGCGACTATCTAGTGACTCAACGCGTAGTGCGAGACAATGTTTCCAAAAGAAAATGCATAAATTTATGGACATTTATCGCGTCGCTAAGCACGGTTGTAGTTACGTTGATGTGGCCCATCCCTGTCTCTATCAGCTCACAATAACTAGTCGGTTTTATTTCACCGTAGGTTAGAACCAAACACAAGAAAACCATTCGCTGCTGCTGCCACTTCTGCCAGTACAGTCATTACTGGGCCGGTACCGTCACAACCAGCCAGCTTCCCCCCCCCCCTTCCTCTCAGCCTGTTCCCCGGCTGCTTGCTGCCCAGACGGGAGCTGGTGCCGCCGAGGCTGGCGTGGCACAGACGGTAGCGGCAGATATTCTTGCTCGCAAACTCCGCGGCCTCCGGACAGCATTCCGATGTGCAGCCAGCAAGACGTCACGCCAGCTGTAGAATAGAGTAGTAGGTTGTAGAGCGTGCCAAGCAAGGATAGCTATCCTCACAGCCCTATGTAATGCGAGGTTATGCGCCACCAGAAGTCACTAAGGACATGAACGGGCAGAGGCCACCGATCGCCTGCGTCATGTGTAGCTCATTGGTCAGATGTCCGGTCTGAAGTTGGCAATTTACTCAGCGGTTTATTCAGCGATGAGCTCCAATTTCTCTGAAAACACGTCATGCGATCAATTACGGCACGACGACATCGAAAATGACGTTTAGTTAGGAATATCGTGTTAGCCTCAAGGTCAAATGCAAGGTAAGAGGACAGGAAATGCATATCACCAGCGAATTACCGGCCGATTAAAAAATTTCAAGCATTAAAATATTTGCTATAGAAGAAACTAGCGCTCACCAAAATCTCCTGACCCCTAAAAGTAGCCTTTCAAGGTGAAATTCACGTACAAATGATGGAGATGTCCACATCTCACAACGATTACTGGATGATTTCAAACTTTGCAAGCATCAAAATATTTGCCAGCGCATAAACTAGCACCCGTCAATAATATATATATATATATATATATATATATATATATATATATATATATATATATGTTGATCGATACACACGTACATACACGTATATACACATATGTATGCATATGTATGTATATATGTATTCTGATCCTTTAAATGCTAATATCGGGTGGTATTTTTTGATAACGTGTTCGTGATAATGATAAATCCCCACCCTTCGATCGCTAATCTTACCTTTAAAAGGGCCTTGAGATGAAAGGACTGTTTGATGGACACTATTTTCTGCTCCGATGAATATTTTGATGTTTGTTAAAGTGAAATCTGCCGGAATTTGTTGTGATATAGAGTTCCCGTCCATCGAGCTTGAATGTGAGCTTGAAATGTAGCCTTGAGAGGTCAAAAGTTTTTGACGGACGCTAGTTCCTTCTGTGGTAAAATTTCTGGTGCTTATCAGATACTTTGTGATGAAATCGTCCGTGGTTTTTTTGGTGGTTTGGAGTTGCCCGTTCTTTGACTTAACTTTTGACTTTGAAAGATGACCTTGATTTTTGAGTTTTTCACGGACGCTCTTTCGTTTTGTGGTGATAGCTCCGATGTTTGAAAGGGTTTAATAGACCGTGATTGTTTTCGGTAACATAGATTTTACCGTCCTTTGAGACTTTTTGACGGGCGTTAGTCTTTTGCTTGCGAATATTATCAAGCTTAAAAATAAAATCGGCAGGTAATTTTTTCGTGCTATAGCGCTTACTGTCCTTTCGGCCGGAATTTCACCTTGAAAGATAGTCTCGGGAGATGTGACTCTTTGACGGGTGGTAGATCATACGCTAGTAATTACTCTGGTACCTATATTTACTTCGATGAGAAATGTTCTAGTGCTTGAAAATTTAAGTTAGCTGGTAATTTTTGGGTGATATAGATTTGCCCGTCCTTTAAGCGTGAATTTGAATTTGAAAGGTGACCTTGAATTTGTATAACTTATTGCTGGACATTAGTTTTTCGCATGTGGAAATTCTTAGGCTTGAAAGGTGGAAATCGGCACATAATGTTTTGGCGATGTGGCGTTTCTCGCTTTTTTGGGCCAGAATTTCACCTTGAAATGGACCTTGAGAGGTCAAAACTTTTTTACGGATGGCAGCGCATGTGCTAGAAATGATTCTAGTACCTAAAAATCCGAAATCGGCCGGTAATATGTTGGTGATATGGGGTTCAGTCTCCTGTGAGCCTAAATTCTCATTTGAAAAAACTGACGTTGAGTTATCAACAGTTTCTGACGGAGCTCTAGTAGTGTCTTCTGTGGTGAATACTCTGATGCTGGAAAGTTGGAACCGTCCGATCATTTCTGGGTGGTATAAATTTACCCGTCTTTTGAAAGTGATTTCGACCTTGAGAGGTCACAGTTTTTGGCGGACACTAGTTTGTCTTATGGTGAATATTCTGATGTTCAGAAATTTGAGATCGGTCGACAATTTGCTAGTGACATGGAGCTCCTCGTCTTTTGAAGTTGCCATTTGACCCTAGAGGTCACATGATGTTCCTAAATGAACATCAGTTTTGCTGTTCTCGTGCCATACTTGACCATCTGGAGTGTTTTAAGAGAAATCAAAACTTGCCGCTGAATAATTCGCTGAAAATTGCCAATATCACGGTCATCGTGTTCAGCTCATGATGTAGGCGTCGTAGGCGGAGAGCTCGGCGTCTTGGCTCGGAGAACTTGGTCGGGACTCATGACCGTGGCGTAGGCGGGGAACTCAGCGAGCGGACGGAAGGCTCGGCGGGCGGTGTTACCGTCGTTCGAGTGTCCGCTTCCTCCAGCACTGGGATCAGCCCTACTGGGATGCCCACATTTAGTCTCAGCTCCGTCTGAAGCGGTTGGAAGCGGTAGTGCAGCGGTTGGACTTCGGCTCGTACTTGCCACTTCTCCGGTTGCAAGCGGCAGCTGATGTGGATGAGGCATGCAAAACACTGAACCCAACAGTGCAGAGCGCTGGGTCCGTGTTCTACGCTGTTCACAGGAAGGGCAGCCGCAGCCGCAGCCCCCTTCCGTGGCCGCCCAGCCCGTATGGTCGCTGGCTCACCATGGGACTATCAAGGCGCGCCGCCTTCCGTCACCACCCAGACGCATAGTCCCTGGCGTGCCAAGACGGGCCGTCATGGTGACGTCTAGGTGGCGCGGTGGGCTTGGCTCGTACATGTCTGGGGTGAGCACTTTCGCGGGCCCGCCAATCGTCGCAGCTATGTGATGCTGCCTTGCGCAGAGAAAGAAGCTGGGAGTTGAATTGTAAAAGTTTCATAACGCCCATTTCCGTCTACCATTGTTTATTTTCTCCTGTTTTTCAGGATAGGTTTCCACAGCTGATGCGCTCCGTGCCTGAAACTGAAAACAGGCGTGGGGCCATGGATCAATGCAAGCATGATCATGCATATCGATATGTTTGCAGCTATCTTGCTGTATCTTGTTGGTTTACCTCAGCATCGCCACAGCACAATACCGACTGAATTAAATGTAAGGAGATTTGCACGTGTGCGCGAGCTGTACGTCCAACACCATTGAGGAGTTCAATGAGCCTAACTCGGTTCATCACATGTAAATGAAACCGAATCAGGTACACTGAAAACGCAACCCTCAACACACAACTCGCAATCACACAGCGTTATTTTTTTTTAAAGTTCCTTCGCTCTGAATCGGAAGATCCCACACCTTCAAGATTTTATTAAGAAATGCGTTGTGCTAACACGCTTTGCTAAACACCCTGTTTTACGCTACTGACCTCCGACCTTCAGCGACCTCCACAAAGTATGTGGCCGTCCATTTCTGGCCATGGTCTCTGACTTAGATTATAATTTAAGTACCACAATGAAAAAACGATAGGCAATGACATTGTTTCATCGTAATCTATGTTTTACTTAGCAAGTTGGTAAACGGCACGAACATGTAATTCAATAGGAGCAATGATTTATACAACGATACAAAATTGCCAGGAAAACATGACTGCAAAAAGCATGTAAATGGACTTCCTTTCCTCCGGCGCAACACATGGCATGTCTGTCATGCAATAGTCATACGGATTTCAACTGCATGCATGATGCATGAATGCATGCGCGATCGCCTCGGCATCACTGGGAGCAGATAGACGTTTTGGCGATGCATGGCGGCCATTAGGGCTCTCAGGAGAGTGCCCTGGCGTGCGCCAGAAGGCGATCAGATTCTACCGACCCTGAAGAACCAGCGCGTACCGATATTTATTGCGTCGCCGAGGTAATCTAAGTTGCCGCCGCTGATCGATTAACCTCGAAAGGCTGGACATGCCACGGCCCGTCCCATTACCCCGATGTCGTGACTACCATACCCCACCTGCATGCAAACAGCGATCACCATGTTAAAAACAGCAGATTGCTGTACCCCGGTCCTGTGACGAGACCAGGCCGCTATCACGCACGGTGGTAAAGCCAGTTAACGAAGTTATCAAACATTATTTCCGAACGCACGCAACCTTCCAAGCATGACCTGTTGTTGCGATCAGACGCGGGCCGCGAGGCCGACGGCCATGGCACCTGTAACAGCGGGTATGACCGCTACCCTTGAGTTGACCCTTGGGTACGTGCCCCTCCAGTTTTCCCAAATGGGGTTTACCCGCCGCCAATTATGCCCATAGGATGCATGTTTTCTCGTTTTTTTTTCGATAATTTTCAGTACCAGGTTGTTTGTTCCCCATTCCTGGTGAGCATGCAATTAAGGTCCTCTTGGCAAGAGGCTGAGTGCCTCTGCCTCGTCACCACCGTGGCATTCGGAATCGTTGTCGTCTCAATTTTAATTTCAGAGGCGTCCACGGGTTGGGTCGACTCACGGGTCCACACCGAGCATAAATCTGACGGGCCGCCGTACAATTAGTACCTGCACAGTCGTTTTAAGGTTTCTCGAATTGATGACATTAATTGCGCTTGACACAGTCGCGGGAACTTAAACTGTGTGCACCTTTTATCGCTTATTTAAAATGCTCGCCGACGGTCAAAAAGCGGTCCACCAATGGCATTTGACGAAGCGGAAACATGCAACTGTAACTTTACAGGTCAAGCTGATCAATGCGGCGGGTAGGGCAGCGAGGTACCTGCATGTGCCTGTAGGGCAGCCCGCGTGCATCAGCTCTTATCGGGATCAAATACCTTCCGAGCAGGAGCCCTCGCTCGCGCGCCTGCCCAAGCCCCCAAGAGATGTCTTGTGCGGAGTAAATCTCGGTAGCGAAGGGCTCCCAGCCGCGTGGAGCCTTGCCCCACGATTACGCCTACACTCACAATTAATTCTATTTAATATGCCTGAAAAAGTCGCTACTGGCCGGGAGCGTTCTGGCCTATACCCATTCAAAAATAAATATGCCGAGTGCACATATCAGCACTGCAGCATGCGAGGGCGGCGCCACGGGGGGAGGGGAGGGACGCGTCTTCCTCTATCATAGGATATGGAGCGACCAGTAACCACTATCCCAACGCCCTCCTTGAGGGTCAAACTCAATTCGCAGAATTTTTACTCAGGGGTCCCTAACCCCAATTTTCACGATAATGAAGTTTCCTGACATCGGTAGGGTCACATAACTACAAATACCAGTAGGGTGTTGGCAGGACACGCAACGACCGGGCGCCAAAACTCCCCATCTCACCCGATCCATTCAACGTCTTCCTCGCCCAGGGTTTAAAGCTGCGTTAGGAGGTGATTGGATTATCATGTGTCTGCGGCCAAACGGATGTCACACATGTTTTAAGGGGAAGTTTGAAAACCGGCAATGAATCGTAGTAAGCCCACCGCAGTGCAATATCCTTAATCCCCAGGCAGGGCTGCTATTTTCGCACGCTCTCAGTCGGTGACCGTCACGTGTTATCACCACCTGGGCCGTCATGTTTCTTTTCAGTAGTTTTCGAGCGCAAATAGATAAGCTCTGGAATTCCGCGTACCTTTTTTAGCTACTGTGCGCTCTGAAGCACTCGGTATACATGTGCCTTGCATGAAAGCGTCATTACACTTATTTTCTTCACCCACTACCGTGGTCTAGGAAGGGCGACTTCGACAGATTTGCTCTTTAACTTTAATTTAACACGGTATCTTTATATCGCTGAGCGTTCTTGTTTTCAACAGCTTTGGTATAATTAAGCTTCAATGGGAGATGAAAGCTCGATGGTGTGACGGGAACCCGTCCCCGCAACATTTTCGGGTGTTGACAACACAAAATAAACACATAAAAAAGTTGAACGAAGCCACGTGAAGTTCGCAGTATCTTTTTATGAACATACCTTGTATCCGAGGGAAATTTTGAAACTCCAGGCGGGTCACTGCGCTGGATGGGCTAGTCTGACGCTAATCTGAACTAAAACTCCCGCAGCTTGTTTCGATATAGAGAAATGTGGCAAATATTACAGAAGAGTCCCGTTTTGTCTTACATGTGAATTTGATTGTTTTGCTACATCTTTAAGCGTTCTGTGGTCTCATAACTTAAAGGAAATGGCTGCCAGCGGTATTTAGGCGTTTGCTGCCTCATTGATAACCAAACACATTCGTAAAACTCTTTGTGGCCTCTAATTCTTAAACTTAATCAAAATGCACATTTCAATCGGCAATGAAATTAATAAAACTACAGGACTGTTTACTTATTCTATACATACAAGTCAAAAGTTATTGGTTTCGAAACTAAGGTCACCTCACGGCCCCGATATCAATGAAATGATTGATAATGACGTTTTAAAATTGCGGCCAGTACCCAAAAAACCACCAAGGAGTTTCTGGACCGTATTCCAGGATGTAGCCAAAGAGCACGTGACCCTCTCAGTCAAAAAATGTACACTAGTTATTTGGCGTGTCGCAGGAATTCTGCCCCAAAACGCAGGGCTTCCGAGGGAATTTGACATTATCGAGACATTGCGGGCAATTTCCCGCGACCTGAGTAATGAGAGGCCCGTCACAGACGATCTCACGTCAGAAGGGCCTAATATAGTTCGTACTGGCACAGATATCCGTGGTGATCGTGGCACGAATTGAGGTCCATACCATATCGACGCATTCGAACGCATTCGTAATAACCCAGGGGAAATCCACCCCAAGAAGAGTTGAACCACTCCTCCTTCAAGGTGACGATCTTGGTGCCTGCCCAGTTGCCGTACACGGAATCAGTCGCTGTTTGCCTGATGCCGAGCCAGATCGTGAAATCGGACGCCAGCACCGCCTGGAGCATCATGGCGCGCACAAAGTCGAACTGCTCCGTGTTCTCGATGAACCCGGGCGTAGCGCTGGGATCATCCTTGGCGCACTCCTCGGGCAGGCCGAGAGCGCCGGCGATGATCTCCGTGTGGAGCCGGAATGCCTTGTTGGTGCCCGGCATTCTCTTGTAGCCGGGATCGGGGGTGTTGGTCGGCACGTACAGATGTCGGGCGGGAAGCGTTGGATCAGCATCCGTGGTGACGGCCGGGTACAGCGAGCACAATGCCCCGTCGGCGTTGTGGTTCCAGTGGGTGCAGGCCTCGTGTCTGAGGCAGAGTAAGCCGCAGCGCATCCTCTTTCCGGCCACCACCGCCGTTAACGGAGCGACGGCGTGGTTATCCGACAGCTTCTTATATTGTTTACCCGAAGAAAGATCCACCCGAATCACGAGGCTCAGCAGAACGAGCAAGACGTGCATTTTCACGATCATTGTCGACGGGAAAGTCAAGTTTCTCTGCAGTTGCGGCATCTGGTCCGATCGACACAGGAGGTCCCGGTGACGTCCGCACGTGCTGCCTGAAACACTATGATCCGTTCAGTGTCACTGCCAGTCCAGAAATGGCGTGGGTATCCGGGTCAGGGCGGACGCGTGGAAACCAAACACGCAGCCAACCTGACGACCGGTCGATTTCTGGGCCAGTACGACAAAACGTGCCGCTGAGGCGCATTTTGCGCTATTGACTCGGTTGCATCTGTCGACGAGGTTTTTGTAATTAGCTTGATCATAATAAATCGCAAGTAATTAGCTTAATTAGCTTAATTATGCTAACACAGACAAGCTTAAGGCCAGCATGAAAAAACCGATAGACTTTACTAGAAAACAAAGCTTGGCGTCAAAAACAGTTGCAGTTAGCAATGACAAAGTTTTAATTTACGAACGACTGTGAGCACCGCATTATGTCCAAACGGGCACTTAACCAATGCAAGTCTGCCAGTCATACGCCCTGGATAATTATGCTTGATCGACTAAAACATATTTTATTATCAACAGACTTAGCATTCGGCACTCATTCACAATGCACGCGGTTAGGGCTAGGAGGACGTCAAAAACATAGCAATGCTGTTTAATAAAGCAATTAGTGCGTTGCGGAACATCGTCGCGCCTTTTGCACTTTTAGGTCGTGCCTTTTGAACTGAATAGGTCTCATAAGAGATGCAAATAATTGGTAATACCATGTTTAAAGCAACATCGATGTGCGGTGTTATTCCTATGGCTGTGAGGGCCATATTATGCTCGTAAATTCAACCATTAAACGTTAAACTAAGTGATTACGAGGATGCAGGCATGTCTAGGAATGAAACATTCGCTTAAGCGACGTTCCTGGAATTCACCCCACTCTCCACACATTATACAAACTCACAAAACGCATTTATACCTGTTGTCGTTGTCTACGTACTGTGATTTGGCTGTTTAACAGTTTAAATTAGACTGCATATAAACAACATATGCTTAATTTCCTACCCCAGGAGCGTCCTGGCAGTGTGCCTCCTTTAATGGAACATTAACGCCGCCCTGCAGGCTGAGGACATTGCTGGAAAAGGCCTCATTTCATACTTTGATTTTACCCTATCAGGCTGTAAACTAGTAGTTTTGAACGAAATATGGGCAAGATCTAAACCGAAAATTTTACCTCGTGTGGCTCTATTCAAGAAATATTTCGTCATACACAGAAAAAACCCGCTATAATTCCGAAATCTGAATCGTGCGGCATTCGATAAAGTAGATGCATGCATGAGAGACGCTTGCATTTGCTTTTCTACCCTTAGGCATAGCTTTTCTCTTCTGTCAGCGGGGATTCTATGCCCAAGCGTTGCAAGATGCGCGAGTACTTTTCCGAATGGTCGGAGTTGATTTTCAAGGCTCTCTTCTGCACTTTCTCAAGGTGTTGCACTGCTTGGCAGTGAGCCCCGCGTGAAAAACCGGTGCACAATATTCTAGCAATGGCCGGTTTGTAAGTAACATACACACGAACAAGCTGTTCCTGTGGTGGATGGTATTTCTTCATCATGTAGAGCATATATAAAGCTTTCGATGCTTTGGTTACAATATCATCCACATGTGCTTGACATGACATGTCATTCGGTATTGTCACACCTAAAAGCTCAGTTTTGATGGCGGTTGGCAGGCTTTTTCCTTGAATTATGATGTCCGGTTAATCCTAATGGTTTTTTGGCCGCGAAAAAAATGCATGACTTGACATGTGTCAGTGTTCAAAATCATCTTGTCTGTTCTTGCCCAATCACTTGCTTTGACAGTGTGCTCTTGACAGTGTGACTCAGTGCCGATCTACTTGGTCAATCGGAGCGCCTGGTGTATAGTAATGTCGCCTACGTACCAAGCCTGAGATACATTCATACCATTATCTGAGAAAACCAAATACCAATCTTTCACTAGCCTCATGGGACAGTTGGACCGCAATACCATAAAACATCGTCTCATTTGAAGTAAATGTGTTGGTGAAGGGGGAGATGGCAATGAAAGCTTTAACCCCCCCCCCCCCCGCTCTCCTCATTGCCCCCGTAAGGCACCACCTTTCCGTGGTGGGGGATTGCTTGCCCCAATGGTCCTAATCAACCAGATGCACATTTTATGGAAAAAGAAACCGGAGGGGACCTAAATGTCAGAGAGCCATCTGCGTTGGTCGAGTTCCTCGTGGCCTGGCATGGAATGGAAATACGAGAAATATCAAAGAAATAGTCCACAATGAGATAATAGAAGGGTCTGGCTAGCCACGGGCTCTAGGACGAAACAGGGGCTCTTCAGGACGCCTGAGTTTAATTGATTTTGGTGACTGGTGCCTTGCCCATGTCCTTGCTCTTTCCCATTGACCTCGCCCTCGCCCCTGTTAATGCTCTTGTAAGCGTAATCAGTGGTTTTAGCTATGATGTATGGTCAGTTTACTTTACCACATTTTATCTGGCAGAAATGGTAATGACTCAGCCTTCTGGCGAAAACCTTGACATTTCGGCTTGCTACTTCAGATGGTGATCAGGGTGCGTATTTTGGTGATAAAATTGCCATCCTGGTTGCCCAAAATTTTGTCCCATAAAAGCGCCGTGCAAGTTGAGTGGTTTTCCATGACGTGACGCTGCCCCCGAACTGAAAAAGATGATGGTGTGAGACATGAGGTGATTGATAAGGAAACAGTCCCTCGACTATTTTATAGATGGCTGGGACGCTGGTGGCTGGCCGAAAATTACGACCTATTGATAGGTCGCCCCTTTTGCAAATGGAGATAAGAGTGACGCACTTCTCGTTGGAGGGCACCGTTTCCGTGACAAAAGTAGTGTTGAAGGTCAGAATCAAGATTATTCCGGAGTCCCGGAAACAAAACTTGAAAATTGTCCCACAAATGTCGCTTTTCACACGAGTCTTTGTTCGGTATGGATAATGTGGTCCATCACAACTGTCCCAGAGTTACAGGGGTGATAGGTATTAGCCCGCGCCCGGCCAAGGAGAACATAACTTTCCCTTACGGTTTTTCGACACAGCTAAAAAGACACCATTCGCGGCAACACTAATTTGTATTGTCTGTTTACCTGTAATTTGACACCTCTTGTGCAAGTTTGAAATAGTTACCTACAAAGATCAGTTGTTTACCTAAGTCAGGTCAAAAAGGCCTTCTAAAAACTCTGGCCACACGCAACTTTTTTCCCAGTGCCCAAGCTTGGTATAATGCTAAAACACGATACATGATACTTACAGTTCGATACTTCAGATTTTTTCGAAACACGTGATGTCAGCAACCTCAAATCAGATTAATTGTTGACATTGCATCGTAATAATGCAAGTTTGTACTGATTGTTGTGTAGTTTTGGTGTTAATATAAGACAGCAGCATCAGCCCCATTCCTCGGAGAAAAACAGGAGACTTCAGCTACTGTTTCGATAAAGGCATGTTGCCGAAATATCAACCCGACTATCCTTCCTTTCTCCCAGTTTTTCTCCGAAGGATAAGGCTCATGCTACTGTCTTATCTATGTGAATAATGCTCCTCGCTAATGCACCGAGCAACTTACGCAGTTTGGTGTTTCTATATGAGGAATTTTGTTTTTTGTATCAGATTACTTTCTCACATGCACAACCATAATGTGACCACGGAGCACATGACGCAGGTCATGACCAACATCTACTGGCGCCTTTTGTAAAATACATTTTGAGCTTTACATAAAGGTAGAGGCTTGCATAAATATCAATAGGCAACAATATATCAGGCATCAATATAGGCAACAATATATCAGGCATCAATATATGACATTTTATGGGAGTCAGTAGACTGAAGAATACCAAAACAATGTTCTCTCTTAAAAGAACAAATCTCGCACGCACACTCCCCACCACATCAATGCCAATACAAGCCAATGACACACACCACTAGTGATCACACGCATTTCGAGACCCCGGTTCACACCATTTTGTCAAATAAGTGTGATCTCACATTTACACAGCTCGCGGGACTATCAAATTGCACGTTTTCTCACAATTTCCGCACGGATCTTCAGTCACAACACCGAAGACAGATTTGCCGCCCGTCTTCTTTTTTACAGCTTCTGGAGAGTGCCCATTTTTGGGTGCCGTGCATTTTGCAGACAGTGGCGTTCTTTTTATGACATTGAACTGCGGTCTAGAGATAAGGAAAAATGACCCATTCAAGGCAAGTGTCTCACAACCCGAAATTGCTCACGTTTGTGTTCGCGACACGCATTCAGCAGTAAAATCTTACTAACAACCAATCACCTTCCGCGGACTGTACCACATGTGCAGCATCATCACCTTTGCGAATGTATCAGCGACCACGCTGTTTTGACCATAAACAAAAAATAGCATGTAATATCTCGTGGATCTAATGTCGTTTCTATGGCGTCATCAATCAGAAAGCGATTTTGAAATAGGCTCTAAATAAGACTTTTCGTACTTTGCGGGCGTGTAACTCATGAACCAGAGTCTTTGGGCCTTAAAAGGGATATCCGTGAACTACATCAAAATGTCCTCAAGATGGCTGTTTCACTTCAAAATGTCATACAAATGTGGAACATCCCCTTCAATCATTATTGGCTTTGCCCAACCTGGGGATTGAGCAGAGCTGTTCGACAGTGCATGAAATCAAACATCAGTTGGCTCAGTTTATCCCATCAGCTAATGCATTTCATTCACAATATTTGTTAGTTGGCTGGTAGATTTATACCACGGCTGCATTTACTGAAACATTTTATATACCACATCGTTCCTTTCAAGCTAACTGACCCCTCGGAGGCGTGAGGTCCGTAACTACCATTGGAACGATACAGCGGAAACCACAATAGTATACTGGATCTCACAGAATCATGTTATTTGGCTAAACCTGGCATGAATGCTAGAGGGTGAGGAGAGAGCAGCTACCACAGACCAAATGGCACGTTTCAAAAACCATTGGAATTGGGGAAAAGACACGGGCTTTGCCATGCGCACAGCCAGACTACCGACACGAATGTGTAAACCCGGTCCCTTCAGCGCGTTGGGTAGCGAGCCATGTACGTAGTACGGCGGATGCTTTTCGGGTGTGCCCATGCAGTGCATCATGCCCAGTCATGTGATTTTTGGTAAGATGAGAGGCCCATCGCAGATGATCTCTCGTCATAAGCGCCTAATATAGTTCGTACTGGCAACAGATATCCGTGGTGATCGTGGCACGAATTGAGGTCCATACTATATGCACGCATTCGAACGCATTCGAAATGACCCAGCGGAAATCCACCCCAGGTGAACCACTCCTCCTTCAAGGTGACGATCTTGGTGCCTGCCCAGTTGCCGTACACGGAATCAGTCGCTGTTTCCCTGATGCCGAGCCAGATTGTGAAATCGGACGCCAGCACCGCCTGGAGCATCATGGCGTTCACAAGTTGAACTGCTCCGTGTTCTCGATGAACCCGGGCGTAGCGCTGGGATCATCCTTGGCGCACTCCTCGGCCAGGCCGAGAGCGCCGGCGATGATCTCCGTGTGGAGACGGAATGCCTTGTTGGTGCCCGGCATTCTCTTGTAGCCGGGATCGGGGGCGTTGGCCGGCGCGTACAGATGTCGGGCGGGAAGCGTTGGGTCAGCATCCGTGGTGACGGCCGGGTACAGCGAGCACAGTGACCCGTCGGTCGAGTAGCTCCAGTGGGTGCAGGCCTCGTGTCTGAGGCAGAGTAAGCCGCAGTGCATCCTCTTTCCGGCCACCACCGCCGTTAACGGAGCGACGGCGTAGTTGTCCGACAGCATCTTATACCGCTCACCCGAAGAAAGATCCATCCGAATCACGAGGCTCAGCAGAACGAGCAAGACGTGCATTTTCACGATCAATGCCGACGGGAAAGTCAAGTTTCTCTGCAGTTGCGGCATCTGGTCCGATCGACACAGGAGGTCTCGGTGACGCCCCCACGTGCTACCTGGGACACTAAGATCCGTTCAGTGTCACTGCCAGTCCAGGAATGACGTGGGTATCCGGGTCAGCGCTGACGCGTGGGAAACCAAACACACAGCGAACCTGACGACCGGTCGATTTCTGGGCCAGTACGGCAACACGTCCGGGCTAAGTCGCATTTTGCGCTCTTGACTCGGTTGCATCTGTCGACGAGTTTTTTGGAATTAGCTGATCATAATAAATCGCAAGTAATTAGCTTAATTAGCTTAATTATGCTAACACAGATAAGCTTAAGGCCAGCATGAAAAAACCGATGGACTTCACTAGAAAACACGGCTCGGCGTCAAAAACAATTGCAGTTAGCAATGACAGATTTTTAATTTACGAACGACTGTGGGCACCTGCATTATGTCCAAACGGGGCACTTAACCAATGCGAGTCTGCCGGGCATACGCCCGGATAATTATGCTTGATCGACCTTAAACATATTTTATTACCAACAGACTCAGCATTCAGCACGCATTCACAATGCACGCGGCAAGGGCTAGGAGAACGTCAAAAACATAGGAATTCTGTTTGATAAAGCAATTAGTGCGTTGCGGAACATCGTCGCGCCTTTTGCACTTTTAGGTCGTGCTTTTGAACTGAATAAGTCTCAGAAGAGATGCAAATAATTGGTTAATACCATGTTTAAAGCAACATCGACGTGTTGTGTTATTCCTACGGGTGTGAGGGTCATATTATGCTCGTACATTCAACCATTAAACGTTAAGCTAAGCGATTACGAGGATGCAGGCATGCCTGGGGATGAAAAATTCGCTTAAGCAACGTTCCTGAGATTCAACCACTCTACACATTATACAAACTCACAAAATGCATTTATACATTGTTGTCATTGTCTACGTGCGGTGATCCTGCTGTTTAACAGTTTAAATTAGACTGCATATAAACAACATATGCTTAATTTCCTACCGCAGGAGCGTCCTGGCAGTGTGTGGCGCCTGATCCTCCTGGCGCCTGTTGCAGGTCCGGACACCTCGGTCTGGGAGTTACGGCTCGATTCCGTAGGGCGGTGCTCCACTCTGGGCCGAATCCGTGGGCTTTCTCCGTCAGATGGAGACGGAGGACCGGCTTGGGGGGGGGGGGAGGGAGGGGGCGCTTTGTGCCAGCGTGCGCAATCCTGGGTGTTGGAGGGGAAGGACCCATGGATGGGCCCTGCTTAACATCTGAGGACCAGCGGGGGGCTCAACTGGTCTTCTGGGCGATGGAGCACTGCTGCGGGGGACGGACTCTTTGCCCGTCCCAGACATACAGTTCGCCGCCTTTGCCCGTTCTTGTTTGGCCAAGCGCGCCCGCTTGGCATCGCGGGCGCGCCTGTCCGCCTCTTGCCGCTCCAACGTTGCTATCGCCAGCCCGCATGCGTTTAGCTAGTGGTGTCGGAGATGACGAAGCCAGCGGAGCACACGAAGCGGAGGCGGACGAGGGTGGCGAAAGAAACATAAGCGGAGGCTGCTGGAGCCCGCGGGCCACGGCCGCGCCGGACCACCGTCCAAACCCTCCCTCCCCGGCAGGAGCCAGCGGCGCCGGGGGAGTCGGCAACACGGAGGGTGCCGACCGGCCAGGCGCCGGAGATGGAGCAGGGGGCTTAGCTCGGACGCCAACGTTCGCCACAGACTGGTCGGCCGGCGAGGAGGGAGTCCGGACTGCTGGCTGGGAGCCGGGTGTACGTGCTGAAGGTACAACAGTGAGACCAAACGATCTCAAGAGTCCCACGAACTGAATGACAGTCATCTGCTCGATGGCGTTGTCGTGCGGCAAAGCAGTTTTTTACTTTCGATGCATACGGGAGCTTAGGATGAATCGCGTATACAGGTCTCTGCTTCTCGGAAAGATATGTTTTTGGACGTTTTAGCAAAAGTATGTCCATTTTTCTAACAAACGCTGGACGTGTGCGGTCAAAACACAGTGTGTAGTGTTTGGTACTTATCACAGTTGACGCAATAATGCTGGTCAGCGGTGCAATTGTTATTCAGGTGGGTCGTGGACGAACACTTGCTGCACACTGGCTTATTGCGACAATGGGGTTTCGTATGGCCGAACCGTGACATTGGAAACAGCGCATTGGGTTGGGAACAAAAGGACGAACTTTCATGCGGGCATAGCCACACGGATATCTGATGGTAGGTCTGAACGATTGAAAGTGAGAATGATGTTGTTGGTAGCATTAAGTTCTCCTCTTCTGACCAGGATTCTACGCGAGGCGGTTACGCCGAACTTCGAAAGCTCCTGGACGGTTTCGTTCTCACTTACATTACGAAAGCCAAGACAATTTATAACGCCTCTAGATGAGTTAGTTGTGTTGTGTGGTGTTACTGTCAAGGCCACGGTTTTGTCATGTTTCCCGTCCTCATCACGAATACTATAAATGAGCTCCCTTTGCTTATAATGCACGCTTAGCCTACAGACTACTGGCGGACGAGTTTTGAGAAGCCATGCGATTTCTAGCAAGCATTCTGCACCGGGCTCCCAACCCACCTCGGACCCCAACTGGGGGACGGGCCAACACTCCCTGGGGAGGTGGTCACCGCCAGGGCTACCCGGTGCTATACGGGGGAAACGATGCCTCCCACACGGCCAAGTGTACCCGGGGAGACCCCTCTCCGTCCTGACCGTGGTTCAGGGCCGCCGCCCCTTGACCCCTTAAGCTGCTGCGTGCGGCCAGGCGTCCCAAGCGGAGACCCGCGAGGAGCACCCAAACCGCAACGCGATCGACAGGCCGCTAGACCTGTGTGGGGCCCCACGGGCCCCCCACGCCCCCCGGATATCCTGGCCAAAGTGGATTGTTGGGACGCGCCGTGACTGACCCGCACGACACGCCCCTCAGCCACCAGGATCCGATCAAACCGGGCACGCGGGCGAGGGGACACGGCGACCACGGTAAAACGCGGATGAGGAGTGGTGATAGGGCCGGATGCGGGAAAGCGGGTAATGAAAAAGGAGCGGGAGGGACAAGGAGCAGGAGCCCACGTACCGACAGGGTCGCTACGCCCTGAGAGGAACAGCTTGCACTGTCCACCCGTTACTGGAGCTGGACCCGAAGGGGCGCTAGTCCGCTACACCGACCGAAGCCGGTGCCTCTGCGGGGGTAGGATTTATCTTTCGTTTCGTTTCATCATTTTCATCGTTTTATTTCATCTTTCGCTTCGATTCATCGAGACCCCTCACTGTTCCGGCCGCGCTGCCGCCCTTTGACCCCTTGACCGCCGCGCACGCCAGGCACCTTAGGCGGAAACCAGTGAAGGGCAATCGACATGTAGCACAAGCGACAGGTCGCTAGTCCCTGAAGGGATCCTACGGCCCCCACCACGCTCCCGAATATCTTGGCTAAAGCAGAGTGTTGGGACGCGCCTTGACCGGCCCGCTCGGCATGGCCTTGACACCAGGATCCGATGAAACCGGGAGCGCAGACTAGGGGCACAGCGATCTCGATAAAACGGGAATAATTGGTGAGTGAGTGGGTGGAACGTGGGAATTCTGGTGGTTGGGACGGAGCGGTCGGGAAAAGGAACTGGAGCGCACGTACCGGCAGGGTCGCGAGGTCATAACATGAGCAGCTGGCGCTGTGCAAGGTTACCGGGCTGAGACCCGGGGAAGCCCCACTCTCCTGCGCCGGCCGAAGCCTGTGCCAACGTGGATAAGTCGCCATCTTGATTTGCTCGGAGGGCCCCACGCTATCGTCAAGACCCACTCTGCTGGCATGCCTGAACACCTTTGTCGATCAGGAACCTTCCGCGGATTCTGCACAAGCGCCCGAAAGGCTCTAAATGTTATAGCCGGGCCGCATACGTTGAACTGCCGGGGTGTTCAAGGTTCGTCAGTGGCCCTTCTCGTTACTTTCGGTTCACCTAACGACACACTCGCAATAGGCACATGGGCCCTCTGCACTGATCCTTTTGGGACCTTTGAATTCCTGTTACTTGCTGAGGGCTCTACGCTCTTGTCGGGGCCCCTGCTGTTAACCTGTCCGGGCACACTCGATCGTTCGGGGACCCTCCACATTGGGTCTTGGATGCTCCCAACTTCTTTGGAGGGCCCTGCGCTCTTGTCACGGGCCCCTCATCTGTGAAGCGGCTCGGGCACACTCCATCGTTCGCGGGCCTCATCACACAGTTCTGTGTACTCAATATTGGGTTTCGACGGGGTTTCTGTCAACCCGCTTGAGCACACTCCACCGTTCGGGGGCTCTGCACATTGGGTCTTGGGCACTTGCTGCTTTGAATGAAGGTCCTACCACGGCAGAGTCCTACTATCTGCTAGCATGCCTGGATACTCTTAATCGATCAAGGGCACTCCACGGATTCTTCGCATTTGCCTGAAAGACTCGTTATGCTATTGCCGGGGGCCCCACATCCCGGGGGTTCACTCGGCTGCCCAGAGGCTCTACATATTAGTATCGGGTGCTTTCCACTTGCTAGAAGACCCTATACTGCTCGGGCCCATGTAAGTCAACGCACATAGGCACTCGATGCTCAGGGACCTCTGCATTGATTTAGGGTTCTTTCCTGTTATCATGTTCGCGATTTATCAAGCGATTTATGCAGCGTTTTTTTTCAGCGACGAGTTCCGATTTCTCTGAAAAAGGGTCTCAAGGTCAATCGTGGCATCAGAACACCAAAAATGACTCTTATTTTATAATATAATGTGACCATAGAGGTCAAAAGCTGGGTCAAAAGACGGGGAACTCGATATCACCCAAAAACAACCGGCCGATTAAAAAGCTGTGAGCATCAAAATATTCACAAGCGCAAGAACTAGCGTCCGTCAAAAAGTCCTGACCTCTCAAGGTCACCCTTTGATGTCAGACGCCGGCTCAAAGGCGGGAAAACTCCATATCACTCAAAACTTACCGGCCGAATTTAAACTTACAAACATCAGAATATTCAACACTGGAAGAACTAGCGTCCGTCAAAAAGTTCTGACTTCACAAGGTCACCCTTCAAGGTTAAACACGGGCTCAAAGGACCGGGAACTCCATATCACACAGAAATTACGGGCCGATTTTTAACCTAAAAACATCAAAATGTTTACCACAGAAAACATTAGTGTTCATCAAAAAGTACTGATCTCTCAAGGTCATCCTTAAGGTAAAGCGCAGACGCAAAGTACGGGGAACTCTATATCACCCAAAGATTACTGACCGATTTTTAACTTACAGATATCAGGATATTCACCACAGAAAGAACTAGCGTCCGTCAAAAAGTCCAGACCTCTCAAGGTCACCCTTCGAGATCAAACGCGGGCTCAAAGAACTGGGAACTCCATATCAGCCCAAAATTACCGGCCGATTTTTAGCTAATAAACATCAAAATATTTACCAGGCCAGGTCAGGTCAGGTCAATATCTAAGGTGAATACTCTGAGGTCTTCATGTCTAAATCGGCCAGTTGGTTTGGGTGATATGGAGTTGCGTGTCCTTTTAGCCGGCGTTTGACCTTGAATTATGATCTTGAGAAAGCGACCTTGGGAGGTCAGGACTTTTTCACGGACGCTAGCTTTTTCTGCGGGAAATATTCTGACAATGGCAGGTTTAAAACCGGCAGGTAATTTTTGGGTGGTATGGAGTTCCTCGTCCTTTGGAGCCCGCGTCTGATCATAAAGAATGACTGAGATGTCAGGACTTATTGATGGACGCCAGTTCTATCTGTGTTGAATATGTTGACATCTGCAAGTTAAAAATCGGCCGGTAAATTTTGGGTGATATGGAGTTTCCTGTCCTTTGAGTCTGCGTTTGGCCTTGAAGAATGGCCTTGAGGGGTCAGGGCTTTTTCACGGACGCCATTTCTTCTGATGGGGCATATTGTCACAGTTGAAAGTTTAAAATTGGCAGGTAGTTTTTGGGTGAGTTAAAATTATCTTTGTTTTGAGCCCACGTTTTGACCTTGAAGGGTGATCTTAAGAAGTCAGGACTTTTTGACGGACGCTAGCTCTTTCTGTGGTGGATATTCTGACGTTCGTGGGTTCAAAATCCGCCGGTAATTTTTGGGGATATGGAGTTCCCCGTCCTTTGGGCTCGTGTTTAATCGTGAAGGGTGACGCTGAGAGGTCCGGATTTTTTACGGACGCTAGTTCTTTCTGCGATAAATATTTTGATGTTTATAAGTTAAAAATCGGCAGGTATTTTTTGGATGATATGGTGTTCCCCGTCCTCTGAGCCCATGTTTAACCTTTAAAGGTGACTTTGAGAGGTAAGGACTTTTTGACGAACGCTAGTTCTTTCTGTGGTGAATATTTTGATGTTTGTAAGTTTGAAATCGGCCGGTAATTTTTGAATGATTGGAGTTCCCCTTTCTTTGAGCTTGCGTTTGACCTTGAAGGATGACCTTGAGAGGTCAGAACTTTTCGATGGACGCTAGTTATTTCTGTTTGAAATACTCTGATGTTTAGAATTTTAAAGTAGGCCGATAATTTTTCGGTGCTATGGAGTTTTCCGTCCTTTCAACCGACGTTTAAATCTCGAAGGGTGTCCTTGAGATGTAACACTTTTTGACGGACACTAGCCCTTGCGCTTGTGAATATGCTGATGCTCACAGTTCTCACATCGGCCTTTAGTTTTTGGGTGATATCGAGTTCCCCGCCCTTTGACCCAGCTTTTGACCTTGAAAGGCACGTGAAATTGCAAAATAAGGGTCTTTTTTTGTTTTCATGCCACAAGCCTGAATAAATCGCTAACTTCACGGACATCCTGTTATCTCGTTTTACGGAGAACCCTTCACTCTTCTCGGGCCCTTTCCGTATATCCGCCCGGGTACTCTTTATCGCATAGGGGCCGGCTGCAATGGTCTTGGACACTTTATATCTGCGTTGGGACTCTAAGCTGTTGTCTGGGCCTCATTCGTTTCATTTGCAAAGGCACTCTGGATCGCTCGGGGCATTGATTCAGTACACTGGTCTCGAGTTATTCTCCTTTGCTCAGCGGGTCCTGTGCTCTGGCTGGAACCTATTGTTAGCCTGCCGTGGTACTCCCGGTCGTCCAGAGGCCCATCATATTGGTCTTAGGTCATTCTCGCTTTCTCTGAGGCCTACACTGTTGACGAGAGCCTCTTTGTTGGCCTGCCGTGACACCCTCGATTGCTCAGGTGCCGTCCCTATTGGTCATTGGTTTTTGCACACTATGGGAGGGCATATGCCGTTGACGGGTGCCTAAATCATAATGATAGTGACTAGAGCTTTACGTCTCACCGACTGCCAGGGATACTCCGAGGCGGATGCCTTCATTAGGCGTCACGTAAGATGCGATGGTGGTGCGGCCAGGGCCCGAACCGTAGTCTGCCTGGTCCAAAATCGACAGCGCTAGTCATTATACCACCGCTGTCCGGACCTAGATCCTGATTGGCCGGGACACTCTTGATCGCTGTGGGGCCCTCCACGTTGGTCTTAGTCGCTTCCGACGAAGTCAGAAGGATCTTATTCTGTTGCCAAAAGCCCAACATGTGCTTGCGAGCGCCAGAGCGGCGCCCCTGCTCTTATGTATGGGCCTGACTAAATCACTTCATGTCCACAAGCCTGAGATCACAGGATGTCGATTGACATTGACGTCTTAGCCATTCAGCAGTAGTTGGATGTGCGCCGACTGAATGTGTACGTGAAATTGGTGAACTTTATTCTACGCGCCGCCGACGTCCTGTGTGTCATTTTCGTTGGTCATTCAAGCTGTGGCACTTATTATGCTTGTGCATTGCATTCTTTATGCATGTTGAACGCTAAGACGTGGTTTATGCTTGTGTATCCCCGTTTTCTTCTTCCTCATCAACTTCCATGGCCGCAGTACTCGTTGTATGTGACTAAAAACACCAGACCACTTCACCTGACGCTTTCAAGCGTAGAACAGACCTTGAGTGAAGGCTTGTTCGCTGAACTGCAGCACAGCGCGATACCAAATATCGTCTTTTTCCATCGAGGATTTTTTACACGAGGCAGGTTCAGGTGGTGTTACTGCCTCGTATCTCGAACCAGGTGCTCACCATTATAAATCAGCGCGAAGCGTAGCACGAAAGGCTTTCCAGTGATCAGAACGTTGCGCAACAGTCAGAGATCAGAGAAAGAAATAAACTCATGTGCGCATAGCGAGGCTAATTGATTGATCACGGCCGATATGTGATCATATTTTCGTCGGTCCGAAATGATCTTGGTAGCGAAGTTTTTGGTCTTTTCTACACAATTAATCTCAGATTTTTGAATGCATGGGTTTTTGGGATCAGAGCTCACGCTAAGCAATGCTTGTTGTTTAAGCTCTCACCCCTGCCACCCGATCGCGCTATTCCATGTCAACGGCAGAATTTAGTGGCGAAAGCTGAAAGTACCGCAATGCTCGGCGCTTTCCGTCCCGCCCTCTGATGTCATCTGACGTTTATTGCCGCAGCTTTGTTTTTAGCACTGAGTGGTACACGACATCAAAAACGTCCCAAATTCAGGGGCGTAGCCAGCTGGTGGGGGGGGGGGGGAGCACAGGGGACATATCCCCCACGCCCATCGTCGCATTCATTTAAAACAAAGGCAGCCAACACAAACAAGGCGCAATTTTGGAATGGCTGGCTTTGGGATGGAACAATGGCTTTTTAAGTAAAGAAAACTGGTGGTGCTAGACAGCTGCCGTACGATCAGATTTCGGAGTTGTAGCGGCTTTTGGTTCTATGTATGACGGAAAATTCTCTTGAATATAGTCACCCGAGGTAGAATTTTCGGTTTAGATCTTGCCCATATTTCGTTCAAACTACTAGTTTACAGCCTGATAGAGTAAATTCAAAGCATAAAATGAGGCCTTTGCCAGGTATGCCCTCAGCCTGCAGGGCGGCGGTACGGTTCAATTAAAGGAACGCACTACCAATGCGGTGCTCACAGTCGTTCGTAACTTAAAAATCTGTCATTGCCGACGGCAATTGTTTTTGACGCCGAGCCTTGTTTTCTAGTGAAATCCATCGGTTTTTGCATGCTGGCCTTAAGGTTATCTATATTAGCATAATTAAGCTTGTTAAGCTAATTACTTGCAATTATTTACGACGCAGCTAACTACAAAAAAAACTCGTCGGCAGATGCAACCGAGCCAAGAGCGCAAATGCACCTCAGCGGCACGTTTTGCAACACTGGCCTAAAAATCGATCGGTCGTCAGGCTGTCTGTGTGTTTGTTTTCCATGCGAAAGTCGTGACCCGCGCACCCACATCATTTCTGAACTGGCAGCGACACTGAACGGATCTTAGTGTTTCAGGCAGCACGTGGGGACGTCACCGAAACCTCCCGTTCGACCGAACCAGATGCCGCAACTGCAGAGACAGTTGACTTTCCCGTCGACAATGATCGTGAAAATGCACCTCTTGGTCGTTCTGCTGAGCCTCGTGATTCGGGTGGATCTTTCTTCGGGTGAACAGTATAAGATGCTGTCGGACAACTACGCCGTCGCTTCGTTAACGGCGGTGGTGGCCGGAAAGAGGATGCACTGCGGCGTACTCTGCCTCAGACACGAGGCCTGCACCCACTGGAAGTACTCGGCCGGCGGGTCATTGTGCTCGCTGTACCCGACCGTCACCACAGATGCTGACCCAACGCTTCCCGCCCGACACCTGCACGTACCGACCAACGCCCCCGATCCCGGCTACAAGAGAATGCCGGGCACCAACAAGGCATTCCGGCTCCACACGGAGATCATCGCCGGCGCTCTCGGCCTGCCCGAGGAGTGCGCGCTCTCGGCCTGCCACCTGATTCCGTGTATGGCAACTGGGCAGGCACCAAGATCGTCACCTTGAAGGAGGAGTGATTCAACTCTTCTTGGGTGGATTTCCCCTGGGCCGTTACGAATGCGTTCGAATGCGTCGATATGGTATGGACCTCAATCAGTGCCTCAAAGACCACGGATATCCGTGCCAGTACGAACTATATTAGGCGCTTATGACGAGAGATCGCCTGTGACGGGACTATCATCTTACCAAAAATCACATGACTCGATGGCTGGGCATGATGCATTGCATGGGCACAACCCGAAGAGCATCCGCCTTACTACGTTCATGGCTCGCTACCCAAGGCGCTGAAGGGACCGGGCTCACACATTTGTGCCAATAGTTTGGCTATGCGCATGGCAAAGCCTGTGTCTTTTCCCAATTCGAATGGTTTTGGAAACGTGTCATTCGGCCTGTGGTAGCTGCTCTCTCCTTACCCTCGAGTATTCATGCCAAGTTTAGCCAAATGACACGATTCTATGGGTCCAGTATGCAATTATGTTTTCCGCTGTATCGTTCTAATGGTAGTTTAGGACCTCACGCATCCGATGGGGTCAGTTAGCGTGAAAAGAATGACGTGGTATATTAAAATGCTTCAGTAAATGCAGCCGTGGCATAACTCTACGAGCGAACTGACAACTATTGTGAATGAAGCGCATTAGCTGTGGGGCAAACTGAGGCAACTGATATTTGGTTTCACGCATTGTAGAACAGCTCTGCTCAATCACCCGGGCTGGGCAAAGCCAATAATGATTGAAGGGAATGTTCCACATTTGTATGGCGTTTTGAACTGAAACAGCCCATCTTGAGGACATTTTGATGCAGTCACGGATATGCCCTTTCCAAGACCCAAATGTTCTGGTTCGTGAGTTACACGCCCGCAAAGTACGAAAGTCTTATTTAGAGCCTATTTCAAAAACGCTTTCTGATTAATGACGCCATAGAAATGACATTAGATCCCCGTGATATTACAGGCTGTTTTTTGTTTATGGTCAAAACAGCATGGCCATTGATACGTTCGCGAAGGCGGCGATGTTGCAAATGTGGTAACAGTCCGCGGAAGATTGTTGACCGTTAGCCAGATTTTACTGCTGAATGCGTGTCGCGAATACAAGCGTGAGCAATTGCGGGTTGTCTGACACTCGTCGTGAACGGGTCATTTTTCCTTATTTCTAGGCCACAGATCAATGTCATAAAAGAATGCCACTGTCTTCAAAAACGCACGACACCCAAAAATGGGCATTCTCCCGAAGCTATAACAAGAAGACGGGCGGCAAATCTGTCTTTTATTTCCTGCTGGCATTTTTTTATTTCTTCTTCTACTAACGTATCTATTACAGACAGCTCAGTTTTTAAGACCAAATTTTAAATCTTGAACAAAACACTGGTGTGTTACAAGAAGCTCCTTGATCACCATTATCATGAGCCTCCGTTGGGACTTTATTCGAAGTGAGGGTCACGGTGAAGTTTGGTGTTGTGACTGAAGATCCGAGCGGAATTTGTGAGAAAAGGTGTTGTAATTTGATAGTTCCGCGAGCTGCGCAAATGTAAGATCACACTTATTTGACAAACTAGTTGTGAATCGGGTGTCGAAATGCGTGTGTGATCACTAGTGTTGTGTGCCGGGTAACTTGTATTGGTATTGATGTGATTGGGAGTGTGCGTGCCGAGGTTTGTACTTCTAAGAGAGAACATCGTTTTGGTATTCTTCAGTCTACTGACTCCCAATAAAATGTAATACATTGATGCCTGATGTATTGATACCTATTTATATTGATGCATGCCTTCACCTTTATGTTAAGCTCAACATGTATTTTGCAAAAGGCACCAGTAAAGGTGTGCCATGACCTGCGTCATGTGCTCTGTGGTCATATTATGGTTGTACATGTAAGATAGTACTCTGATACAAAAACAAAAGTCCTCATACAGAAACACCAAACTGCGTAAGTTGTTCAGTATATTTGCGAGGAACATTTTGCATATAGATAAGACAGTAGTATGATCCTTATCCTTCGAAGAGAAAACCGAGAGAATGGAAATATAGTTGAGTTGATTTTTCGGCGACATGCCTTCATCGAAACAGTAGCTGAAGTCTCCTGGTTTTTCTCCGCGGAATGGGGTAATGCTACTGTCTTATATAACGCCAAAACTACACAACAATCGGTACAAACATGCACTATTTACGATCCGATATCAACGATGAACCCGATAACAGGTCCGCTGACATCATCTGTATCGAAAAAACCTGAAATATCGAACTGTAGGTATCATGTATCATGTTTTAACATTATGCTATACCTTGGGCACTGGGAAAAACAAAACGGAAGTTACGTGTGACCAAAGTTTTTGAGAAGGCCTTTTTCAACTGACCTGGTAAATAGATGATCTTGGTAGGTACCTATTTCAAATTTGCACAAGGGATGTCAAATTGATAGGTAAACAGACAATACAAATTGGTGTTGCTGCTGAAGTTGTCTTATAGCTGTGCTCGAAAAACCGTAGGGGAAGTGAACTTCTCACTGGCCGGCGTGGGTTAATACCTATCGCCCCTGTAACTCTGGAACAGTTGTGACGGACCACATTATCCATACCGAACAAAGACGCTTCTGTGAAAAGCGATATTTTTGGGGAAATTTCCAAGTTTTGTTTCTGGGACCCCGGAATAATCTGGATTCTAACCCTCAACATTATTTTTGTCACGGAAACGGTGCCCTCCAATGAGAAGTGCGTCACTTTCATCACCAAAATACACACCCTAAACACCAACTGAAGTAGCGGGCCGAAATGGCCGGGTTATCACAAGAAGGCTGCGCCATCACCATTTGTGCCAGTTAAAATATGGTATAGTGAACTGGCCAGACGTCATAGCTAAAACCACCGTTTACGCTTCGAAAGCATTGATAGGGGCAAGGGCGACGTTAGTGGGAAGCGCAAGGACATGGGCAAGGCACTAGTCACCAAAATCAATTAAATTCAGGGGTCCTGAAGAGCCTCGGTTTCGTCCTAGAGCCCGTGGCTAGCCACCACCCTTCTGTTATCTCATTGTGGGCCGTTTCATTGCTATGTCTCGTATTTCCATCCATGCCAGGCCACGAGGAACTCGACCAACACAAGTGGCTCTCTGACATTCAGGTCCCCTTCCGGCTCTTTTCCTATAAATGTGCATCTGGTTGGTTAGGAGCCCCCTCTGCCGACACAGGACTTTCCTGTAACTCACTCTGTGCCTTGATACAGGGAGCCATCTCGTTCGCCGGCCCTGGTCCACGCAAGAGGCCTCTTCAGTAACCAATTGCGGACCCTTGCATTGTCCTGCTTCGTAAATGGGACCTCATAACGCAAGCCGACTCGAGCCAACTGCTCAGCAATGGTAGTCTCGGGCCTACATAGACGCCTGTGTCGTTCGGGGACCCCACAGGGTGCAACAAGTCCCTTTGGCTGACCTTTGGGGGCCAGGCCTTTGCCCCGGAACCATTCCCGCCAGCCCTTCAGACCCCTCCACTCGAACCCTTGATGTTTGTACCAATGGTCCCGAAAATCAACCCAGGACTTAGAGCAGGGATATGTCCCCTGTTCTCCCCCCCCCCCGCCAACAGCTGGCTACGCCCCCGAATTTGGGACATTCGATGGCTGTTTTGATGGCCGTGGACCACTCAGTGCTAATAACCAAAGCTGCGCGCAATAAACGTCAGATGACGACAGAGGGCAGGACGGAGCGCGCCGGGCACTGCGGCACTTTAGCTTTCGCCGCTAAATTCTGCCGTCGACATGGAATGGCGCGATCGGGTGGCAGGGGTGAGGGGCTCAACCAGCAAGCATTGCTTAGCGTGAGCTTTGATCCCAAAATCCATGCATTCAAAAGGCTGAGATTAAATTTGTAGAAAAAGGCCAAAAACTTTGCTACCAAGATCATTTCAGACCGACCGAAAATATGATCACATATCGGCCGTGATCAATCAATTAGCCTCGCTGTGCGCACATGAGTTGATTTCTTCTCTGATCTCTGGCTGTTGCACAACGTTCTGATCATTGGAAAGCCTTTCGTGCTACGCTTCGCGCTGATTTATAATGGTGAGCACCTGGTTCGAGACACGAGGCAGTAACATCACCTGAACCTGCCTCGTGTGAAAAACCTTGATGGAAAAAGACCATATTTGTATCGCGCTATGCAGCAGTACAGCGAACAAGCCTTCACTCAAGGTCTGTTCTACGCTTGAAAGCGTCAGTGAAGTGGCCTGGTGTTTTTAGTCACATACAGCCAGTACTCTGCGGCCATGTAAGTTGATGGGGAAGAAGAAAACAGGGATACACAAGCATAAAACACGTCTTAGCGTTCAACACACATTAAGAATGTGACGCACAAGCATAAGAAGTGCCACAGCTTGTATGACCAACGAAAATGACATACAGGACGTCGGCGGCCCGTAGAATAAAGTCACCAATTTCACGTACAAACTTCATCGGTGCATATCCAACCAACTGCTGCATGGCTACGACGCCAATGTAAATCGACGTCCTGGGATCTCGGAGTTGTGTACATGAAGTGATTAGTCAAGCCCATACACAAGAACAGGGAACCGCCCTGGCGCTCGCAAGCACACGTTGGGCTTTTGGCAAGAGATAAGACCCTTCTGACTTTCGGTCGGAAGAGAATAGGACCAACGTGGAGGGCCCCACAGGGATCAAGAGTGTCCCGGCCTATTAGCATTTAGGTCCCGGACAGCGGTTTGGTATGACTAGCGCTGTCAATTTGGGACCTGGCAGACTGCGGTTTGGGCCCCTGGCACGCCACAACCCATCGCATCTTACGTGACGCCCAAGGAAGGCATCAGCCTCGGAGTATCCCTGGCAGTCGGTGTGGACGTAAAGCTTAATCACTGTCATATGATTTAGGCACCCGTCTCGACGGCATACGCCCTCCCATTATGTGCGAAAACCAAAGACCAATAGGGACGGCACCTGAGCGATCGAAGGTACCGCGGCAGACCAACAAAGAGGCTCTTGTCAACAGAGCATGCGAGAGGGACCTAAGACCAATATGATGGGCCCCTGGACGGCCGGGAGTATCCCGGCAGGCTAACAAATAGGGTCTGGCCAGAGCACAGGACCCGCTGAGCAAAGGAGAATGATTCAAGACCAGCGTAATAAATCAATGCCCTCGAGCGAACCAGAGTGCCTTTGCAAACGAACGAATAAGGCCCCAGACAACAGCTTAGGGTCCCCAAGCCAAGATGAATTTCCCAAGACCATTGCAGCCAGCCCTTAGCGATAAAGAGTACCCGGGCAGGTAAGCACAAAAGGCCTCAGAAGAGTGAAGGGCTCTCCGTAAAATTAGATAACAGGAAAGAACCCTAGATCCATGCAAAGGGCCCTGAGCATCGAGTGCCTAGGTGCGTTGACTTACATGGGCCCAAGCAACAGTAAAGGGTCCTGCAACCAACTGGAAAGCACCCGATACTAATGTGAAGAGCCTCTGAGCACCCGAGTGAACCCCGCGATGTGGGCCCCGGCAATAGCATAACGAGTCTTTCGGACGAATGCGAAGAATCCGTGGACGGCCCTTGGTGGATTATGAGTGTCCGGGCATGCTAGCAGATAGCAGCACTCCGCCGTGGTAGGACCTTCATTGAAATAGCGAGTGAACAAAACAGAAAGAACAAAACATCTCGACGGCTTGGCACCGGTCTGGAGGTACAACGCCCTTCCTCATTCAACAAAATGCCCTATCGAATTTTGTTGAACTCCTAAGTCGTTTTGACCTTGCGTGAATCTCCTCCAGCAGGCTTGGGCACTCCAGGACAAATGGGTCGAGCGGGTTTGTTGAGGAGCAGCGTGGCATGCCTCCTCTGTCAGTGAAGGGAACTCGAAACATGTTGACGGGTGCCGCACCCCAGATGGTTGTCACACTGGGAGCAGATGACGAAAGCTGAATCCTGGTCGAGCGTGATCGAGGGCGATTCTCCGTCCTCGATTTTCCGTCCACTTGACCGATCGGAACAACGTCTGAAGTGCTAGTGTTACCAGTAGCCACTCCTCCACATCATCAACGTCACACCTACGAGGTGTTGTAGTGTTGCTCTTAGAAGGACCCTGGACCGTTCAGACTGCCACGAGACCGGCCGACGTGCTCGTGAGGCCAAGTAAGCGCGCTTGGTCGAACAGCAACCAGCCAAGGTAGCCAAGTCTCCCGGGCGTGAAGGAACCAGCCCCTTGGAGTAGCACTCCTTCGCCCGTAAGGCCAGTGGAGGCTTCCCAAGACGACATGTGGTTGGTGCGGCTTACCAATGGGTCCCCCTGCACCACCTGCCTGCAGGTGTGCTTCGGTCGGACCCCGCTACCGCCTGACGGCATCAGTCCCCGGGCCCGTCTGACAGCGACAGTCCCCGGGTCCGTCTGACAGCCACAGTCCCCGGGTCCGTCTGACAGCGACAGTCCCCGGGTCCGTCTGACAGCGACAGTCCCCGGGTCCGTCTGACAGCGACAGTCCCCGGGTCCGTCTGACAGCCACAGTCCCCGGGTCCGTCTGACAGCGACAGTCCCCGGGTCCGTCTGACAGCGACAGTCCCCGGGTCCGTCTGACAGCGACAGTCCCCGGGTCCGTCTGACAGCGACAGTCCCCCCGTCTGACAGCGACAGTCCCCGGGCCCGTCTGACACGACAGTCCCCGGGTCCGTCTGACAGCGACAGTCCCCGGGTCCGTCTGACAGCGACAGTCCCCGGGCCCGTCTGACAGCGACAGTCCCCGGGTCCGTCTGACAGCGACAGTCCCCGGGTCCGTCTGACAGTCAGTCCCCGGGTCCGCCTGACCGCAACACTCCACGGAACCGTCTCAGATCTGGGCAATGTCCAGGCGAGCTGGAGCATGGCTGCAGGTCCGAGACGCGCTGCCCATTGACTGGTGCGGCCCAGCTCCTTCAACACGTGCTGTATCTTACTCAGTGACTTTTTGAACCACTTTTAGCCACCTTTCTACAGGCACCTTTATAGCTGAATGCTCCAAGCCCATCGTCAACAAGTCAGGACCTGCAGGCAGTCAGCGACCCGCACTCTCCGGCTACGTATGCTCTTCACGAAACCATGTTGGGGCCGGATTCACACTACTGAATCAGGGGTTACATCGTGTTTGGTGAAGATGTGCCTGCCGATGCCACTGCGCACGGTGACGCTTTGCTACTCGTGCATCACACGTGCCAGTGACGAAGCTCACCATCCAGGC